>NW_004444035.1:4575842-4617319 GCF_000243295.1 Trichechus manatus latirostris | reverse complement strand
TGAAGTGTTAAAAAGCAAAGATGTCACTTTGAGGACTAAGGTGCACCTGACCCAAGCCATGGTGTTTTCAATTGCATCATATGCGTGTGAAAACTGGAGAATGAATAAGGAAGACAGAAGAAGAATTGATGCCTTTGAATTATGGTGTTGGCAAAGAATACTGATACATCATGGACGTGCCAGAAGAACAAACAAATCTGTCTTGGAACAAGTATAGCCAGAATGCTCCTTAGAAGAAGGATGAAGAGACTTCATCTCATATACTTTGGACATGTTATCAGGAGGGACCAGTCCCTGAAGAAGGACATCATCCTTGGTAAAGAAGAGTCAGCAAAATGGACTGATACAGTGGTTGGAAGAGTGGGCTGAAACATAGCAACAATTGTGAGGATGGTGCAGGACTGGGCAGTGTTTCGTTCCATTGTACATGGGGTCACTATGAGTTGGAACCAACTCAGTGACACCTAACAACACCCCCACAAGAGTGCCATGCACCTTATCTGCACTATCAGGAAACTATCCAATCCCCTTGGTGGGCCACAAGCACCTAATCTGCATAGTCCCACCTAGTCATTTGGTGGGAGTTACCAAGACCTTGGAGAGAAAGGCCATATAAAAGTGATCCACCACACCGCAACCTCAGTTCTTTCCATAAAATACTGCCTTGCAGACTGGTTCATGAACCTCAGAAAGTACTTCTGTTCACAAAGTCAAAGGCCCATTTATTGCCTATTAAGGGGAATATACAGTTGAATATGTCTTTTTCCTCTCCCCCATCAAAAGAAATGAAATTACGCTGCTGTCACAGAAAGCAAAGACTACAGTAGATTAATTTTTAATAATCAGAATCAGGAGGACAAGACTGATGTACAGACAAGCATACGAATATGTAGACAGAATTAAAAAACCATCAGTGTGGGCTATTTGCTTTTTCTCACACAGATGTACTATATTAAATGATCACAGGGGCTATCATTTTATTCAGTAGAAAAGGGCCCCACAACAGTCTAAGCACCATCCCCAACCTTCCAATAATGTCAGAGTGAAATGAAAGTCCGAAATTAATTCTAGATGATTGCTGTACTTCACTTAAAGATGCCATCTCTAAGTAAGGACAATCAACAATCATGGCCCAAACAGCCTATGACCTGTAAACACATTGAGGACACGCTCATGCCTCAGAGAGAAGCTGCTCTGAGTCTTAGGAGTCTCTGGAAGGAGAAGATCCGCTGGCTGCGCTGTCGGCCAGTGTCAGATCAGATCTTCATGTCACAGCGCACCCGGGAGGCCAGACGCTCACCAACCTATACAAGGGTCCGGGCAATCCCGCAGGTAAGTTTCAAATTGACCTCTGGTGACATCCATCAAGGCCGTGAATATAGTCAGCTGAAAGGAAAGTTATTTTTACTTTACGTATGTTTTCAGCTATAAGATGTCCTGGTTCATGTTAGCATTTTTATACTTCTGGAATTTGCTTTAAGAAGTTACTTGAACTATGGTAAAGAAAACAACCAACTTCAATAGAACCAGTGTGCCCGGAAGTGAATATACATAGGCTCGGGAGACATCTCTTCAGTTCTTTACAAGGCTTTACTCCCAAGCAGTACATTGCTTCTCCAGCAACGCTTCAGGAGATTTAAGACTCAGTCCTCCACAAAGTATAACCTGCAGTCACGCAAAGCCTCACAGTACACTACAGACTGTTTAGCTTCTGCTATCCTTAAAGAATTTGTAACACAGTGGGGAAATATGGAGGCACACAGATTATAGAACACACAAATGCACACAGTCACAAGGAATATGGAAGTAACATAATTGTGGGCTCACATGAAGATGGTCTGGGCAAAATGAGAATTAATGCAGGACCAGTGAGATTAAGGAAGGCTTCCTGCAGGTGCTGTGTTCTGATGTAAATGCTACAGGGCTGGTGGAATTCCTGCTGTCAGGTTAACAGAGACACTTGTGTTTTAGGGAGAGTTAGGGACAACTGGGAAAGTCAGGGTGTGTATGTACTGAACACACAGTGGGTGACTTCTAGCAAACTGGACTATTAGGAAACTTGCTGGCATTTTCCTAGCTATAATGTTAGGAAAAGAAAAAAGGATATGGTAAGCCTTAAGGGAAACACTAATCCATCAACACAAAGAGCTCTGTCTGAAAACCGGCTTTAGACTTTGTCAAGTTTGTTGTAGAGTATGGGTTGGGATTTCTGACGGATAGGGAGAAATCAAGAGTAAAATGCTTGACTTAATTCAAATGCCATTTAAGTAAAGCTGGAAACAATACTTGGCCAATGCGGTTGTCAAGCCACCGTGATCAAATTCTTTGTTACATTTTCGCACATACATTGTCACATTCTCACACAAAAGCATTAAAAAAATCAGCGTTAAGCTGAATAGGAATTAGAATTCTAACTCAAATTGATCCAAGGTAACAGGGAAAGATAAAGCAAAGGACCAAATTCTTCTCCAAAAAGCGAAATATATAAATAGGAAATACCTTGTTGAGAACAGGTTTTGTTGACAGGACATCATATATGGTTGGAAGTGAAATTTTCTAAAACACAAAAATAGTTGTGTTCAGTAAATTACAGATGCCAACAGCTTTATCTACACAAGTGGGTCATTAGAAACCAGGACATTCTTCAGTCTTTCTAAATTCTCCTGAAAGAATTTCCCTCAGGGTCACGTTTAGAAACAGATTGACTCAATAAGGGCTCTAGCATGTTATGTTTTTATTCTCTCTCCCTCCCTTCTTTAATTCTTGTCCGTTTGTCACTCAGTTTCACAGAATTAAGATAAGAAAAAAAAGTGCAGCAAGATTTTGGTCTTTCAGTTAAAAATCAAACTCAGTCTAGAGGTACTGAGTAAGATGAGGTTTATAAATTCTTCAAAGACCAAAGAAAAATAGCGGAACTAAGAAAATCTTTAATGGTCCACAACTTCTTTCAGCATGTGACACTGCAAACATACCTCTTGGGTTGTCTGGTTCAGACATATCTTTGTAGTTGTTCTACGATCGTCAAGGAAGAAGGGATTTCTCCAACGGTCATAATTTGTCTGTATCACATACCACCTACCCTGTTTAGGGTTGAGTCTAGATACAAAAAGAAAGAGTCTGTCTCAGGCTTCACACCTTAAACCTGTACTATGTCAGCCTATGCTTTAGTTTCTACCTATTTTGTTTAATACACATACTTACTCATATACATCCAAAGATACTTTTCTGTCTCTTGTAATCACACAACCCTCCCCAGATTGGTTGCCTCCCAGGATAAAGTATGCTGGGGCCAGTATCTTGGTTTTGGTCAGTATATTCTTGGTTTCTTCATAACTATGGAGAAACAAACAAAAAAATTAAAAGGAAACATTTTTAGTTGATTTGGAAAGTATAGAAATGGGAATTTTTTTAGCTCTGTGGAAACGAAGGGAAAACAAGCATCTGAGGAATATGATTTTTAAAACAGATGTCAAGCAACGTTCGGGGACAGACAGTCCCTGTTCATGTGTTAGGAGACACGGAGAGCTGAAACGGTATTGTCAGAAGGTCTCTTTAATAGGAAGGAGAAACAAAATGGCTTCAAGAGATCTTCTTCCATCCTTCTAGTTCATGCCTTTCATTCAACAGTAGAATAAGGGGCGATCATATGAAGTATAGTAAACAGGATTTAGGGAATATAAAGCTTCTTGAAAATTACCGGTTGTTGCTGCTAGTTGCTGTTGAGTCAATTCTGACTCATGGCAACCCCATGTGTGCAGAGTAGAAATGCTCCATAGGGGTTTCAAGGCTGGGACCTTCTGGAAGCAGACTGCCATGCCTTTCTTCTGAGGTGCCTCTGGGTGGATTAGAACCACCAACTTTTAGCTAGTAGTCTAGTGCTTAGCCATTTGTACCACCCAGGGATGGTTTCTTGAAAATTAGGGCTATTAAAACATGGACTGGATTACCAAAGACGACTATTAAATCTCATTCCCTGTATAAAGATCATTTCTAAATCAAGGTGCTTGGCATGACTGAGATGACAGATTCCAGTGTAGCCCGACCTTCATTTTCTTTTAAGATCCATTTTATTCTCTCACTCCTAGCCTACCTGCAGGGCCACTTCATTTCTGCTTATCCAGTTTATCATTAACTCTGAGGAAAGACAACTAGTGACCATTGTTTTCAAGACAGGCTTGAAAAATGCATGGTTTAAAGTAGATAAGAGGAAGGAACTGTTTCAGAGGTGTGTTCTAAGAAAACTGTGATATTGAAGATTACAATCATGATTGTTTAAGAATATTCTAGGAAGCATATGATGGCTTTGTGAATGCCCTGTTCTCAGACAGAATGTTCGTATGTGATGCTAAAGAAAGATGTTTGCGGTCACAGTCACGTGCTTTTTCCCTATAAAAGCTCCCTTGCCTGTCTGCACATGGGAGCAAATTACACTTTCGATGTGTGCTTCCCGATTCGAATTGTTCTATTCCTTCGATAAAACTCTTTGATTTTACTTCACAGAGCAGTCTGTTTAACTCTTAAATACTTGGAAAACATCAAAAATAGGCCTGATGCCCATTTATCCTAGGTCATCTGGATGCAGTACTGGCTAAAGGAAAGGCAGTTTTGCTGCTATAAAATTTCTGCACCAGAGCAGAATATAACTCCTAGGTTAGTATGTATTAATTTAAATGATTTTATTATATAATTTTTCTTTTGTGTATGATGTTTTGTGTTACATCAAATAATTCAGATGCTCTAAATAGTGGCAGTGTCTTCAGCACTTTTTAAATAAATCAATTCATATCACTGCTATAAAACACACACACAAACAATATACACACCCAAGTGGGAATAATTCCATATGAATGTCAAAGCCATGATCTAAGAAATTCTGAAATAATTCCTCAATGGAAGATAAACTTGGGCTTGAAAATATTTTTATATTTTAATATGAATCATTTCAAATAAACTAACAATTAGATAATAAAGCAACCAAACAGATTACCTTGTGCTATTTTCCAAAACCGATCTAGTGAGAAACCCTATCCACGTGGCATCTTTCTTCCCCAGAATCCACTCCAGGACACCTGCAGGAGATCATACACACGCACATTCACAGGACTGGAAGAGATGAGGCTACTTAACCAGAAAGTATAGTCCAGCCCTCCTCTTAACACATTTACAGAATTCCCATTTCTATTCAGAACACTCTACTCACCCATATAACCGCCATTCATAGCGAAACGTTCATTGATGGTAAGACTGAACAGTCCCTGAGAAAAATACAAAGCAATAAACTCAGAAACTTCAACCCCCCTCCCTCTTTAAGGGCCTGTTATTCTACTGTATAGTATACAAAGGTCAGGACTGGACAAAGAATGCACAGAGAAACCAAGACCATGGTAATAGCACCTCCTACGAACAAAGCTTTTTTACAAGTTCAAAGTTTTTCACACCTAGTATATGAGCAAAGCAGGCCGGCTATTACTGGCCTCACTTTTCTGAGGGAAGCTCAAGTGCAGAGAATGAGCACCTGACTTGCCTGAGCGGCAGACCCAGGACTAGATCCCAGATTCTGACTCGACCCCTTATCCCAGACCTGGCTTAGAGACCTTCATTGCCTTCCTACACACCTACAAAGGTGACAAGAAGGACAAGGGAATGAACGAGACCTTCATGTTCTTTTTAGGTCCTCATTTCCTTAGACTCCACCCTTCAGAGATAGGAAAAGTGGGACACAGAGCAACATGTAAGGTTATATAACAGTAGATTCCTTACTGGTCTGAATCCTGTTAACATGCCCACGTAGCCAGCAAAACCTGTAGCCTTGAAGACAGTTTTATTGTTTCTCTGGAAGTCCAAATTCACTGTTAAAGGCTTGAGTTCTTCAGTTATGACCCAGGAATTATTATTTATATTCCACCTGCATAAGACAAGTTTCAGTGACATGTAAGAATAATCTGGTTGACGTTGATGATAATGATGAATATGGTGATAAGAGCCAGATGTTGTACTAGGTGCTTTATCTACTTAATGACTAGTGATCAATCCTAGCAAGAACTTTGTAATACGGTAGTTTTATCTCCAATTTTTCAGACACCAAAATTGAGGTTTGCAGACATTAAGTAACTGTCCTGGTATCACACAGTATATGGTGAGTCCCTGATTCAAATTCAGGTCTCTCTAACTGCAATGCCCAACTCTGGCACTCTTTATATTTTTTCAGAAAGGCCAAGTAAAAACCAAACCCATTGCTGTCAAGTTGATTCCGACTCACAGCGACCCTATAGGACAGGCAGAACTGCCCCATAGGGTTTCCAAGGAGTGGCTTGTGGATTTGAACTGCTGGACTTTAGGTTAGCAGCCAAGCTCTTAACCACTGCACCACCAGGGCTCCAGAAAAGTCAAGAGGGCACATGAAATACAATGCTGCTCTCCCTTCTAAGGAATAAATAAGACACGCATCTAGGACCTTCAAGCATGCTCAAGATCTCTGCTCACTAAGTAGAATTTCTCAGTCACAAACTTTCAAATAACTGAGGGATAAGTGTGCTTATCTTGCCTCAAAACTAAGGAATCCAGTATCTTGACTTATGGACGTATCTGGCACATGGCTTGGGACTGACTTTTCATCAATATAGTATATTCTTCTTACAGACTGATAACACACTGTTCTTTACTCACCCAAGAAATACTCCAAAATCCATGTTTCTGCCATGTAGTAGATGACCTAGTTGACAATGAGCAGAAGAGACACATAATACAGTCAAGATAGTACTACTGATTCTAAATCAATAGTACTTAAGTTTGAACACTTAAGGTTGGTTACTTCATATCCACATCTGCTCAATCTAACCGTCAGAATTAAGCAGCTGCCTGATAGCATAAGCCTTGTTAACAAAATCATCAGCACCCTCCTTTATCTCAAACTGCTGTCACTGACACATCTGCCAGGTCCCTCCCACAAAACCTGGGAGCAGCAGAGTTTCAGGTAAGATCAGAATACTGGAAAAGGATCAATGGTCATCCTTTGGCACACTATGGCATGGTTCTACCAAAACAAAGATATCTTAACCTCAACTAATATGACTACCAATGTGTTTCAGGGATGTCACCTACAGCTGGACACCCCAAGGGTTAGGTATAAGTATACTTTACACCCAGAGTATAGGCCAAGGAACAGGGTGAATCAAAGTAAATCATCCTGGGCTTTGTAATCTAGGGAACTGCCGGGGAAAATATGGGAAAGTGACGCTGGTAGACGCAGGGTCACATATCCTTTGGCTGGAAAATGATGAGAGAATGGTTGTCCTGAGCTTCCAGGAAAGGCTGGGACCATTATGTAGCTGAAGAGAATGAAGTAGCTCCTGAGAGTACTAATGTCAAATCTTGTAGATAGCATAACAGACTCTGAGGAACGGTAAGAATGTTTATACTTCAAAGACTACTCCAGAGTCCTCTGCATGCCTGCATTAAACTCCAAGAAGAATTACAGTGAACTTAAGGAGAGTTTTCGATCCACTTCTAAACATTGGACAAGGTATGCAAAACTGTAGGCCACATACAAAATTTACATAGCAAGCCCAGGTTTTAGAACAAGTTCCAGTTGCGTTTATTTAGAAGACTTGTTTTTTTAACTTGCCGCTCTTCACCACCCACCCTCCCTGTGCACGCACTTACCTTCTTTGTCTTCTGTTACTATTGAAGTACAAATGGTAAAAAATTCATAGAAAATATTGAATAAAATAATCTCGCCTATGGGAAAGAAAGGAAATTTTCTTGTTAATATACAGAACCACGACAATGTAAAAACATTATTTTTTAAGAAAAGGTTAGAGTGCAAGCAGTTAAGGTGCTCGGCAGTTAAACTCTACCCAGAGGTGTGCCAAAAGAAAGGCCTGGTGATCTACTCCCAAAAAATCAGCCATTGAAAACCCTCTGGAGCAGATCTACTCGGACACACACGGGGTCGCCCTGAGTCAGAATCGACTGGCCGGCACCTGGTATCGTCTCTACACGAGTGTGTACTTTGATGTACGTAAGTGACCGCAGGCCAGTCTGAGCATGCCGGAGCACCTGGCTGGGTGCTGGTCCTTCACCAGCGTGTGCCCTCTCTACACTCCAGATGAACCAGGTCACCCAGGGACAGGTGCTGGGCAAGCTGAACACCTGGGCAGCTGGAGCTCGGCTACCACAAAGTATCCCTATCAGTGGTTACAAGCTTGGCTGCTAACCAAAAGGTCAGCAGTTTGAATCCACCAGCGGCTCCTTGGAAACCCTATAGGGCAGTTCTACTCTGTCCTATAGGGTCGCTATGAGTTGGAATCAACCCAACGGCAATGATTTTTTTTTTTTAAACAGGATGCTTCTTTTTAATTTTCTTTAGACAGCTCACACATGATAATTTAATGCATCTTGGATGTATGCTGAAAATGTTGAGCATATTTTGACCAGATTTTTAGTGTGACTAAAGTTTCTAAGGAGATATGTGAGCTATTAATAAAAACATAAGTGCCGAAGTGCCAAAAAAATCCATTAGGACATTTTATTGTAAAAATATTTTTCCAAAACGGAATAATACCATCTAGTATTTAACTCAAAGGTATACCAGGCACTTTTATCTCGGTCCCATTTAATGCTAACATCTTAGGCTTAACATGTTCTTTTCGCCCGCAACCCAGGGTTGATTTTATTGATTTCTCTTTTGGTGAAATGCTGCTCTTATTTTCTTTCATCATGAATCATCTGTTAATCTTTTTGTTTTTTTTTAACATTTCATTTTTGGTGGCAATATACACAACCAAACATACATCCGTTCACCATTTCCATGTAAACAGCTCAATAACACTGGCTGCATACCTCACACTGTGTCATCTTGTTAATCTTCTTAACCGAGTTTTCTCTTGAGATATTTATATTTGGCACTGATTTGCTAGAGTTCTTCACACAATAAAGCAACTAAAGATTTATTTCTCATATAGGTTATACATATAGCTATTTCTAGTATGTTATTTTTTTAAATGATTTTTTAAAGACATGAATAATAACAACCTAGCCACTTTGGTTGATGAATACTACTGATTTTCAGAAATTCTCAAACATCTCTCTATCCTTGTAAAACCCTGCTACTACTACCTTCTAAAATAACAAGTCTATTGATTGGGTAGCTTGAAAATAAAACTTTTGAGATGGTGGAACAAATCTTTTTCATTAAATTAAAAATAAATGATACACGATTGGGAACTGAAATTTTAAACAGTTTCCAAAACCATCACTACCTAAGAATAGCTTAATGAACGATATGTAAAACCTCTTCCCTGGAAACAGAAAACACAGAAGTCAATGACCGAAATAAAGAGAGAAATAAACCGTATTCATGGATTAGAAAACTCAGTATTATTAAGGTGTTACATCTCCTCCAATTTAACTACAGATTACAATCCCACTCAAAACAGCAGCAGGTTTTTTTGTCAAAGTTGAGAAGCTGATTCTAAAATTGAGGAAACACAAAGGACCTGGAATAGCCAAGAAAATGGTGAAGAAAAACAAAAGTTGGAAGATTTATCCTAATTGTGAGACTTTAAATCATTAGTGACTGAGGTAGTGTGGTATTGGTATAGGGAAAGACACACAGATAAATTAAACTTAATGGGAGGTCCCAAAACAGAACCAGGTATATATGGTTGTCTGATTTATAACAAAGGCACCACTGCATTCTACTGAGGAAAGGATAATGTTTTCAGTAAATGATGTTTGATCAACTGGATATTCCATATGGGAAAAAAAAAATTGAACCTTGATCCTTAACTCATACCGTACATGAAAATTAATTCACAAGAGATCAAAAGTCTAAATGTAAAAAATATAAACATAAAACCTGTAGAAGAAAATATATAAGACTATTTTCATAAACTTGGGGTAGGCAAAGATTTCTTAAATAGACACCAAAAAGCATTAACCATAAAAGAGACAATTGAGAAACTGGACTTCATTAAAATTAACAATCTCTGCTCATCAAAAGACACCTGTAAAAGAATAAAAACATAAGCCATAGACTGAAAGATGATATTCCCAATACGTAGAGCTAACAAAGGACTGGTATCCAGAATACATAAACAACTCTCTCAGACTAATAAAAACTGGGCACAATACTGTAACAAGCACTTTATCCACACCCTGGAAAGGAAGGAAGGAGGGAGGGGAAGAGGGAAAGAGGGGAGGGAGGAAGGAACCAATAGGGTGTTCAGTCACATTAGTTATCAGGGAAGTACAAATTAAAACGATAATGAGATACTCTGACACAACCAACAAAATGGCTGAAATAAAAAAGACGGACAGTATCGAATGAAGTATCAAGTGGTGAAAACTGAAACTCTCATACTATACCGATACAACCACTCTGGAAAACTGTTAGGTAGGATCGACAATGCTAAACATATATCTACGCTATAACCTATAGTTCCATTCCCAGGTATGTATCCAAGAGAAATGAGTGAATAGTCCATTAAAAGACTTGTACAGAAATGTTCATAGCCACTTCATAATATTCAAAATCTGGAAAACCACCCATATATCCCCCCATGGGTAAATGAGTAAGTTGCAGTATATACATATGATAGCATACTACCTATCATGATAAATACAAGAAACCAGACGAGAGTTCATATTGTATGGTTCTAGTCATAGGAAGTTCAAAGAGAGGCCAAACTAATGTATGGTGAAGCCAGAATAGGGGTCACCTGGTCTAGTGAGGGGTATTATTTGCGAAGGGGCGTGGTGCTAGAATTTTCTGTATCTTGACATGAGTTGTGGTTACAGGCACATACAGGCAGTCCTCGGGTTATGAAAAGATCTGTTCCTAACTGTGTCTTTAAGTTGAATTTGGAGGGAAGTCTGAACAGATGCATCGGGTTCTTACCTTAGCCTTACTTTAGTGGAAGAAAAGCCTCGAAGCCTTTTCAGTGATTTAAAAGCTGCACATGCAGTAAGTGAAGGTGATTGTGATGGAGAATTGGCTGTGGGTAGGGGTTGGTTCCATCGTTTTAAAGTGAGAGCAAATTCACATGACATTAAAGAGCAAGTATGAGCTGTCCACAGTAACCCGTGGATTGTATTTGGGAAACTCCATCTCGCTATATACTTAAGATCTAGATGGATATCATTCCTCAGTAAAAACATTTGAAAGGTTTTATTAAGTGTTTCAAAGGCTGCAAAGTAAACTTTACCTAAAGGTATTTCAGTAACAGCTGCAATTCCTTTCATTTCCTCTTCAAACGGGCTAGGAAGAGGGCCAAGGAGACCAGGCTGAAAAATAAATTACCAGTCGTTCAACCGAAGGCATGCTTTGAGATCTGCTTGTTTTACATGTGAGTTATTCCATATATTGCTACCATAACAGGTGGTGATGAGATGTAATTTTAGGCATTTTTCTATCATGTGTTTCTATAAGATTCCATATAATACTCAATATCGGGCTCCCGATTCTTGAACTCCTCCTGCTCATTTCCTGAAGCTCATCTGTTCTCAGGTATCAGATGGAGACCTGTGACTGTCGCTTGCTTCTTCCCACCCTTATGTTTCACCAGAAAGAGGGGACTGCATGATCTCCTCGTGGGTAACCGAACGAACACGAACACGACACAAGAACATCACAACGGCAGGACTCCTCACTCTCGTCTCTGCCCAGCACGCCACTGCATCCGCACGGTGAAGATGCCATCTACCCATCGGCACTGCAGCCTCATTACCACTTCCTTCCCACTCAGCCTATTCCATGCTCGGCTGATGCTGTTCTACTCATTGACAATACCTTTGGTCATGGCTAATGGCTGACCTTGGGCTAAGAAGCTTTAACTGGATTCTGTTGGCAAACAGTGGACACATTAGTAAATTTAATGGCGGACATCATCAACTCAACTATTTTCACTCACAATGAGATCACAATTTAAGCTCACTGCCTCTTGCTGAGATAATATGATTAAAATTCAAAAGTCTGTTTTCACCAGCTTGGTCTTTATATATAACTTGACCTAAGTCAATGTATTTTTTTTTTCCCTAGGATTTCAAAACACTGCTCAAGTAGAATATTCCGGCCAATAGAACAAATAACTTCCTGAACATTTATTGAATGTCATTTCATCCTCACAACCGCTATACGGAATATGTATTATTAGCAAATATTATTCTCCCTGATGAGAAAACTGAAGTTTTAGACGTTGAGAAACCTCCCCAAGGACACACAGCAAATACGTGACTGGTCCCGCCTTAAAACCCAGTTTTGCCTGATTCCAAAGCTTGGGAACCTAGAGGCTTTGCAGTACTGCCCTCCAGCAGACCAACAGTCAGAGAAGAGGGGAAATTAGGACATAAGGGATGTGGTGCATTCCTCTTCAGTTTCTGCCCGCATGTCCATTTTGGAGAAGTCTGATTAGCAGGAACATATACGACAGCCTCAGGCAAAGGCTCAGGGACATAAACTGAGGGATAACAGGTGTGGCTCGTGCTTCTTAGGGAGGATGTGCCCACAACAGCACCAAGGAGCATGAGCCCACAGGACCCTCGAGAGTAACAGTTCTTGGCCGGGGGAATTCTTATCCCAAGGGACATCTGGCAATGTCTAGAGACAATTCTGGCTGTCACAACAGAGGGAGTGCTCTTGGCATCTGGTGGGCAGGGGCCGGGGATGCTGCTAAACACTCTACAATGCACACGACAGCCCCCACAACAAACAAGTATCTGGCCCAAAACGTCCACAGTGCCGGAGGCTGGGAAATCTGCCCCACCTGGGTCCTTGTGCCTTGCCCCCCAGTCTTCTGCACCCGGCAGGACCATCAGGGCCTCAGAACAAAGGCTAAAAGAGGGACCCGCATGGAGCCTTGGGGGGCAGGCCTTAGATGTTCCATTGGTTACACCTAAATAAAACGGGCTGAGAAATGGGGTCTCCCTGTGTGACCAGGACGACAATGGTCTGCGGAATGCACAGCCATAAGCAACATGCAACCTGAGCTTCCAGGGCCACAGCTGCTGCGGGGCTCTAGAGTACAGGTGGGGTACATGTGTCATCTGGTCATGTCTAGAAAAAAATCTCTGGGGATCCTGGAATATTCTGGCAAAGTACTTAAGGGAAAGAACAGTCTGTTAATAGTGAATGTGCAAACCTAAGTCTATAGAAAGGACATACACTCGAGACAAAATGTGTGTGTTTGCCTCTTTCTCTGTAAAGCAGTCCATGCTTTTAGAAAAGCTATGTTAAAGTTAGAAAACATTAAACAGCAGTCAGCTGCCAAGATCTGCCATCTTACTTAGAGCCCTGTTATTCTAATATTAACCAAGCCTGGGAATTTCAAGCCCCCATGGCGTCTCGAAGTGGTCTAGAATAAATGCAGATTTGTACAAGCTCCTAAAAGTGGCTGTCAAATGATACCAGAGCCTTCTCTAAAGTCTACTTGTGTGTGTATATGTGGTTAAAATTTACTGTAGGAATATTTCTTACCAACTTTTGATCCACTATTTGCATAACTTTTCCACTGGGCACAAATGCATTTACTAGATTTTTCAGGGAATTCACTATAATCCTTAGCTGAAAGATAAATAAATAAAACAATAAGAGATATAAATAAGCATTGAAATTTACTAGTATTAGTAAAATGAAGGCAGATATAGACCTTTTGATTGACCCATATATTGCTAAATCCAATAGAAGTGGAAAACATTTTCAATGACTATGTAAACACAATGCAATCTAACTTTAGTTTTAAAATGATACTTTATTCTTAATGATTTAGATGAAGGAAGACGATACAGAGGTAAAGAACCACAGGCAAGAACTTCTGAAGGAGCAAGAAGCTATAGAGGGCTGACATCTTTTCCTCTAACATCACTCCCTGTAAATGGCAGAAAAGTGCTGAAAGCACATTCTTAAAATACCTGGCAGGTAATTTCATGAAGGGTTCTATTCAGAATACAATTATACTGAGTAACATTAGCAACAGAAGATTTAAACATCGTAGCTTACCGCTGGTGCCTTGTCAGCCATCAGCTCATGCCATCTTTTGTAGGGCGGTAAATCAAGGTTTACGGTGTACCAAGGAACTGGACCCCTATAGCTGTAATGAGAGGTGTATCACCTGGAAATGTTGAAAATTAGCCTCCCCTCCCCACCAGGATGGGTAGATAGTTTTAGCTAGATGGATATGTTAGGATATGTTAGAGACATAGTCTTAATAAAAAAAAAAAATAGAAGTTGGTTACTCCAACTGAAATTTGCAAAGAAAGTTCATTTTCCCTCTGGTGCTTCACATACAGTCAAGTAGTCTCAGAAACCGTGGAACAGAACATACATTCTGGAAGATTAATGTGAACTGGTGACCTGTGAAAAAATCAACTGTGGCTCAAGAGCTAGAGTCTGAATATCACTGCTAGAAAACACCTGCCTTTTTTCCCTCCTAAATCTCCGCCACGGAATACTGTCTGATACAGCGCTGGAAGAGGAGCCCCTAGGTGGGAAGGCACTCAGAAAACACAGTGACCACCACAATGGACTTGAGCACACCAACTATTGTGAAGATGGCTCAGGACTGAGCAATGTTTTGTTCTGTTGTACATGGGGTCACCATGAGTCAGAGCCAGCTCAATGGCAACCACCAACAAATCTCTGCGAAGATTTAGTCTAGGCTCTGGACACTTGTCCAGTTGGTCTCCCAGTCTTACAATTTCTTCTCAGACCGTCGGACACCACTGAGAAACCATTGTTTCTAGTGTCAGCAAGAAGAAGCCTTTTAAGCCCCACGGTGGCTCCGTGTTTTCACTTCCCACCACTGGCTTCAAGAATCTTCCCTCCTAGACTTCCTCTTTTCTCAGACCTTGGTACTGAGGTCAAACTCCAGCACTGTACTGCCACACTCATCCGCCAATGTCTTCCTCTTAAATGCACATACAACCGTTTCCCTATGAGGCTACAGGAATGTCCACTCCCTTATCAGCAGAGCAGGACTATATTCCTGGTAGATGAACCCCACAACTATCTCTGTAGCTACAGAAACATTATCTGCTGGCACTTGCTATTAAACAGAAATACCCTTTAAGGGCGTGCCGTGGAGCCAGTGATGTATCAGCTGAAAACTATGCCTAAAATGAGTCAGCATTTGTGCCATTATTGCTCAGCCCAGAGCAGCATAAAGTACACTCTGGTGTTTGCTACATTTCCAGGCTCTCAGATTAAAATGTTACACAAATGTATGTCTACAGCAGGGATGGGTTATTTCCTAATTTAAGTCTCCAATGACGCTTCTATTTATACTTGTTTTACCATGAATAGTTACCTGAATCTGTAAATAATGTGGCTGAGTTGGTGCCTCGCTGTGTGTCGAAGGTTTAATGAAAGCGTTCCTTAGTGACCACTCACCTGGTGATTTAGGTAGAAAACGGAAGCACACTCCCTTTCGGAAATATAAATTTAAATGAAATAACAATGGGAGAATTTTGTGCTTCCCCAAACACTTTCAAGTTCCCATTTCTTTAGTAGCTGATATCCACATTAAAAACTTACAATGTTTAAATCCTAAGATAAAGCTTTTCATTAAAACAAATTCACGCAGTTTCTGACTGACCATAATTTCGCATGTAAATTACCGTCTCCCTATCATGAGCGGGCTCCCCCAGCATGCATTTGGATTTCTGTGTCTGGTGGCAATCATGGATAAATTAGTGCTCACTGGTGCTATGCAGGAAGCCCTGGTGGCTCGGTGGTTAAGAGCTTGGCTGCTAACCAAAAGGTCAGCAGTTCAAATCCACCAGCCGCTCCTTGGAAACCCTATGGCGCAGATCTACTCTGTCCTATAGGGTCGCTATGAGTCGGAATCGACTCAACGGCAACGGGTATGGTTTTTTTGGATTGGTGCTATGCATGCCGGTGGCACTCATAAAATATGTGTTCTCCCATGAACTCCATCAGCAGCTCCTCCCAGCATCTAACGAAACTCAAACCATGCCCTGTATCTCCCCTAAACTACTGATTCTCTTCCAGTCAAGAGGCTCAGGTAGGTTCAAGGATTCCAAAAAGGAAATGAACTCATTACAGAGGGGATTTCAGTAAAGTGAGGAAGGGAGACCTCAGAAACCTCTCTACAGTAAAACCTCCATTAATCAGAATTCTTTGAGAAAACTGGTTAATTGGATTAAGAAAACTACACTAAAAACTAAAAGTTAACCATAATCCCACGTTACCTCTCATTAAACAATCTTCAAAAATATCTTGGTATTTAACATCTTCACCTCTATTTCTCATAGACGAGCATTTACCTTATAAAAATAGTGAGGATTACATGAAATACACAAAAGATACTCAGCAGCAGAGACAACTGATGGTCTGTTTTCCAACTTTGCTACAATGAATATAAATGAGTTATTTCTGAGATTCAGCATTTGCTGTGAGCAGGTCAGCATAATCAGTATTAAGCACTGAGTAAACCCACGGGGCTCCCAGGTGGCTTCGACGTTAGTCCGAGTGACATAATACACACACAGACAAATATGCCAGCAGGTTCTAAGCACCCAGTGAGCAGCAGGGAAGAGACACAGTGGTGTTCAGATGGATACAGGCGTGATCTGCTGCCAGTGCCTTGCTGTCCAGCATTGATCTGACTGGTCAGGTGGGATAACTGGTGTCTCACTCCTCCCTCAATTTCACTCTATATCCCTCCAGAACCTATGTGCCTGATTGAAAAGGATGACCTCACGGGTACAGGAGGATGGCTCTTCATTCAAAAGTATATGAGCACCACACTTCTTTCCCAGATCTCAAGATTCATTTTTTGTTCAGAGGATTACAGCAAATATTACGATTTTTGTGTAGGAAAGAAGGCTAGCAAAGGAATTCAGCAGGAATACCAAGGCGGAAGAAAATTATATATAGATGTATATATATATATATATATATATATATATATACACATCCACACACACACATTACATATATATAAACATACACACGTATAGGTATGTATAAATGTGTATACATGTGTTAAAAAACCCACTGCCATTGAGTTGATTCTGACTCGTAGCAACCCTATAGGACACAGCAGAACTGCCCCAAGGGGTTCCAACACTGTACTCTTTACAGAAGCAGACCCCCACATCTTTCTCCTGCGGAGCGGCTGGTGGGTTCAAACCGCCAACCTTTCGGTTAGCAGCCAAGTGTTTAACCACTGTGCCACCAGGGCTCCTTCCTATGTGTATATATGTGTGTATCCATGTGCACACACACAAACGCACACTCAGACACACATACACACAGCAATGTAAAACTAGTTAAATGTCTAAACAGGGAAGGTTTTTCAGGGCCATGGACTCAGCAGACACACACCAGGCATACAGGAAAGAGAGCAAAGGCCTTCAACATGGAAGGTGCTCATTAAATGTTCCATGAGCTGGGGCAGTGAGACCAGCCAAAAGATCAGTCAATGAGGCTCTGAAAACCCGGAGCAAGATGGTGCTAGCGGAAGACTGTGAGAGAGTAAGCCATTCAAGAGAGGGCTGGAATAATGCTGAAGCTGGCTACCTCTAAATTAATTCCTGCCAAATATTTGCCTCTTGGCACACAAAGGTGAGTAAACCAAAAGAATTCAATTTATTCAGTTTCACTCTATCTGGGATTTAGAATCCATTATTTAGACAATAGCAGTATAACTGATGTATGGCTCTTCCCTGTGTTTTCCAATCCTGTTCTGTCCTTCAGAGCTTTGATTATCAGACTGCAGTTTATTTCTTGAATATTTCACTTATGAGGCCCTACCCTTTTCTGTTCCAGTAAAATCTGGTGATTTATGTCCAAGTACCACAGAGAACCCCAGGGTCAACTCTGTCACAAGACTGAATACAGACTTAACTTGTCAAGATTAGAAAAATACTTAGCAGTGGATACAGGAGTTAGTGGAGAAGGGAACGCCTGCCCCTGTTTTTCTATGATTTTGATAACGGACATTTTAATAATGAGTGTCTTCATATTTGTCAAGGGTCTTAGCCAAATGCATAATACACAAGCCTGAGGAAAAAAATATTTTGTCTCGGGATAGAAGATGACACGTCAGTTTTTATTCATATGCCGTTATTTTTATGAAAGAGGTCACTAGATAGGAAAAAAATCACCTCAAAGGTCAAAGTGAGTTTTGAACACCTGATGTTTACTCACGTTGGTCCAGAAGGGGGATACATCGATCTTCTGCAGTCTTCTGTCCACTATTTGAAACACAAAGAAAATCGAAAGTTTCAATACGTAACAAATGCTTGCTAACTGAATAATTTGTAACCAAAAAAAAAGTCACAGTTTGTGAAGACAAAATCAAATATGATTTTGCCTTTTTAGGCTATTTCAATACCCCTTAAAATAAGGGCCTTTTCCTTCCACAGAAACTTCTACTTCTGGAAATCCCAAACCATTAACTGTGTTTTTCGTCTCGGTTCAATTTGCACAAGTGCCCAAAACCAAACCAAACCAAACAAACAGAAACCAACCCAATCTGTTGCTGTGGAGTCCATTCTGACTCATGGCAACCCCAAGTGCCGGGTGTTGTAATCTGGCTCTTACATTGCAAATACGTTGACTAAAAAGAAAATGTGAGAAAGTAGATGGAAAATGTTTATACTGAGTTGATTTATCACTAAAAGTACGTTACTTTATGTTGTTTTAGGTGCCGTCGAGTCGATTCCGACTCATAGTGCCCCTGCAAGACAGAGTAGAACTGCCCCCGAGGGTTTCCAAGGCGCAGCTGGTGGATTCAAACTGCCGACCTTTGGGTTAGCAGCCATTGCACCACCAAGGCTCCCATTACTTTATAGGATGTGGTGTTATTTGAATTTATAAGCCAAGTCTATTGCAATCTGCCTTGGAATTTGCATCCCAAACCAGATTTTCAGGGCACACTGAGCAGGGCCCTTCACAATCTGCTTATAAATTACCATCCCAGCCTCATCTCCTGCCACTCCTCCTAATAAGTATAGCCACACAAATCAACCACTTCTTAATGCTCTCTCATCCAGGGAACAGCATGGACTGTTTCCTCTTTTTCTTTCTGGTAAACTTTTGGTTATCTTCTAAGACCCAGTTCAAATACTGTCTTCTTTGCGAAGTCTTCACCTACCCTCTACATAAAAATAGTCATGGCCTCCTCTATACTCCCACAGCATTTGTATACATCTCCATATTTATGACATTGCATTATAATTATCTGTTTGTGTCTCTCTGTTCTTCTTGAGATGAAGACCAGTCCCCAACGTAGAGGCCACTGACTAAGACAACGAATGAATGAGACTGTCTTTGGGGAGAGTTATTCAAGCTTAAGAGCAAAACAGAATTTGTTCCGAACATAAAATTATCAAAGTTACACAGACCCTATGATTCTTTATGACTAGTTCAAGATAGTAACCATGTTTATCGCCCCTCCACTACAGACCCAGTACTATAAAATTCAAACAATTTTTTACAAAGAAGTACCAACGCACAAGAACTGGGGTATGGAAGGAAACCACTGGAACTGTAGTTTGAGCTCAGAAAACATACCTGTTGCAAATTTGTATGAGAATGGATCTCACATCTTGTTTTAACATTTAATAACACAGGAAGTGTATAAAGTAGCTTGACATTACTTGTGATTCAATAACTTGTGATTAATTGTCATCAAAACAACTTTACCACAGTGTAAGTTTTACATATAAGCTCTGTTTTGGGGGCAGCAATTATTCTGGAAATAAGAATAATAAGTAAGGATGTAAGGTGGGTTAAACTGAAGGTCCTGTAAACAGATGTGAAAAAATTACAGGTTGAAGCCCTGCTAGAAACTTAATCTCCCTGTTAGAAAACAAGAGTAGCATGCTGCATAGCAACCAAATCTCTTGCCCGGAGGATTTTGAGCGGAGTGGGAAACAGCAGTGCTCGGCTCAAAGATGGTGGCAGACTGCGCTGCTCTGAATGTGTGTCGCTCTCCAGGATCCTGCCAGTAATCCAGTCTTACACATCAGGCTCCTGAAAGGGCTCACTGTGCTTCTTCCGAGTCTCCCGTTCCAGGGCTTCAACCTCTAATTTTTCCCATTCTGTTTAAAGTTCCAGATCACCTAAACTGTAAAAATTCGACTCTGTTCTGGTTTTGCTTTGTCGGCCATGACTGAACCAGTTCAAACTGGTTCGAAGCCCTGCTTCAGAGCTCATAGAGTAGCATCTTTTCTCTTCTCTGACCTCCTGGATCCCTCTTATAAGGCCCCTGTGATTAAATCGGGCTCACCTGGATAATCCCGAATAATGCCCCCATCATAGAATTCTTAGCTAAATGGCATCTACAAAGTCCTTTCTGCCATAAAAGGTAACATATTCACAGGTTCCGGGGATTAGGATATGGACATCTTTGGGGAGCCACTATTCGGCCTGCCACAGTATCTAGGTGAAGAGACATTTTCAAAGATGAAATATGTAAAATCTCATTACTGACCAGGAATAACATATAAATACTTTCAATGAATTTTGATGAGAGGGAACACTAACAATGAATCCCAAGTAAGCAAACTATTTCCCCCAGCCCATCATAAGAAAAAAAAAAATCAATTAGAAACTCCAGGAAAAAAAAATGTACAAGAAAATCATGATATAAATGTGTACCACAACAACAGAAAACAAACCCACTGCCATCTAGTTGACTCGGACTCACAGTGACCCTGCAGGACCGAGGAGAACTGCCCCACAGGGTTTCCAAGGAACGTCTGCTGGATTCGAACTGCTGACATTTTGGTTAGCAGCCAAGCTTTTAACCACTGCGCCACCAAGGCTTCACGAAGCAAACTAAGTAGGAAGCAAACTAAGATGTGGCATGATTCTGAGTAATTGGTAGAGAATACATCTGAATATTCTTCAAGTCCACTAGGTGCTTTAGCTTTGGAAGAAATGTAATCAAAGCACACAGAGTAAAGATCAATGTTCACCAGTCATACTTCTCTAACTATTGATGGTTTTCATTTCCTTAAAAGGAAACATAGACAAAGCGTGGAAGCCTCAATGACAGTAACAATTACGTTATCAACTTTGACTAAGCAAGAGTTCAAGTGTATAGAAGTGAAGAAGGGCTGAGAGAAAAGAAAGGTGGAGGAGACAGGGATGTGTCCATCAAAAGTCACTGCTATGTCTACACAGCAGCAATGAGCAAACCGAAAAATGATATGAAGAAAACAATTCCATTTGTGATAGCATCAAAAAGAATACAATACTCAGGAATAAAGTTAACCAACAAAGTGCAAGACTTGTACAATGAAAACTACAAAACACTGCTGAGAGAAACGGAAGACCAAAACAAATGGAAGGATATCCTGTGTTCATGGATCAGAAAACTTAATATTTTTAAGATGGCAATATACTCCCCAAATTGATCTACAGATTCAATGCAACTGCTATCAAAATCCCAGCTGGCTTCTTTGTGGAAGGAGACCAGTTGATCCTAAAATTCACATGGAAATTCAAGGGGACACAGAAGAGCCAAAACAATCTTGAAAAACAAGAACAAAGTTGGAGGACTTAAACTTCCTAATTTCAAAACTTACTACAAAGTTACAGTATCAAAGCAGTGTGGTACTCGCATAAGGACAGACACATAGACAAATGGAATAAAATTAAGAGCACAGAAATAAACCCTGTGTGGTCAGAGTAGAACTATACTCCATAGGGTTTTCAATGGCTGATTTTTTTTTCAGAAGTTGATTGCCAGGCCTTTCTTCCGAGGTGCCTCTGGATGGACTCCAACCTCAAACCTTTCAGTTAGCAGCCGAGTGTGTTAACTGTTCCCACCATCCAGGGACTCTGTCACATTTACGATCAACTGCAAATCATGTATCTGATAAGGGACTTGGATCTAGAATATAAAAAGAACTCTTAGAACTCAATAATAAAAAGACAAATGACCCA
The DNA here is from genome assembly GCF_000243295.1 of Trichechus manatus latirostris. Classification (NCBI taxonomy): domain Eukaryota; kingdom Metazoa; phylum Chordata; class Mammalia; order Sirenia; family Trichechidae; genus Trichechus; species Trichechus manatus. Next base: position 4,595,400 of record NW_004444035.1, on the reverse strand, counting down.
ATTTAAAAAAATGGGCTAAAGGATCTAAACAGTCATTTCTCCAAAGAAGATATACAAACTTTGAAGACACAAAACTTAATAGAAATTTTGCTTGTAGTTCTTATATTCTCATTCTGAGCCAAGCTGGAACCTGCCGCCCCACCCAGAAGTGGCCCAGTCCTGGGAAAAGGGGAGAAAAGGCAGAGCAGTGCGCAGGCCTGAGAGCCCCAATTCTCCCTCAGTGCAGGGGGGCTGGGCCGCCACCCCCTTCTCCTGGCTCCCTGGGCTCCAGGAAGGACAGAGGATGGACTCTCAGGCCTGGGCTTCTCCACACGCCCTGCCCCCAGGCTGGAGAGGAACTAAGGGACTCGGGGAGGGAAGAGGAAAGAGGAAAGAAAAGATGTCTGTGAAGAAAGACGGGAGTCAGGGGCGAGCGCTGAGGGAGAATCAAAGACAAACATGAGTAACAAAAAAAGGGGCAGCATGGGGGACAAAACCAAAATCCACTCCAAATCTGAACCCGCCTGGAACAAAGGGAAGTTTTCCAGTCTCAGAGAGCCACTGTCTGGCGCTCCTGGCTCTGTGGCTGGGGAGCTCAGGCCTCAGTCCAGCCCGGGAGGCAGGCAGTGTGCAGTTGGGCCTCCACAGCTCATCCTTGGCCAACAAGCGCAGGAAAAGACGCTCAATATCATTCGCCATCAAGGAGATGCATCTCAAACCAGAATGAGACAACGTTTCACACCCAATAGCATATAATAAAAAAGACAGATAATAACAAACATTGGCTAGGAGGTGCAGAAATCAGAACCCTCGTACAATGCTGGTGCAGCTGCTGTGGCAAGATGTCTTGCCCTTCCTCAAATGGATAAACACAGTTATCATACGATCCAGCAATTCCCCTCAGACAGATTATACCCAAGAGAAATGAAAATGTCTGTCCACACAGAAACTTGTACACCAGTGTCCAATGCAGCGTCAGTCACAACAGCCAAAAAACGGGAATAACCCGATCACCCATCACCTGACGAATGAATAAACAAAACGTGGGCTATCCATACGAGGGAACTCTATCCAGCAACAAAAGGGAATGATGTACTGATGCATGCTACAACACAGACGGACCACGAAAACATTATCCTAAGGAAAAGAAGCCAGTCACAAAGGACCACATACTGTATGCTCTCCTTTCTATGAAATGTTCACAACAGGCAAATCTATAGAAACAGACAGTATGTTGGTGGTTGTCTAGAGCTAGGGGGAAAGGGATGGGGGACTTGGGGATCTAAAGGATGCAGGGTTTCTTGTTGGGGTGACAAAAATGTTCTAAAATCAGTTGTGATGGTAGGACAATTCTGTGAATATATAAGTCATTGGATTGTACATGTTTAATAGGTAAATTGTATGGTATGTGAATTATATCTCAATAAAGCTGCTAAAAAAAAGAAAGGCAGAGGGAAGGATGTTGAAAGTAAGCTAAATTTTTATTCATCACTGCAGTATGAGATTAGAGGGTGCCTACAATTGATTAATTCTGGAGCCCTGGTGGCGCAGTGGTTAAGCATTTGGCTGCTAACCAAAAGTCAGAGGTTCGAATCCACCAGCCGCTCCTTGGAAACCCTACTGGGCAGTTCTACTCTGTCCTATAGGGCCTCTATGAGTCAGAACCGACTCGACAGCAATGGGTTGGTTGGTTGGTTGGAGGATTTTCAGAGACCAATTCTTCGACATCATTTAAAAATTTTCTTTAGCTGTTGGGATCTCAAATTATTTAAAAATAATAAAAGCTCCTGCAATTGGTGGGCATGACACTCGAAAGTTCACTACTACTTTTTTTAGTTAATTTGAAAATGAATCTCCAAAAAGTAGCACCCTAGTTCACAGAAAGTCTTAATGTACAAACAGGAATTTTCCAAGCAGGTCATTTAATAAGGGCAGTTAACCTTAGAACAAAGTCTCACTTCATACTAACTTATTCGCCATACAATTTTTCTAAATATCAGATCTTGTGGTCAGCTTAAAATGTGATTTGATTCACAAAAATCCAATTTATGCACTTTTATTAAATTTCACACTGTAAGAAATTTTACAGGCCTGTTCTGGATGCAGGAGCCCTGGTAGCTCAGTTGGTAAAAGAGTTTGGACTGCTAATCAAAAGGTCGGCAGTTCGAGTCCACCAGCTGCTCCTTGGAGACCCTACGGGGCAGTTCTACTCTGTCCTACAGGGTAACTATAAGTTGGAATCGACTCGATGGCAATGCGTTTGTTTTTTTTTGGTTTATTCTGGATGCAAGGCTGTTAGTGATTAGTAGATGACACAGCTGATACAGAGTCCGTGTCCAGATGCCAGTCCAGGGCTTTCCCTGCTCCATTACACACCTGTAACAATAAAACCAATGCCTCGAGTTACTTCCCAATAGGGGACAGTGGACACTTAGTGCAGGGCTTCGGATGATGACTACAATCAACACAGCAAATAATGACTCATCCCTCCCTATATTTGCATGCCCTGGGTTCCAAACTCAATATGAAAATCAAATTATTAGGCACATTTCTTACTAGACAACTGTGGGGGAAGTTGAAAGTGCTCTGCCAAGGCTTAGGAGAGAATTCAACCTGTCCTAGAGGTAAAAGAGTATCATCGTGATAATAACTGTAGGAATATGAGATTGCTGAGACATTTTACTATGATAATCGTGGCTCTGCTATAAGTAGACATGAAATCTGCATAGAATCTGGCCGCAAGAAGAAAGGGTAAATGTGACGGACAAGAAGAAAGGTAGAAGCTATGAAGACCAGGGTATTGCAGTGCTCAGGAGGCACTACCATCAAAGCCATTTTAAACAAAAAGGTTAGTTTTGGGGGTAGGATGGAAAGAGAGCTACTTCCTAGGTCTCAAGGGAGAATTCTACATGGGAAAGACAGGTTCAAAATCTATTTTCAGACCGAGATAAAATTATAACGAGCTCTTTTGTTATTCAAGTTCTCTTAAAATGCCCCAATTTAACTACACATTGTTTTAATAATAGACAAACTTATCAAAGTAGGTAACAATTTAAATAGATGATAGGTACAGATATTACGTACTATGCTTGGTATACCGTGCTACTCCACCATCTGGGAAAAAAAATCAAATTTACCATCAATTTCTCTCTCTCTTTCTCTCTGTTCTGCTTCATTAGGCCAGATGAAGTGGTGAAAATCTGATGTTTCAATACATTTGAAACTCTAGGGGAAAAAAAAAATCTTCAAAAGACTTTATGCGTCAGTGAGTTCTCTGTTTACTCTGGTTATTTGATAGGAACTCAAACCTCTCTGAATTAATCAGTTCTTATGTCTTCCCCACTCATTGAGAAAAACTAATTACAGAACCACTGGGCATAATATATTTAGGAAAGTACCATATAGCAAGAGTAGAATCTCTACCTTCTCAGCTGTCAGTTCTATAATGACAAGAGTGCTTTTTCAGCCACTCAAGGCTCTACCTCTAAAAGCAATGTTATAACTAGTGCAGCTCAACATGTCTGAATCCTGCTGAACTGGTGAGGACCACAATGAAATGTATGTTTCTAATAACGTACAAAAAAGTTCAGAAAGCCCTCGTGTGCTTGTCTCATTTCATATATTCAGAAAACGACTATAACAGGTAATTTTAAGAAAGTAGTTCACACCAGTGTTGCTACCCATCAGAAAAGAAGTTGGACTATAATCATAGCAGGACAATTTTTAATTCATCAACAACTGTTTTCTAAATAAGATGTGTTTCCTAAAATGTCTTCTATGTACAACTTAGCAGAGACACATCTATTGAATTAAGGCATGCCCCTTACGCATACATCAAGTTCAGGCGAGCATGCAGATTTTTCATTTGTCTTCTGGGCTTTGATGGGATGATACTCTATTAAACCGCTTACATTCAGGTAAAAGGAGTGTAAACAAATCCTCCAGGAGGGCAGGGACCCTGTCACATTCCAGCAGCACAGTAGGCATGCAGTATTTGTTGAATAAGTGAACGGATTATACCTAAGTGCCCCTTCCTTTGGAATACTGGGGAAAAGCAAGTGCAATACAACAGAACTGGCTATAGGCCAGAGGGGGTTTATGCGATTTGGGAAACTGAAAATCATGGCTAATGCGGATTCAGTAGCTAATGCCAACCAAGCTGTTACTCACAGGAGAAGCTGATGCAGAAAGCTGTTCAAGTCAGCAATTAATTACTGAGTCCTTCTGTTTCATTTTCACGCATCTTATGAATCTGCTCGGATTTACTACTCACTCTAGTTCCTTTTTTTCTGGTCACTCCCAAACCTACAGCAATCTATTTTCTGCCCCCAAAACTGCTCTGGCCAAGGTTCCCAATGAGCCCCAGTCGACAAACACAATGGATGCTTGGCCTCTCAACAGCACATGACACAGGCAACCCGTCCCAGACTCTCCCTGAGCCTCTGGAACACTCACTCTCCCGATTCTCCTGGGCTCTGGCTGTTGCTTCAACGCCGCCAACTTCTCTACCCCGACACATAACGGTGCGGGTTCCTTCGGCTTTGCCTAGACCCTTCTCTCCTCCCCATTCTCTACCCTTTCCAGGTGAGCTCACCCACTCCTACGGCTTCACATCGTTGTACTATGCCTGTGACTTCCAATGGAGTCCCTGGGTGGTGCAAATGGTTAACGCGATCGGCTGCTAATGGAAAGGTTGGAGGTTTGAATCCACCCTGAGGTACCCTGGAAGAAAGGCCTGGTGATCTACCTCCAGAAAAGCAGCCCCTGAAGACCCTATGGAGCACGTTCTGACACATACGGGGTTGCCACGAGTTAGAACTGATTCAAGGGCAACCGTGACTCCCAATGTCCCTTCTGCGTTCCAGTCCCAACGCCTTGCTGGCTCTCTCCCTGCCACCTGCAATTCAACAGAACCAAAATGAAAGTAATCTTCATTCTTCAGTCCCCAAACTTTTCCCTCCTCATGTTCCCTGACAGTGGTGCCACCATCCACCCAGCTGAGCAAGTCAGAGATGTATTATGTTGCCACCTCACCCTCCTACCCCATCCCTCGGAGCTCTGCTTCTCTGCCTTTTAGATATCTGTAGACCCAGCCCCGCTCTCCCCTTCCACTGGTACCAGCCTCATGCCAATCACCTGGACTAGTCTCAAATCTACTCTGGCTCCCCTCCAATCCAAACTGATCATTTTAAAGGAAAAAAAAAAAATTTCTCTGGTCATTTCTTGTTTGAAACCACCCAATGGGTTCCCATTATCCTTAGGGTAACTCTAAAATCCTTAACTACGCATAGGATCCTGGATGATCCAGCATTTTCTTGTGGCGCGCCACTCACCACCACACTTGCCCCTTTGTAATTTTAAGAAAATAGGCCTTTTAAGAGATTCAATAATGGGGAATGACTCAGTAAGACCTTGACATCTGTCACATGGTGAAAAGCCTCAAAAACCAGAACAAAACACCCCCACAGATGGTCCAAATCAAATGACTTTTGTTTGTAAGTTAAAGCCGGTCCTCATTATTTATATTTATCCAAAAGTAGTTTGAGAAATCTTTCCTGCTACATAAGGCTACCAAGAGTTTATCATATAAGGATTCAAACTGAAAAATGGCTTATTCTTGTCAGAGAACGAGGTCCCGAGACTTCCATGAGGTCCCAAGGGTCTTAGCTAATGGGTCCGAGGATTTTCCAGACCTGTATAAAAAATAACTGGTGCCCAGCACAGGGTGTTCAAATTTTTATTCAGCCAAGTAGAGATGTTGAGATGACCCCTTCCCCTCTATACACACACACACAACATCACCGTTTGCCATCACTCTACAAAAGAAAGAATATTTTTAAAAACTGCAAAAATTGGACATCCACAAAATCAGAATAGACGCTAATCTTCTAAATTAATAATTCTAGTTTTATGCCTTTATTGGTCTCCTTTCACTGACCAAAACCAAACCAAACCAAACCCGTTCCCCTCAAGTGGATTCCGGCTCACAGAGCCTCTACAGGACAGAGTAGAACGGCCCCATAGGGTTTCCAAGGCTGTAAATCTTTACGGAAGCCGACTGCCACATCTTCCTCCTGCTCTTTCATTGAAGACCTTTGAAAATAGCTTCCCAAACTGACACAGCAGTGGCTGCAGGCAATTTGACAATCACTGTTCTAGTCCGTCAGTTCACTGAGGGGTTGTTGATTCTTCTTGTTCTCAAGATAGCGTTAAAAATATTTTCGCTTGAAAAAAATTAGTATTGAGAAAGTGGAAACTAACAGAAAAGAGCCACCCCTGACATCTAGCACTGATGTGACACGCATAGCACGACCTCGATGTTAGTACAAGCTGGTGTGACTCTCACAGCCAGGGCATTTTTCTTCTCCTGTCTGACTTAATCTCACAGCATACCAACCTCAGACACGGTTACTCTGAGTCCATGATAAAAGGGGACAAAGCAAGGCCACTTCGTGATTTTGTCTAAGCACAGACAAAAGCAAGAGTGTCGGGCAACCCACAAAATACAAAACACCCCATGCTCTTGCTAAATGAATGAAGGCTACTTCTTTACCCAATCATAGAATTGCCCCACTTTCTGCCAGCAAACCCAATTCTTTAGACCTTCCCCCAAATCACCCCACCAAAGGGCAAATTCTGTAACAGGTTCTTTCTAATATCCTCTTCCCAATGCACCTCAGGCACAGCCACCACCCATGTGTCACTGGGGCCTTGTGGTGTTGCGATGATGTTGAACAGGTTTCAGTGACTGACTAGGAAGAAAGGCCTCGCAATCTACTTTGGAAAATCAGCCAGTGAAAATCCTGTGGATCACAATGGTCTGATCTGCGACAGATTGTGGGGATGGTGCAGGACCGCACAGCATTTAGTTCCATTGTGTGTGGGGTCACCATGAGTCGGGGGCCACCTGGACCACAGCCAACGCCACCACCATCCTCTAATGAGCCCTGTGGTTCTCCACGCTGTGTGTTCTCCCTCCCTGGAAAGAGCAATGTAGTTAACTTGTTCAATTATAGGTGTGTTGGTGGTGGTCTTTGGCTAAGTCGTACTGACAGTATCAAAGTATGAAATTTGTCAACATTTCCTCTAATCCTAACCACTCTAAAGCAAATTAATTTCCTACTCAACTCTAAAAACAAGCCAGAAAAACCAAACCCGCTGCTGTCGAGTCGATTCCAACTCACAGCGCCCCTACAGGGCAGAGCAGAATTGCCCCATAGGGTTTCCAAGGCGTGGCTGGCGGATTTGAACTGCCGACCTTTTGATTAGCAACCGAGCTCTTAACCACTACACCATCAGGGTTTCTACCCAACTCTTTAGCAAACTAATAATTTTTCCACGTAACATTCCAAATCTTTGTCTCCTTTTATATACTGTGTGTCTTTTCTATTATTGATATCACTGTTCACAGTATTTTGTATTCTGCTTTTTTCGCTTAACATTATACCAATTGTTAACGGCTGAATAATATTCCACCATGATTTTACTCTTAAAGCTCGTCCTTACAGAAACAGTAAAAAGGGAGAACCCACATCTGGCTCCCCCTAAGTTATTCAGGATCACCTCACCTAGCCTCACCTCAGATGCACCCCGGGTCCTATTTATCTTATCTGTTGACAAAGAAAAATGCAGTCTTATTGCTCTGAAAAAGAAGAGTTGTGAAAGCGCCCCAGATTTGGCTGTACGAGGCATGACTTTAGGCTCGCTTCTGTAAACAAGTGTGACCTCTGGCTGTGGATTTTCTCTCTCTAGGTCTACTTCCTCTTCTGTACCAGGAAAGATCGGGCTAGTCCCTCAGGTCTCCTGCACTTATGAAGTCTGTGGTCCTGTGACTTCCCCAGCGGGAAAAACCTCGGGGCAGTGACAGGGGATGGCATGACGGGGCAGTGAAGGCTGCAGCAGGTCCTCTCAGGGCTCTACCGTGACGGGGCAGGACCTAGAGCCGGGACTTGTTCGGGAGAAAACACCTGTCACCGGGCAGAGAATGCCCAGTTCACCATGGAGGCCGTCGAGCTGTGTACACACAGGCCGACCGCAACTTTTTCTCTGAACAGGTCACATGCCAGGGCCTGGAACTGGCGGTACAAGTACAACCACTCAAAGTGAAGGCGTGCAAGTCACACCCAGCCACTCTGCAGAGATTAGGATTCCCTGCAAGGTTTTCTTGTTCCAGCCTGTACCGAGACACGGGGGTAGGAACTGGGGAGCTCACCAACACGCTCTGCACCCACGTCCCCGCGCACCAAACCACAGACCCCGACAAAGACGCTGCTTGCAACCGGGTTTCCCCACGGCCCTTCCCGCCCGCCCGCAGCCCCATCTGCACCTGCGCGCCCCTGTCCGCGCGCTCGGTGCCAGCTCACCCACCGGCGGTACGTGCTGCGCCATGGCGCAGCTGGCGGCCGCGGCCAGGAGGACGGAGAGGAGGCGATCCCGGCCCAGCATCGCTGCAGCCACCAACGCCGCTGCGAGGGACGCCCGCCGAGGCCGGAGGCGCAGAGCCCGTGCCGCGTGACCGGAGGCCGGGACGCACCACGCGCCGGGACAGGGGGGCGCGGAGGGCCGGGGCCGGAGGAGACGACGGGCCCCCGGGCGTCGCGCGGGGCGCAGCGGAGAGGAGGAGGCGCGCACTGCGGGAGGCCGCAGAGCGGGAGTCGGTGCTGGCGCTGGAAGCGGGGCGTCGCCGGCGTCCCCCGGCTCGGCAGTGGTTGGGTCCTAGCGGAGCCCCGCCCCGGAGGGGGGGCCCTGGGGCGGCTCCCCGACAAGGTCCAGCCAGCTCCCTGCGCTCGGCCGCGCGGCCCGGGTGTGGGGGTCTCGCGCTTCTGGGGGGCTGTGCGGCGGGAAGAGGGCTCTGCGCTGAGGCCCCTCGGTGCCAAACGCCCAGGAAACGAACTCGGGGGGTCTCCAGGCGCGACGTGAACCAGGCCCGTTTGCTGGTCCGCGGCGAGTCAGGAGGTCAGCGGCGGGCTCCGGTGTCCGCACTGGGGCCCCTCGGACCCTCCAGGCCGGTGAATCATCACCCACGGCACAGCGGACACGTCTCAGACCTTAGGCTTCAGGGCTTGCCCTTAGACGAAGGTGGGGCGACCAGGGGGGACCTGCGGACCTCGTGTGTCTGCTTTATTCAGCTATTCGGCAGCGGTGCGTTTTCACCTCCCTCTGGGCAGGCTGGGGTTGGCCAAGGGGACCCTAACCTGGAAGGGCCGGGGCCCGTCGGCGTCTGCATGGTCTCCTTCTGAAAAACTGCGGGTCTGTCCAAGTGCTTGCCCCGCGTTCCTGCCAGTCCGGGAAGCCATCGCCCTGATGTTTTTTTTTTTTTTTTTTTAAAGTAGGCGAAGTTGTTTAGAATCCAAGAGGAAATCCTGCCCTCTGGGTTGTACTTTCAGATTGAGCCTCTTTAACCAGCATTTTAAAAAATGCTCCCTTAAAACTCAGAACACTAATTGTCACCAAAATCGTCACGTATTTGTGCCTTCGTGTTTGTATATGTGTGCAATTAAGATTTTACCCATCTGTTTTTTTTTTTTTTTCCCCCTTAGAATGATCAAACTGCCTTTTCTTTGGAGGCTGGAAAATGAGAATTTGGCTTTGTTTTTCCCTCTCTAGTTTTAGATTTAATTTTTTTTTTTTTTTTTAATAAATGTTTAGATGACAGTGTGGCTGTCTCGGAGCCCTGGTGCCGCAGTGGTTAAGAGATTGGCTGTTACAACTAGATGGTGCCTGGCTCCCCCACTGACTGCTCTGACAGGGATCACAATAGAGGGCCCCGGACAGAGCTGGAGAAGAATGCAGAACAAAATTGTAACTCACAAAAAAAGAAAAAAAAAGACCAGACTTACTGGTCTGACAGACACTGGAGAAACCCTGAGAGTATGGCCCCCAGACACCCTTATAGCTCAGTAATGAAGTCACTCCCAAGGTTCGCCCTTCAGCCAAAGATTAGACAGCCCCATAAAACAAAATGAGACTAAATGGGCACACCAGCCCGGGGGCAAGGACTAGAAGGCAGGAGGGGATGGGAAAGCTGGTCATGGGGGACCCAAGATGGAGAAGGGGAGAGTGTTGACATGTCGTGCGGTTGTTAACCAATGTCACTAAACAGTATGTGTATTAATTGTTTAATGAGAAGCTACTTTGTTCTGTAAACCTTCATCTAAAGTATAAGAAAAAAAAAAAGATTGGCTGCTAACCAAAAGGCTGGCAATTTGAATCCACCAGCCACTCCTTGGAAACCCTTAGGGCACTTCCACTCTGTCCTGTAGGGTCACTATGAGTCACAATTGACTCGAGGACAACAAGTTTTTTTTTTTTTTTTTTTTTTTTTTCATTTCATCTTTTTTTTTTTTTTTTTTTTTTTTTGTGGTTGTCTTTAAGAAGGAAGTTTGACTTTTGAAACATATCACATGATTAAAGTGCTTTTGGGTTCATGCATCAATAGTAAGCAAGCAACTTATAGCAAATGTTCATTAATTATTTTTAAAATATTTACTGTGTAACTACAATGTGCCAAGCATTTTTCTGGACATTGGGGACAAGCAGTGGACCAAAAAGACATGAGGCTTACATTATAAATGAGAGATAGGCAGTGAATATAACACAAAAGCAAATTATTAGAAGGTGAAAAATGCTATGAAGAAATAGGGCAAGAAGGATCAAGAGTCCAGAGGCTGGGTGTGAGGAGAGTGACCATTTTAAGCAGGGCGGACAGTGTTATTGGGAAGATGATGCTTAAGCAGCGGTTTGAAGGAGGTGAGGGAGGTAGTCTTGTAGACAGCTAGAGAAGAGTATTCCAGACAGAGGGAACAGCCAGTGCAAAGTGAACACGTGCCTGGCAGTGTGGCGGGAGCAGAAGGAACAAGGAGAAAAGACGCAAATGAAGTCAGACAGATTTGGGAGACTGGGGCGGATGGGGGCAGACTTTGTAGGGCTTTATAAGCCATAGTAAGGATTTGGGATTTTATTTTGGGACCATGTGTTATGGGTGAATATATTGAATTATCCTGGAGCTTAAACGAGTCTGTCAGATTGAGAGGATTCCACATCTTTTAGTATTTAAATCGCTATTTGATTTCAAGCTCATTCACCTTAAATGCTATTGAAAACCCTTTAGACAGATCACTAAACATACTTTTTCCCTGTGAGAGGAGATTAATTGGTGGTTAGGTTATCTGGCAAAATCAGATTCTTTATGCAGAAAACCTATGTCAACTGAAATAATTTTCTTAAAACTTTTGAAGGCTTATTATATACTCTTGGATGCCTGGTGGTGCAGTGGTTAAGAGCTTGGCTACTAACCAAAAGGTCGGCAGTTCAAATCCAGCAGCCGCTCCTTGGAAACCCTGTGGGGCGTTCTACTCTGTCCTATGAGTCGGAATCGACTCGATGGCAACGGGTTTATCATATACTTTTGATTCGATTTTCAGACAAATTAATATTTAATTCTACTATCCTAAAACTATATGTGTGCATTTTTTTCCCTCACGCGTCTATTTTTACTAACTCGGTTCTTTAATATTAGGAACGTTCAGAAGGCAAGGCAAGGTGAGTGGCCATAGGAAGCTGCCGTCGGCATGCTGACCTATTTGTAAAAAATGGTATTGAAATGTACAAATGAGTGATTATGTTGGCGGGAAGGGTGGTTCAAATACTATCTTCACAGCAAACATCAAGTTTAAGACTTGGATAACCTGGTTAGTATGTGAGAGTCAGCATAAGTAATCACACCGTTTATCAGAATAGCTGAAGTGCTTGGCGAGCTGTGGAACTTTGCTAATTTCCTATCTTGCGTTCCTAGGTCTCTGAGGTGAAGGGACACTTGGGTTAAAATCATGGCAACCTGACCACCCCACCCTAACTGAAATCTCCCACATTACCCAGATAGCTATGACCTGATGAAATAAAACTGAATGTACAAAAATTTGTGCTAGAAGATAAGAAAACATGGAGATAATGTTTCAGTTTGAAAAACAAACATTTTAGCAAAGTACTTACCAAAGGGTTACTTTTTAAAAAGTGCTTAGTATATTGAAAATAGAACCCAAGTTTAACAACTTGGATTTTTGTCCATCTTTTCAGGAAGAAATCTGGGGGCCGGGGTGGGGGAACTGAGCAATCAGGAGTCACGCAAAATGATGATTTTCCCCCAGTAGCTTTGTCACAGCAAGACAGATTACTTGCTTTATGTTTTATTTTTATATAGAAAAATATGTTAAATCATTACCTTTTTATACGAGGTGTAATAATATTTTATTCAGTTACAAAACTAAAAATTTAGTGGTCACATAATCTTGGAGTCCTGGTGGCACAGTGGTTAAGAGCTACGGCGAGCTAGGGCTGCTAACCAAAAGGTCGGCAGTTCAGATCCACCAGCCACTCCTTGGAAACCCTATGGGGCAGTTCTCCTCTGTTCTCTAGGGTCGCTGTGAGTCGGAACCGACTCTGCAGCAGTGGGTAATTAATCTGGTTATTCCCCCATGGCACAAATGGTTATGTGCTCAGTTACTAGCCAAAAAGTTGAGCACTTCGAACCCACCCAAAGGCACTTTGGAAGACAGGCCTGGCAATCTGCTTCCAAAAGGTCACAGCCTTGAAAACCCTATGGGGCAATTCTACTCTGCACACGTGGGGGCGCCGTGAGTCGGAATCGACTGGATGGCAACCAACAGCATGATATCAAAATAAACGTTTATTTTAATCATCCTTTTCTTCAGTATGCACTTAGCTTTCCTTTTTTTTTGTGAAACAACCGATTTTGATGTCTTATTGGATCCCTACACTGCAGACATGTTAGAGTTTGAAGAGTCACTTCTTAAAAAATCATTTTGTCCTATTTCCGCTTTCCTTGATGAGACATATGGTTCTGAGCCAAAAGTGTCAGTTCAACTCAAGTCCACTAATCTCTGAATCTTTTTGTTGCTCTGACTTCCTGTCTCTCTATAGTTCCATTTTACATAAACCAGTATTGCTGCCCATTTACTGCTCTAACCAGTTATTTCCAATGAGTTTGTGGGACATTCATGTATTCATCCAATAAATAGTGAGCACTTACCACAAATATCGAGCACAAATATTCACCCAGGGGTGCCGAGTAAACAGTGAACAAATAATTCCTGCCTTCATGGAGCTGTCAGTCAATGGTAGAGACCAATGAAGATGCAGGGGAAGGTCAATCAAATGAGCATCTGGAAAACTTTCCGTAGGTTTAGCTCACCATTCCAGGCTCTGCCCTGTGGTGTAATAGAGGACACTGTGCATATTTCACAAACCTCGGTTCTGCTCCTCTTGCGACAGTGCTCGGTTTAGGCCTTAGTCACCCAGCCCCCTGAGCCAAACGCCATAGTGTGAAGCTCAGGACTTCTGCGCTCTGTTGAGGCAACTGCTCTCTCTCGGCTTCTTTTTTTTGTGTGTGTGTGTGTGGCTTTTTTTTTTTTTTGATTATGTTTTAGGTGAAAGTTTACAGCGCAAATCAGTTTTTCATTCAAAGACTTATGCACAAATGGTGTTTTGTGACATTGGTTGCAGACCCCGCAATGTGTCAGCACTCTCCCCGTTTGCCTTTCCACCCCAGGTTCCCCGTGTCTGTTCATCCAGGTTTCCTGTCCCTTCCTGCGTTCTTGTCTTTGTTTTCGGGCAAGTTTTCCCGTTGGGTCTCCTATACTGGACTGAACTACGAAGCATGCTCCTCACGTGTGTTATTGTTTGTTTTGTAGGCCTGTCTAATCTTTGGCTGAAAGGTGGACTTTGGGAGTGGCTTCAGTTCTGGGTTAGCAGGGTGTCTGGGGAGCTCTCTTCTCTTCTAATAGAAATGGCTGTGGCATTCATACTATAAACTTGAACGTAGACAGCACAGTGGAGAGATGGAAAGAAACTGGGTCATTGATGGCATTGCTGAGATGCTGGACCAACCAGCCATGGAGCCTGCCCAACAACTGGCCTCTTCATTTGCACGATCCACTGCGGTCCTGCGTTGCTTAAGGCAGTTCCGGTTGGTTTATTTGCAAGTCGGATTATTCTATCGTAGAGCATCCTGTAGGGTCACTCTGAGTCAGAATCCACTGGATGGCAGTGGGTGACAGCCTCCTAGCGGACATGCACATAAACATGGGGGAGGATTGACTGTGCGGGTGCTGGAGCAGGGACCCCTTCAAAGGCCGTCTACCTAATTTTACATTGGGAATTTTGTATTCTTTTCCTTAAAGAGGGATCCCCCCAATTATATAAGCTCCAGGCCCCAGAAAACCTGGATCTACCATCAGACATTTCTGGGAGAAAGCTTCCATTTTTCTCCCCAGACCCCTCAATTCACGTCTTCCTAGGGAAGGAGCCACTTCCGTCAGCGGTAAATAGTTGCAGGGGTCACTGCCTGTGTGCGGCCTGGCTCTCTCTGGATCGCCCATTCAGACCTGCCTGCCCGCAGTGGTAAGCTCACTACAGCAAGCCCTGCATGGCAAGATGGGAGGGAGAAGTAGCCGCTGCCTTTGACCACAGTTTCCAAAATCGGCACTTTTCCAACACTGTGTTAACACAATGGCTGTGAAGATGCTGAAGAAGGCAGCGTGAAAGAAGGGCTGTGGGAGATGTGACGAGAAGGCAATCGAGGAACGGAACTTTGGCGAGTAATTCCACCCTCTGCACCCTAGTGCCGGTCCTGACCCCGGCCCTCCCTCCTCTGGATTACTCCCACTCATGTCAGTAGCTGGCTGAGCCCCTGGGAAGCGGTTTGTGTTTCTCAAGTGGCCGAGGGCATCAGTTCATTACAGAGGAGCAGATGAAAGCTCCCGTTTTGACCTCAAGGGCACGCCGTTTTCTCCATTCCAGCGTCATCAGCAATAAAGCTGCTACTGATGCTCATCGGATGCCTAGGTCTGTTTGTCAGTTGTTTCCCAGTACATAAAGGAGTGTGATTAGTGATCACCCTGAAAGGACAACAGAAGTCAGCAATAGCAATTACAGTAATAACATGCGTGTAACAAGTACCGAACGATCGTTAAGTATAAAGCAGATCACCAATCGCAGTGAAAGATACACATGCAGTAAAATGCAAACCCCTGATCTCGGGTTTCCAGTGGAAATATGTGTATGTGCATATATGTGTATATGTGTATACGTATATATGCGTATGGAGCCCTGGTGGCGCACTGGTTAAGTTTTGGCTGCTAACCAAATGGTGGGTAGTTCGAATCCACCAGCTGCTCTTTGGAAACCCTATGGGGGCAGTTCTGTTCTGTCCTATAGGGTCGCTATGAGTCGAAATCGACTCGATGGCAATGGGTTTTTACATATGGGTATATGTCTATATGCATGTGTGTGTATATACATATGCATATATATACATATATGTGTGTGTGTATGTAGGTATACACACACGTATGTACGAAAAAAACAAACGCGTTGCCGTTGAGTTGATTCCGACTCATAGCAACCTTGTAGGACAGAGTAGAACTGCCCCATAGGGTTTCCAAGGAGTGACTGATGGATTCAAACTGCTGACCTTTTGGTTAGCAGCCGAGCTTTTTCTTCATCTCAAAAAATAAACCTCACTTGATCCCACATTCACTTCTAGCTAAAGCCCTATTTCTCTTGTTCCTTTACAGCAAAATTCTTCACAAGAGTTGTCACAGTCTCCACTTCCTCTCCTCCCTCTCTCGAAACCCCTCCAACCAGATTTCATCCTGATTATTCTCCAGAGCAGCTCCTGTCAGGGTCACCAATGGCCTCCATGTTGCTAAATCCAATTCTTGGTTCTTATGTCACTTGACATAGAGCAACACTTCCTTCATTTTGTTTCTGGGATTCTACTCTCTTGATTCTTCTCTTTCACTCACTGGTCACATCTTCAGTATACTCTGTTGCTTTCTCTTCATCCACTCTGTGTATTGGAGTGGCCCAGGGTTTGGCCCTCAGATGTCTTCTTTGTTTATGCTCACCCCTTATGTGATCTCATGGCTTTAAATACCATCTCTGTAATGATGACTCAAATTTATGTCACTAGCTCAGACCTGTCCCCTTATATCTAGCTATCTTCTGACCATTATCTACTTTGGATATCTAACAGACATCTTAAGCTTATCATGTCTAAGAATGAACTGTTTATATTCTCTTTCCCAACATACACTCTCCCTTCCCCATCTCAGTAAATGGCAATTCCATTTTCTAGTTTGCTTAGACCAAAAATCTTAAAGTTATCTTTAACTCCTTTCTTTCTTATCACTCACCCAATACACCAGCAAATCCTATTGGCTCTACCCTCAAAATGTATACGTTATCTTGTGCGAGTTGCCACAACTTCTTGGTCCAAGTGACCCTCATCTGGATTATTGCAATTTAGACCTCCTTGCTTTCTAGACTTTTCACCCAATTTTACCTGTTCCTTGATGGATCTTTCTGCTTTCATCAGCCTTTCTGCTTTCTTTCTATCCATCAGCCTCCATGCTGTCTTCACTTTCCTCTCTCTTCAGCTTAGATGTTATGGTCCGTTGTTTCAACCGTTCACTTGCCAATCTACTAAATGTTCTTTTTTTTTTTTTAATCCTTTCATTGCAACCATCCGTTAAAACCCCAAATCTTGATAAATGCAATGATCTGTCTTCTGCAGGAGCCCTGATGGCACAGTGGTTAAAGCGCTTGGCTGCTAACCGAAAGGTGGGTGGTTCAAACCCATGAGACTCTCTGTGGGAGAAAGCTGTGGCAGTCTGCTTCTGTAAAGATTACAGCCTTGGAAACTCTCTGGGGCAGTTCTACTCTGTCCTATGGGCTTGCTATGATTCAGAATTGATTCGACAGCAGTGGGTCTGGTTTTTTTGGTTATCTTCTACATTCCCGCACCTGAGCTGCTGAGTTCTGCTCATAAGATTAGGTGACATTACAAATTCACTGACAAAACCATCTACTGGGCCCTCAATACCTAGAAAATCTATGATTCTCGTGCACATTGTCTCTCCCTTAACAACCATTTCAGAACTTTTATAAACCACTATTTCTTCTATTAACAACCTGCGATATGCAGATGACGTAACTTTGCTTGCAGAAAGCAAAGAAGACTTGAAGCACTTACTGATGAAGATCAAAGATTACAGTCTTCAGTATGGATTACACCTCAACATAAACAAAACAAAAATTCTCACAACTGGACCAATGAGTAACATCATGATAAATGGAGAAAAGGTTGAAGTTGTCAAGGATTTCATTTTACTTGGATCCACAATCAACACCCATGGAAGCAGCAGTCAAAAACTCAAACGACACATTGCACTGGGCAGATCTGCTGCAAAAGACCTCTTTAAAGTGTTAAAAAGCAAAGACATCACTTTGAGGGCTAAGGTGCACCTGACCCAAGCCATGGTATTTTCAATTGCCTCATGCGTGGGAAACCTGAACAATGAATAAGGAAGACCAAAGAAGAATTGATGCCTTTGAGTTATGGTGTTGGTGAAGAGTACTGAATATACCATGGCCTGCCAGAAGAAGAAACAAATCTGTCTTGGAAGAGGTACAGCCAGAATGCTCCTTAGAAGTGAGGCTGGAAAGACTTTGTCTCACATACTTTGGACATGTCATCAGGAGAGACCAGTCCCCGGAGAAGGACATCATGCTTGGTAAAGTGGAGGGTCAGCAAAAAAGAGGAAGACCCTCAATGAGATGGATTGACATGGTGGCTGTGACAATGGACTCAAGCATAGCAATGACTGTGAGGATGGTGCAGGACTGGGCAGTGTTTCGTTCTGTTGTACACGGGGTCGCTGTGAGTGGGAACCAACCGGACGACACCTAACAACAACAACAGTGTAAGTTGTAACATCTGCTAGGCAAAGAACCTCACCTGCTCTTCTTTTTCAGGAATGTATGGGCTCTTCTTCGATATTTGCTTTTCCATAAACTTTAGAACCGACTTGTCAAATTCTAAGCAAAGACTATATATCTGAGAACTGATATCGTTACAATATTGAATCTTTCTTTCCAAGAGCATAGCCAGTCTCTCCAATTATGAAGGACTTCTATGAAGGCTTTCAAAAAAGTTTCTAAGTTTTCTGCATAAGGAGTTTATACATCTTTGGTAGGTTTATTTCTAAATCCTTCATATTTTTGGTACTATTGTAAATTATATGTTTTTAAAATATCATTTAAAAACTGTTGCTGGTGTATAGGAATGCAATCGACTTTTGTATATTGATTTTGTATACAGTAATCTTGGTAAATTTCTGATTAATTTAACAAATGTATCTGTAGATTCTTTCATGTTTTCTACATAGACAGTCATATTACCTGTAAATAACGACACCTTTGCTTCTTCCTTTTCAAATCTTATACTTTATATTTTCTCTCACCTAGAATCTCCAGCACAATGTTGAATAGGAGAAGTTAGGGCAGCCTTGTCATATTCCTGATGTTAAAGTAAATGCTTTCAATTACTTGTAATTAATTATGCTGTTTGTTCTTGGCCCCCCGCCCCACTTTTTTAAACAAACAAACAGCAGCAACAGAAAAACTCATGAATTAAGCAGCTCCCCACACCTGCCCCCCCATGGAGGTATTCATATGGTTTGGTTCTTTTAAAGTGTTAATATGATGACATGAATTGATTAATTTTAAAATAATAAACCAACTTTGCATTCCTGATACAACGTGAATGGTCATATGGCTTATGATATTTTTTATACTTTGCTGGATTTCAGTTACTAATATTTTGTTTGGTTTTTCGACTGGCCTTCGTAGTTCTTCTTTTTCATGTTTTTTATATTTTGTCTGTCTGGTGTTGGTAGCAAGGTTGTGCTAATCTCATAAAATAAACTGGAGACTTACTTTTTTTGTTCTGTTATATGAAAGAGTTTGTGCAAGTTTGGCATTATTTCTTCCTTGAACTCACTTGTGTGTGGGTCTGGTATTTTCTTTATGAGAAGGTTTTAACTACTGATTCAATTTACTGGAATGGTTATAAGACTATTCAGGTGTTTAATTTCTTCTTGAATCAGTTTTGATAAGTTGTTTTTTTTTTTAGAAATTATAGTTTCATCTAACTTTTCAAATTACATAAAAATTTCCATGAAATCCATTGTTATCTCCATAGTGTCTGTAATTCTGTTCACTTTTCGTTCCGTAGATTGTTCTTTATGTCTTGTTGTCTTTATCTGTTGATCTGTCTTTGTATAGGTCTCCTCAAAGAATCAAATTTTGTCTTTGTTTATTCGCTCAAAAAATTGTTTTTCTCAGAAATTTTAAATTCTTTCTTTTTTTTTCTACTTTCTTTGATTAATTTTGATTTTTTCCAAATCTTTTTTTTTTAATGTTGGATGCTTAGCTCGTTAGTTTGGAACATTTTTCTTTTCGACTCTAAGCCCTTGGGGCTATAAACTTCCTTTGTGCTTTTGCTGTCCTCCTCACGTGTTGATAGGTAGGGTTTTCTTTTCACTCTAGTATTTTACGATTTTATAATTTCCATTAGATTTCTTCTTTGACCACTGAATTTTTTCTTCTTTTTTTTTATGTTTTATTGTACTTCAGGTGAAGGCTTACAGAACAAATAGTTTCTCATGAAACAGTAGTACACATGTTGTTTTATGACATTGGTTAACAACCCCACAGC
>NW_004444035.1:4544515-4574488 GCF_000243295.1 Trichechus manatus latirostris | reverse complement strand
ATTTGATGGACTTTGGGCCCTTGTCAAAGATCAGGTGACCGTAGGTGGATGGATTTACATCTGGGTTCTCAATTCTGTTCCATTTGACCACTGAATTTTTTAAATGAATGCGTAAACCTTTTTTTTTTTGCCAATATATAGTATTTTAAATTTATCTTTCAGAAATATTCCATGTGTGGTTGAAATTTATAACTTCTTTAGAAAATTCTAAGAAGGGGTGTTTTGCATTTTTTATGGTTTTCTCTATATGGTATATATTTCTTTTATAGTAAGTATATTTGGAGAACAATAGAGAAATTAGTATTTTTCATCAACCGCCAAAGAAGGCAACTTTATGTGGACCAGAGGCATGATCACAAAGTAGCAGTTAGCTTTTTAAGTTATCTTGTGTTATGACTTCTAAATTAATTAATTAATTAATTAATTAATTATTTTTATTTTTGGAGACTAACTTTCTGGCTAAGCGTAGAGTCAATTTTTGTTTCAAAATTGGCACTCGGGGCCCTAGCCTATGATTTTCCCACTCTGGGCGGGATGGAGTGACAGCTGAATTCTGCTTGAAAAAAATCAAGCGGCATTTTCATGGAAGAGTCAAGAGGAAATCTGCCTATTGGTAATTTTTGCCTACCCTTCTGTTAAATGCTTGAGTCTGCCCACTTCTCGATTGTTTGGAGGAAGTACACAGCTGTGTGAATGAGGCTGTGGAGGTGACAGGAACGTGGGTAAAGAAAAGCGGGTAACAGCTGGAGAGGCGGAAGAGGCTGGACAGGCCGTGATGGGGCATGGAGAAAGCGTCTAGGGAGAACCTCAGGGCTAAAAATGAGGAACAAGGAACCAAGCAAGGAGCTCTTGTTTCTGTATGCAGTTGGGGAAAGTATTTCCCTGAAGAACAGTAGGAGGGGCTACTTTGAAACAGTCCCTGCTGCTGTGCATTATTTAAAGCAGATCTAGGATTTATGGGGCTGTGGAGCTGTAGAAGAGCCTCGGTGGGTGTAAGGTAGACAGACCGATCATCTCCAGTCACGTCAGCACACTTCAGATAGCCATGTTACGGACGAGGGGTAGTCTCAGAAGCAACGAACGCAGGTGGTTTGCTAAATTCTCTCAACTTTAAGAAGTTCCTGTGAACCTACGTATGTCCTTGGTATTTTTCTGGCATCGGTAAAAAAGTCCTTTTGGGGAATAAATTTAGGAGCAGGGAAACATAATAGGGAATAATATTTAGTGACACCAGGCGCTCCTTGGAAACTCTATGGGGCAGTTCTACTTTGTCCTGTAGGGTCGCTATGAGTCGGGATCGACTGGACGGCAATGGTTTTTTTAGTGACACAGCAGAAGGGATGGTACAGAAAAGGAATACAGAAGAGACCAGAAGCTGAAAGCATTGTCTGCTGTTTACTGAGACGGACTGCAGCTACGTAGCTTAGTTTTGTCTGCTGGCAGTTCGCACACTAAGGTTACAACTCGTGATTTGGTTCGTTTCCTTAGAGTTCATTTGGATTTTGCTGGTTTCCCTTTTACAAGTTTCCACGCTTCTACATAAAGAGAGGTGCTTGTGATGTTTTCTTTATTTTGTCTTCCTTACAATTCCACTTAGTATCTAAGGACTAGAATTAGGAAATCGCATGATGGAAAAATATACACTAACAAGTAGTACTACACTCTCCTTCTCCAGGAGCAGCACTCAGAACAGGATTACAAAATCTCATTAGATTTGAAAAACACTGCAAGAAAAATTAACACCTGCAGCTTTTAATTTCTAAGTCCTGGCCATGCACGCTGAAAATAAAACTTATTCTTTATGAAATACACAGGCAGTACTGAAACACAAGGCTAAGTGGGAAGAAGGCTTATTTTTTATTCTGCATTATAGAAAATAAGCCTCAGTAATATTTAAGAGTGGCATTCCAGTGGCATAAAATTACACAGAGACACACCAAATAGTGCCAGAGATTTTCCTGGGGTATAGTACGCAGGAAATTAAAAATCAAGCTCTTAATGAAATATGCACTTAAAAAACCCCGTATATTAATAGGTGAGTGAGGAAACGGACAATAAAGAAAGGTATGGGATTGTTCTTTTTCTCATTTTGTTTCCAACCTTCTCCTTAAAAGAAATGGGTCTCCACATTTGCTAGCCTGTAAAAATTATAATGGAGCTTGTCTTAGGCTGGTTCTCTGGAGAAGAAAAACTAGTGAAGCGTGTATATATGTACACACACACACACACACACAGAGATATGTAAAGAGAGAGAGAGAGAGATTTATCTAAAGGAAGTGGCTTATGCGGTTGTGGAGGCTGGCAAGTCCCAAAGTCTGTGGGTCAGGCATTGGCTAGATGCTTCTTCTGACTCACACGGTTGCAGGAGCTGACGAACCGAGAATCGGCAGGTCAGATGACAGGCTGCTGGCTCACAGGGCTGTGGAAGCTGGTGAATCCCGAAGTTGGCAGGTCAGATGACAAGCTGCTGGCTCAGGTCATGAGAACTGGAGGTCAGATGATGGCAAACCAGGAACAGGATCCAGAGCAAGCAAGCGAGCTTTGCCAGAATGTCCATATATGTATATTGGGTGCAGGCCACACCCCTGAGGAAACTTCCCTTACAACTGATTGGCTGATCACCTCATGGAGGCGATTACATTATATTAGTTATGGAAGATCACAAAATGGAGGATAATTACCTAATACTGAAAATCACGGCCTAGCCAAGTTGACACATGACATTAACCATCACAGAGCTCATCTGCACTAAGCACCCTCAGGCCAATATTACTGATTATGACAATATCATAAAAGAACAATATCATGAAAACATTTTTCATGTTTTTCATCCCAGTTATGAAAGCTACCCTGCATGATAATTTGGTTAATCAAATATGGTATTAAGGTAGCATATTTTAATAGGTTCTTCAGTGTCATAAGAGTTTAGAATAACTTGGCAGAGAGAATTCCTGCAGTAGTGAGTTGAAGATAAGCCATGGACTGATTGGAGTCTAGACTAGGGCTAAATCAAGAACTCCATGGTATCTGGGCAGGTGCTGGGTCATCTGATTTGACTGAGTCCACTTGAAGAATCCAGGCCTGTTTTAAGACATGGGAATGTATTCATTTACTTTAATGTATTATTTATTTGTGGAGGGTGTTAAGAGTTTGTATCTGTACCTAGGAAAGGCTAGATTTATCCCTAGCTCCTTGACTTGGGGAGGAGAGGGCAAGGAAACACCAAGACGTATGAGCAGGTCATGGAGGCAGAACTCGTTCGAGACTAACCATCACATAAAACAGTTAAGCTCTGGAAAAATATTGGTATCATAATATCTTTTATTATATCACCATAATCAATCTGAAGGCACTGGTCAGTGACCAGAAGCAGGCAGAAACAAAGGGGAGCTGACTCTAGTAAGAGAGCTAAGATCAAAAACCAAACCCACTGCCGTCGAGTTGATTCCAACTCATAGAAACCCTGTAGGACCAAGTAGAACTTCCCCAGAGAGTCTCCATGGCTGTAATCTTAAGGGAAGCAGACTGTTACATTTTTTTCCTGCGGAGTGGCTGGTGGGTTTGAACTGCTGATCTTTTCGGTTAGCAGCCAGGCACTTAACCACTGCACCACTAGGGCTCCTTAGTAAGAGGTTTTCTTACCACTGTTTCACTTGAGGGCAGGCCCCGGGCAGTGCCACTAAGAGCAGCTAAAACTCCTAAGGCTGCAGGCTTACTAGTTGAAGAATTAGAGGACGTAGCCCAGAGTGACCAAAGATTCTGGAAAGTGAAGGGAGATCCTAAGAATGAGAGAGCCACAGAGGGCAGCCACACTGCCGCACTCTCTCACTGGTCCCTGAACTCCACGTGCATGGGGCAAACTTCAAGCAGCCCAGCTAAAATGAAAGGAACTGAATAGAGATTTTAGCGGTTGCTTGCCACGGGGGAGCCAGAGTTTGGAGCTTGAGTTCAACCATGTTATTAATTGCCTACTAAACACACAAACAAATGAGTATCTCTCAGAGGAATGAAGAGAATGCACAGTCTCTACAGTGTATTATTCACAATGTCCAAGATACAATCCAACCCTATTAGATAGATGAAGAAACAGGAAAAGGAGAGCCGTACATCAAAGAAAAGGCATCAGCGGAGACCAACCCCCAAACGACCCAGACGTTCGAATTAGCAGACAAGGGTTTGAAAGCAGCTATTGTAACTGCTATGGGTCTTGTTAGGTGCCATCAAGTCAGCTATGACTCATGGCGACCCTGTGTACAACAGAACCAAACACTGCCCAGTCCTGGGCCATCCTCACAATCATTGGTATGTTTGAGCCCACTGTTGCAGCCACTGTGTCAATCCATCTCACTGAGGGTCTTCCTCTTTTTCACTGACCCTCTCGCTATGAGTTTTTGGCTCTACTTTACCAAGCATGATGTCCTTCTCCAGGGACTGGTCCCTCCTGATAACATGTCCAGAATACGTGAGACAAAAGTCTCACCATCCTTGCTTTTAAGGAGCATTCTGGCTGTACTTCTTCCAAGGCAGATTTGTTTGTTCTTCTTGCAGTCCATGGTATATTCAATATTCTTTGCCAACACCATAATTCAAAGGCATCAATTCTAACTGCTCAGGGACATGTATGTAAAAGGGGTTATATTCATTTCTTACCCTCTTTCATTAGCCAGTAAGCTCCTTGAAGGTAGGTGTTATGGATTGAATTACGTCTCCAAAAATGTGTGTCAACTTGGCTAGGCCATGATTCCCAGTATTATATGGTGTCCACCGTTTTGTGACCTGATGTGATTATCCTGTGTGTTGTAAATTCTAACCTCTATGATGTTAATGAGCCAGGATTAGAGGCAGTTATGTTAATGAGACAGGACACAATCTACAGGATTAGGTTGTATTTTGAGTCAATGTCTTTTGAGATATAAAAGAGAGAATCTAGCAGAGAGGTGAGGGACCTCATTACCACCAAGCAGGAAGAACCAGGAGCAGAGCATGTCCTTTGGACCTGCAGTCCCTGTGCTGAGAAGCTCCTAGACCAGGGAAAGATTGATGACAAGGATCTTCCCCCAGAGCTGAGAGAGAGAGAAAGCCTTCCCCTGGAGCTGGCACCCTGAATTTGGACTTCCGGCCTCCTAGACTGAGAGAGAATAAATTTGTTTGTTAAAGCCATCCACTTGTGGTATTTCTCTTATAGCACAGTAGATAATTAAGACAGTAGGCAATGCATATTTTTAATCTTCCTAGTTTCCAGGGTCTGGAATTAGTTCTCCACAGAATGGGGGCAGGAGCTGGGGGAACATGAAGGTAAGCACGGTGACAAGGAATCCAGGAACACACTGTGTTCAGAAACTCAGAATGACAGAATGTCCACTGCAGGGAAATCAGTTGGCAGGTAGATGATCTCAGGGAGCAGGCTTGTTTGGAGGCAAGATTTCTATTTCTGAGGGCAGTGTTTCTCAAACATGATCCGGATCACCTGCTTCAGAGAAACCTAGGGGCTTGTTAAAATGCAAATTCTGAGGCCTAATCCTTGATTTGCAAAACCTCTCTGAGAGTGGGTTTTGGAAATCTGTATTTAAGACAGGTGTCCTAGACGATTCTTATGTTTATGAACTTGAACTATTTTGGGGGGCGTGGGAACCCGGAAAGCAAGGAATAGACCAAGCCCCAGGGCATGTTTCACAGCCTTGGCCCTACTGACATTTTGGGCCCGACAGTTCTTTGTTGTAGGGCTGCACTGCGGATTATAGAATATCCAGCAGGATTCGTAGCTTCTACCCGCTAGTTGCCAGCAGCGATCCCTTCCTTGAGCTGTGATAACCAAAAATGTCTCCAGATATTGCCAGATGTCCCCGGTTGAGAACCGTTGCTTTGGGGTACAGAGCCGTGAGCATGTTCTAAGAAGCAGACGAAAGCACAAGGGCTTGACCTACAGCAAGGGCGCCCTTTCCAGTTCCCTGTGAGCTGAGGTACCTTGCTTGTAGAGAGGCCGGGTGGCTCTAGATTTGGTGACAGATGGAACATAAAGGCTGAGAATGAGACAAGGCCTGGCAGCTTAGGCCAGGCCTCCATCCTGGCTGTGCACTGAAATTAATTTGGGGTTTTAAAACTATAGAGATGCCTGGGCCCACATCAGTCCTTCATCAGAATTCCCAGTGATGACATCCAGGCATCTCTATTTCAAGAATGATTCTGATCCACAACCTGGTTCTGGTAGAGTCACTGGGTTGGACGACGTGGACTAATGCAGTCAGGAACTCGGGAAGAGGCAGGCTAGGAATAAACCTGCCTCAGCATGGTGTACCTCAGCAACACTCCGTCTCTGAAGCTGTTTAACAGCGCCTGCTCCACCCCACAAGTCCGGATGAAAGCATTCCATAAACAGGCACTGTGGCTGAACTCTTCTGATTAGGGATCGCCCCAATTTTACTCTCCTATCCTCTGTCCAGAGCCCTGGTGGTCAAGAGCTCAGCTGCTAAACAAAAGGTCAGCAGTTCGAATCCACCAGCCGCTCCTTGGAAACCCTATGGGGCGGTTCTACTCTGTCCTATAGGGTCACTATGAGTTGGAATCGACTCAAAGACAACCGGTTTGGTTTTCTGGTTTTTTTATCCTCTGTTCAGAGCCTGCGTCCTCTTTGGTGATATTTTTTGTTTCTAGCCACTGTCTAATACACGATTTCTATCCAGCCCCTTGATCTGATAATTGTTGTTGTCTGTGATCTGGCCAATGTTTAAGAGGTTGCTGACTGAGTGCATTGGGAGTTTCTAACTGCCTTTTTAAAGGTACTGGTTAAGCATCTCCTACATTCAGTAACATAAAGGACGACTGTAAAGCAATTAAGATGAGTCCACAAGCCACAAAGGAAGCATCGGTTTCACTGAGAAGCACCCTCAGACTTTATGAGTGAAAATCCAGAAAAGAAAAAAAACCAATCTGTGATACTTTACGTGTGTACTCTAGCTTCATTTCCACGTGAAACCCTACAGCTAACCAGAAAGAACATTCTCAGGGAATCTTGATCAAACTTGATTAATCCCGCTTAAACTAGCTATTAGTTCCGCAGTAATTCCACAACAGACCAAGGACTCTGTAAAAGAACTTTCACTGACTATTTTATTCAGAAAAAAAACAACAGGATAAGATAGAAACAAAAATCTCCATCATTTGCAGTATCTATCAGCTTTCAATTTGGCTCTCCTGTTTGAACAAAGAAATAATAATAAACATTAATCTATGTAAAACATGTCGTATATAGTTAATATTTATGTTACAGACAAAGACTGCTATTAAACATCAAACTCATGCTTAGAAACTGTACTCTCAAATTTGGTTATATTAGTGCAAAATGTATATTCAAATATTTGTATTCAAATTTTATTTTTTAATTTTTTGTTTCACAGAAAACGGATTATGTTGTTATAAAAGTCTTCCCCTAACATTTAACGAACCCTGCCTGAGGGTCTTTTCGGTGTGCAGTGGGAATTGTGGCTGCCTCCTCTGAATTACGCATGCCCTGAAGTTCTAACTATCAAGGTAGCAATGCTGTATTTTCACAAGTAAAAAGTTACAGGTCATAGAGCTTATTCTATTTTTTTTGAGCCCACACACTGATTATTTTTTATAGCCCCTTCCTGATTTCTTAGAACTAGATGCACGCTAACTTGCTCAGCTGGAAACAATTCTTATGTCATTTATTTACTTCAGGCAAAAACTCCGTCAGCTAGTCAACAGGAAATATATGATTAAGCATTGTCGTTATCAAATACTGTAAAGAAAGATTTTAAGAGTAATTTTGCAACATATGACTTGAATGAGTACGTGGCAGAAGATCACCAAATTCTCTATCAGTCTTGGCACTTACTTGACTTATAACTGTAAGCTCACAACTAAACCTCTCTATTTTTTTATGCTGTCCACCTAGAACAGTACTTACCTAAACAGGAGCAGTAATAAAGCAGTACTAATAAGGTACCACTACAAATGTCTTGCACACTTTTGAATCCAACTTAATAAAGTTGCTTCAAACTTAATTCATGTAACTTTTCTAGCTGGTAACTTTTTTCACTGGTTAACTTCTAATCTCATTATTAGAAGCCTGTACTAATCGAATGGAATTCACAGAATTTTGATGTTCGTCAAACAACTTCTACCTAAGCCCGGTTCTAACAGTTATAAAGCGATGATGGTAAATAAATTTATAAAACAGTTTCAATCAAATCTGAATCTCTTACAATAAAGTATGTAAGTATTTAGAATCTGGCTATAATTTCAAGATATTCTTTCTTGGCACTTTCCCCAGACTTAAGATGGGCTTTCTACGAAATATTACCACGTTCTCAAACCAGAAATAAAGACAAAAATCTGAAAACTAAAGTAATTTAAAAGGTGGTTTTATACACACCACTTCTATTGGCTACTGAAAATAGCTGGAAATAATAAAAATATACCTACCTGTCAAGAAGTGTCTCATGCAAAAATCCATCTTTCCGAGCCTTTTTAAGAATCTTATTGTCTTCTTTACTTATTTTAAGTTTGTGGTCTTGGAAGCTCTGAAATTTCTTTCTGTTAAGAAAGTATGTTTTAAAAAAATCTCAAACTTTGCTTATATATGTTTACTGATGAACTTACAGATACTGTTAGAGTTTTTCATTTATTAAAAAATCTGTTCGAGCCCACCCAGGGACACCAAAAAAAAAAAAAAAAAAAAAAAAAAATCTGATTGTACTTCTTTAATACCCCACAGTTTCTCAAACTACAAAGATGACCTCCTCACTGACCCACCCCGTAGGGCAGCTGTGTGGGTAACTCCACAAGCCCCGCTTCCACCAGGAAATGCTGGCTTGAGTTCCCTGTGCCCTGGCCTTGCTCAGCATCTGTTTGGCATAATAGTCTGACAGATTAACCAACAGCAAGAGCTGACTAGCCCAAGTGCCTCTGGCTTTGAAAGCTGGTAGGTTAACCAGGAAAACTGAAGCCCTGAGAAAAAGAAAGCATTCAGCTCCGTGCTCTGTCCTAGAACCCAAACCCCAGACCAAACCTGTTGCCCTTGACTTGATTCTGACTCACAGCGACCCCGTAGGACAGAGCAGAACTGCCCATAGGGTGTCCAAGGACTGGCTGGTGGATTCGAACTGCCGACCTTTTGGTTAGCAGCTGAGCTCTTACCCACTGAGCCAGCAGGGCTCCTCTCTGTTCTGGAGCGGACATTAAAAGCTCCTTGAGAAGCACTTCCTTGCCAAACCTCTGGGTCTGAAAGGAGAATACGTACACATAATTGATTTCACACTGTTTAATATTTCCTTTGTCTTCTTCTGGAATGTCATCTGTTTTCTTGGTTTCTCTTTCAGCACAGGACCTAATCTGGACATTGGAGAAGAGAACACGACAGGCTATACACTTACCTTCTCCCTCCCCAGTTTACTCATCAAGCAAGAACATTCTAGGTGATTTCTCACACAGGAGAAAACAAAAATCAACTTAGCAATGAGATTCAGAAAAAAGACAGGTTCTGGATTATGTGTCTTACATTTCATATATATAATCTGTAGAAATAACTGCTGTTGTGTTTCTCTAGAGCGCTTGTGTCAGATACACTAAAGATAAAATGATTTGGAAACTATTTTACAGATCAGATTCTGCTGAGCCATTAGGTAATAATTCAACCAATACAATTTTGGCCTCAAAGTAAGTATGCTGTTGTTAGGTGCCGCTGAGTCCACTTTGACTCATAATGACCCATGTGACAGAGGAGAACTGCCCCATAGGGTTTTCCAGGCTGTAATCTTTACAGGAGCAGATGGCCAGGTGGGTTCAAACCCACAGATCTGCTAGGTGGGTTCAAACCATCCACCCGTCAGCAGCCGAGCGCTTAACCATTGTTCCACCGGGGATCCTTAAAGTATGTACTAAGATCTAATTGTCCCTAGCAGATTATGGTGATTTTTATCAAACTGAAAGCTTAAGATAGAAGCTACTTTACTTTGCACAGATTATTAACAAATATATTAAGACTTTTCACATAACAGAATTGCTTTTACTTAATTGGAATCCACCACTTTAAAACTCTCCATATGTCCTCCTAAGTTTTGACAGATATTTACAATCACATGCCATATATTATTTGCGTCAGATACAGCAATTTGGATCAATTAAGTGGGACAAAGTAGAATTCAGGCTCGTGGAACTGGCTTGGAGCCCTGGAGGCGCAGTGGTAAGGAGCTCAGCTGCTAACCGAAAGGTCGACAGTTCAGATCCACCAGCCGCTCCTTGGAAACCATATGGAGCAGTTCTACTCTGTCCTATAGGGTCGCTATGAGTTGGAATTGACTCCCGATGGGTTTAGAACTGGCTTAATTGGCAACACACAGGACACACGTTTCTAAAGTGGTCTCTGTGGCTCAGAGTCCAGTTCCACAACTGTTTAGAAAATGGTGACCAATGACACCACACGTGTGTGCCAATGACATGTCTGTGGCAGTTTGCCTACAGGGGTCCTAGAAGACCCAGGAAAGTTCCTGGCTGGGGCCTGGGTCACAGCACTACTTTCAGAAGGAGGGATCCGTGGTCTGCTTGACACAGCCAGGCCAACAGAGGTGGATGATGATAGAGACTAGCACAGCCTGCGGGTAAATGGAAAGGGTGCTAGGCAGTCATCGCTCAGAGCTTCCAGGGACGTGATTAACCAACAGACCCAGGGAAACGTGACAGGTACCTCATGTAAAAGCCGTTGTAATTAATGATAACACAACAGTGTCCTTCTCCATAGAAGTGTAAAGGACTCTGCATGTATATCTGTACTGTCTTATCAATCAATCACACATTTCAAATGTAATCAAGGTGAGCAAGAATTTACACGTGATATAATAAAACTAAATATGAATAGATAAATGTAAATAAATCACAAACAGGCAAGTAAAAAATACACCAGCATATTCTTAATGGCCGGCTTTCTGAGCAGCAGTCTGGTATGAACTGTGAAAGAAAGTTCTGGAGGTAGATGGGCCTGGACACACATCCTGGACTATTGTTACACACATAAGCAGGACACTGACGTAAATGAACAGAAGAGTATGATTTACCTGTACCATGGGAGGACGGGTGAATGAGGCTGAGCTTCACTTCTGGAAATATCACGAGACATGTGCAGTATACGCATGGGCAGGCTATACCAGACCTGTTTCACCTAATTTCATCATTTCCGTGCGCTGTATGTGTGGGCGCATTGTTTACACGGGCATGTTACTTGCAGAAAAACACGGTATGACACATATTAGCCTGCAGAAGAATGTCATGATTACCTTGATCATTTCTTCTTCTCCTGCCGTTTTACTTTTTGCTTCTATATCGCCTGCTTCGTTGCATCTAATAAAGCAGCTATTTGAGGCCAACAGAGCCATCTTCCCCTAAATAAAACAAAACAGAGCCATGAGAGTAACCGCAAAAGAATTCTGAACTCTTCGACTAGTTTTCCCTCTGATTCTAAAAGCACATCAGGAAAAAGAATTCATAGAAAACCAGGAAAATATAAAAATGTATAGAAAAGAAAACCGAAATAATCTATAACATTACTACGCAAAAATAACCACAATAAATATTTTTAGTATATTCTTTTAGTGGGACTAAATTCTAATTATATGAAATAAAATTGTTCCCTTTGGCCTAAATGATAACAGAAATACTATAAATGGATGGCTTTAACAAACAGAAATTTATTCTTTCACAGTTTAGGAGGCTAGAAGTCCGAATTCAGGGCGCTGGCTCTAGGGGAAGGCTTTCTCTCTCTCCACCGGCTCTGGAGGAAGGTCCTCGTCTCTTTGAGATTCTCATGTAGCCTGGCATCTCTCTCTTTCCCCCTCACCTATGCCCTGCTGCCTTGTTTAATCTCTTTTGTATTTCTGAAGAGACTGATTCAAGATACACCCTACCCTAATCCTGCCTCATTAACATAACAAAGACGACCCATTCCCAAATGGGATTATAACCACAGGCATAGAGGTTAAGATTTATAAGACATATTTTGGGAGACACAATTCAATCCAAAGCAGATATATTAAGGATGTAACTGATTTTGTTCAATTTAAAAATGAGCTTTAAAGACATAATAAAAAATAATGTAATACACAATAATTTACTCAAACAGCAGTATTTTAAGTAAAATTTCTTTTCACTATAATTAGGAAATAAAACATATAGAAAAGCTGGCCTTTGGTGCATCTGACTTTACTGTTCAGAACTTTTAAAGAATCAATGTCTAAGGGACTTCTGTGTGCGGAAAGAAACATTCATACTCTTCTTAGTTGTTTAATGCTCAATATATTACACTGATTTCGAATACACAAAACTTTGAAAACCCATTTCTTGTGTATCAAAACATGGATTATAAATTTTCTTAACAAATGTAAGCTGTAATTATAATCTGTATATGGCTGACTCTTTTGGAAAACTCTGAATACCTTCTAAATCAGATAATATGTACTAATAACCTTACATCCAAGTTACAAGGAGCCCTGGTGGCACAGTGGTTAAGAGCTCAGCTGCCACCCAAAAGGTCGGCAGTTCGAATGTACCAGCCGCTCCTTGGAAACTGTATGGCGCAGCTCTACTCTGTCCTATAGGGTCGCTGTGAGTCGGAATCGACTCAACAGCAATGGGTTTTGGGTTATCCAGTTACAAAAGTGCTCATAACATGGATTTCATTTTAATTTCTTATTTATGACTGTGCTGACCATCATCTGGCTGACTCTTGGTGAGCCCCGGGAGATGGCTGTATGGTCCAAGGTGATGGAAACCTGCGCTGCTGATCATTCGGCTGAGTTCCATTTTGGAATAAAGGTTTACGGGTTACCAGGGACTTTCAAGTCTCTCTTTCAATTAAATTTAAATATCTCAAACTTAGTGTCTTTCCCAAAAATGAAATGAATGAGTAAAATGGCCTTTATCAGAGTTCTGTGTGATTGGTAATATCTGCCTTATCGTCCTGTCGTTATGATGTACTGGCCTTTTCTGTTGGTGTAACTTTTATTAGTATTATCATAACTAGTAGGAGCATCTAGAAGGGGCTGCAACCTATTCGGGAGTCATGAAATAAATTTAGTGGGTCCTGGCAAGAACACCCACACAAAAAAAGAACAATAAATATCAGAGTGCGTGAGTGTAGGTAAGTAAGTACTGTTAACTATAACTCTTGTTTGTTATACATACGTGTGTACTGGGATGCAAAGTAAAAATGTATCTCTCACTGTGGACTGAGGTCCAAAAAGTTTGAAAGCCGCTAAACCAGAGATTTTATCCTAAGAGTTGAGGGAATGAGTCTAACTACTGACCTCTTGTTTTGAGGATGCTTGATTAATTTATCATCTTAGAAAACACTGTTGGATCCTATTTTGAATGCGCTGCTGTATGTGATCACTGGTGCTACCCAATGACTGAACTGCTGTACGTGGTTACTGCAGGAGAGACTGGTGTCTACTGGTCCCGGCTGTTGTTGATGTCATACCCACCTACTGGAGACTATTCAGCTTTTGTATGTTTCTGTTCAATCTTTACTGCTACGCAAATAGAAAAAGGAACTTTACCTATTCTGTACAGACAGACACAGGCTTAACAAAACAAAGTATCTATATATTACAACACTTTCCTACTTAGTAAAATTAATATATTCTCTTCATCCTTATTTTGGACTAAAACTACACTTTTATACACTATATATTTTATCTTTTGAGCTTCATTATGAACTCAAGGACTTCCACCGTCTAGCTTTATCTCAGTGAACGATGATTATCATTATTATTTATTATTTTATGCAGGAATCGTCATGACTTGGTCAGTGGCCATTCCCTTCAGCCTGCTCCACTGTCCTCTGAGGACAGTTCAGAATGTTCTGAAAGCATCCAGAATTCCTGCTAGTAAGAAGACACTCCTGAATTATCCTTGTTCTACTGTCCCAAGACTTAGAACTGGCTACCCTCTAACAAGTCCTCCTTCTTTAATGAAAATGAAGAGACTCAAATGCAGGCAAGAGGGGCAGCCAGGAATGACGGACATCAAATACTACTGCTATTTTTGTGGCGCCATTTTTTGAGATCTTTTTAATGTTATGAGTTCATATGATTTTCTTTTTTCCAATTTAATGTACTATACTATTGTACCCTACCTTTTTTTTTCCTTAAGAATCCACGCTCTCATTGACTTTTAAAAGACTTTCTCTTACATCGACAGGAAGCTTTTATAACCAGTACTACTACTTACATCTTGAAAGACGGGCTCCCATTGTTCTCTGGGTCCAATTGCGTCTGAGCGCCCAACAACAAGTCCGTCTGAATTTATACCAAGATATTTTCCATACCCAGATTTCAGGGCAATCCTGCAGATTAAAAGAAAGAAAGTTCAATTCAATATGGAACATAAAAATAGTGTATACATACAACATACAAACTAAAACAAATAAGTTCAATATGGAATATAAAAATAGTATACATATGATTTCCTTATAATGAGATTTTTATTCTAATGACGTACTAATCAAAACGACGAAAAAAGTTCAAAATACACGTTTGATGTGGTTCAAGATATCCTGATGTACTTTAAGACAGAATTTATGCAGAAGTACTTACTGGATTTTTGAGAAAAAAAAACCCAACAAACCCAACATCTTTTTTTTTTTTCCTGATTATAAAATCCATGTTCACAGTAGAGCATTAGGAAATTATAGTAGAAAGTCACCCATCTTAACCCCACCACCCATAGACAATCACATGTATTTTTCCTTTTAATTTTTCATATATATATATGCGTATATATACCCGTGTGTGAGTATGTGTATACATATACACACATATATATATATGTGGAAACCCTGGTGGCACAGTGGTTAAGAGGTTGGCTGCTAACCAAAAGGCTGGCAGTTTGAATCCACCAGCCGCTCCTTGGAAACCCTGTGGGGCAGTTCTAGTCTGTCCTGCAGGGTCGCTATGAATCGAAATCGACTGGATGGCGATGGGTTTGGTTTGGTTTATATATATAAAATACACAAAATTTAAAAAATACAACTGGAATCACAGCAACTGTCCAATACAAATTTAATGTGAGCCATATGTAATTTTAAATATTCTAGTAGACATTTTAAAATAAACAGATAAATTAATTTTAAGTTATTTTATTTAACCTAATATAGCCAACATATTATCTTGGATAATAACGTATGCTTTATATATGAGGCTTTCTCTTCTAAAGGTATGGTTGTTGCAAATCTAACTTAATACCTAAATAATTACCAAATATACAAATAATGCTATATTGTTGAAATGCCACAAAATCCGCTTTTCAGAAAAAATTATTTTGCTTTTTAAATAAAAATTACTGTCTGGGCTTAAGGTAGCTAGAATTTTTTAATGACTGAATTAAACACACACACACACAAAATATTATTAATTATTGTTCAACTCAAGCCTACCTGGAGTCAGACAGTTTGACAGCTGTGAACTGCTCCGGGGGACTAGGGCCCTCATCAACTACAAAAGAAAACCATTTTAAAATAAATTTGACATTTGCTATAAATACACATGTAAAGTTATTCTTAGCTGTAAAACAATGTAACTTTTTTCTTTTAATATTAAGACAGTATAACATTTACAAATTAGTTTGAAGTAAGCATCAGGGTATGTCAAAGGCAGAAATAATGCTGATCCTTTAAACTGTTAGTCTTCCCACTATGATGCTAATTCCTTCCGAGGGCAAAAGTTGGCTGTTCCTAGTTTAAATGTAAGAATGTTTTGCTATAACTGTAATAATACAGTACCTACAGTATCAAGATCTATTTTGTCTTCAGAGAAGATAGGCTGGCGAGGGGCTTCTTTAGTCACCTCCATGATTTCTCTGTGTTCTAAAATACACTGCATAAACAAACAGGTAAGCACCTAACATTTTAAAAACCAAATGCTCTAATTTACTCAAGGGATGACCACTCTGACCAAAAGGTACTGCTTTTTACCTTTCGATTACCTCACACTTCGTTAGTGTATCTTCTGCTGGGCTAAAGGGGAGGGCAGAACTTCACGTGGTTAACTATGTCCCAGGTTAGTTAGTTTTGGCAGAAGGTCTGAAGAATGAAGAAATTCAGACCTCTGACTTAACCAGATTCTCTTTTTTCCTTTCCATTTACTATTTTAATTATCCATATTCTATTTATTTCTGGGACTATACAGAATGTTTTGAAACGCTTCTACCGGAAAGAGGGAGTTGCCAATAGTTGGAAAAAGTGGAGGAGTCAGGTGTAATGGCCTCGTTCCTTTGGAATATACTTGAGAGTAGTAAGAATGCGGCCTAAATGAAGATTATAAAATACGTACTTTAGGTGGCTTTTTCCCTTCCCCTGCTTCTACTGGACACAAACCTTCTTTATGTGGAGCTCCCAGGGTGAAAAGTCCATTGTCCAGTGCATGTATGTAGGTTCCTTTATCCATTTCAATGGCTATGGTTCCTGAAATCTCACCAAAGTTTGTTACAGTCCACCAGATTCCTAAAAAATAAAACCAATATTTACACTTTAAATTTTAGATGCAACACAAGATACTCTTTTGTTGTTGCTGATATAATTATTTCTTAAAGCTTTTTATCTTTCAGTGGTAAGAAATAATACAGAAAGATCCCACGTACCCTTCATCCACTTTCTCCATGATGGTAACATGCTGCATTATTTCAGTACAATGTCAAAACCAGAAAACTGACATTGATCCAATTCATGGACCTTATTCAGATTTCACCAAGTGCTGCTGTAACAGAAATACCTCAAGTGGGTGGCTTTCACAAACAAATTCACTTCCTCACAGTGTAGGAGGCTAGAAGTCTGAATTCAGGGCACCAGTTGGAGGGGAAGGATTTCTCTCTCTGTTGGCTCTGGAGGAAGGTCCTTGTCTCTTCAGCTTCTGCTTCCGGTTCCTTGGAGATCTCCATGTGTTTTGGAATCTATCTTACCCCATCTCTGCCCTGTTTGCTTGTTTAATCTCTTTTATATCTCAAAAGAGACTGATTCAAGATACACCCTCCACTAATCCTGCCTCATTAACATAACAAAGACAACCCATTCCCAAATGGGATTATAATCACAGGCACAGAGGTTAGAATTTAAAACACGTATTTTTGGGGGACACACTACAGTCCATAACACCAGTTTTATATGCATTCATTTGCGTGTGTATGTGTGTGTACTCATGTAACTATTACTACAGTCAAGATTAGGTTCCTTTTAGACAAGAACCACATGATCTTATCATTGATGCAGAAAAGGCATTTGACAAAGTTCAACACCCATTCATGATAAAAACTCTCAGTAAAATAGGAATAGAAGGGAAAATTCCTCAACATAATAAAGGGCATTTATACAAAGCCAACAGCCAACATCATCCTAAATGGAGAGAGTCTGAAAGCATTCCCCTTGAGAACGGGAACCAGACAAGGAGGCCCTTTATCACCACTCTTATTCAACACTGTGCTGGACGTCCTAGCCAGAGCTATTAGGCTAGAAAAAGAAATCAAGGGCATCCAAATTGGTAAGGAA
Source organism: Trichechus manatus latirostris (assembly GCF_000243295.1). Lineage (NCBI taxonomy): Eukaryota > Metazoa > Chordata > Mammalia > Sirenia > Trichechidae > Trichechus > Trichechus manatus. Next base: position 4,556,940 of record NW_004444035.1, on the reverse strand, counting down.
GAAGTCAAAGTATCTCTATTTGCAGATGATATGATCTTATACACAGAAAACCCCAAAGAATCCACAAGGGAACTACTGGAACTAATAGAAGATTTCAGCAAAGTATCAGGACACAAGATAAACATACAAAAATCAGTTGAATTCCTCTACACCAACAAAGAGAACTTCAAAGAGGAAATCACCAAATCAGTACCATTTAAAATAGCCCCCAAGAAGATAAAATACTGAGGAATAAATCTAACAAGAGACGTAAAAGACTATACGATGAAAACTACAAGACAGTACTGTAAGAAACCAATAGAGACCTGCACAAGTGGAAAAACATACCTTGCTCATGGATAGGAAGACTCAACATTGTGAAAATGTCAATTCTACCCAAAGCAATTTACAGATACAATGCAATCCTGATCCAAATCCCAACGGCATTTTTTAATGAGATGGAGAAACAAATTACCAACTTCATATGGAAAGGGAACAGGCCCCGGATGAGGAAAGCATTACTTAAGAAGAAGAACAAAGTGGGAGGCCTCACACTACCTGATTTCAGAACCTATTATACCACCATGGCAGTCAAAACAGCCTGGTACTGGTACAACAGATACAGAGACCAATGGAACAGAATTGAGAATCCAGACATAAATTCATCCACCTATAAGCAGCTGATACTTGACAAAGGCCCAAAATTCCTTAACTGGGGAAAAGACGGTCTCTTTAACAAATGGTGCTGGCATAACTGGATATCCATCTGCAAAAAACTGAAACAAGACCCATACCTCATACCATGCACAAAAACTAACTCAAAATGGATCAAAGACTTAAATATAAAATCGAAAGTGATAAAGACTATGGAAATAAAAACAGGGACAATGCTAGGAGCCCTAATACAGGGCATAAACACAATACGAACCATAAGTAACGATGCGCAAGCACCAGAAGAGAGACCAGATCAATGGGAGCTCCTAAAATCAAACACGCTCATCAAAAGACTTCACCAAAAGACTGAAAAAATGACCTACAGGCTCTGGGAAAACACTTTTGGCTATGACAAATCTGATCAGCGTTTAATCTCTAAAATCTACAAGATACTGCAAAACCTCAACAACAAGAAGACAAATAACCCAATTAAAAAACAGGCAAAGGATATGAATAGGCACTTCACCAAAGAAGACATTCAGGCAGCTACCAGAGACATGAGGAAATGTTCGTGATCATTAGCCATCAGAGAAATGCAGATCAAAACTACAATGAGATACCATCTCACCCCAACAAGGCTAACATTAATCCAAAAAACACAAAATAATAAATGTTGGAGAGGTTGTGGAGAGACTGGAACACTTATACACTGCTAGTGGGAATGTAAAATTGCACAACCACTTTGGAAATCGATTTGGTGTTTCCTTAAAAAGCTAGAAATAGAAGTACCATACAATCCAGCTATCCCACTCCTTGGAATATATCCTAGAGAAATAAGAGACATAACACGAATAAATATATGCACACCCGTGTTCACGGGAGCACTGTTCACAATAGCTAAAAGATGGAACAACCTAGGTGCCCATCAATGGATAAATGGATAAACAAATTATGGTATATCCACACAATGTAATACTATGCAATGATAAAGAACAATGATGAGTCTGTGAAACATCTCAAAACATGGATGAATCTGGAATGCATTATGCTGAGTGAAATCAGTCGCACAAGGACAAATATTGTATGAAACCACTATTATAAGAACTCAAGAAAAGGCTTAAACACAGAAGAAAACATTCTTTGACGGTTTACAAGGGTGGGGAGGGAGGGAGATGGGAATTCACTAACTAGAGAGTAGATAAGAATTATCTTAGGTGAAGGGAAGGACAACACACAATATGGGGAAGTCAGCACAACTGGACTAAACCAGAAGCTAAGAAGTTTCCTGAATACAACCAAACACTTTGAAGGACAGAGTAGCAGAGGCAGGGGTCTGGGGACCATGGTTTCAGGGGACATCTAGGTCAATTGGCATAATAAAGTTTATTAAGAAAATGTTCTGCATCCCATTTTGGTGAGTGGCGTCTGGAGTCTTAAAAGCTATCAAGTGGCCATCTAAGATGCATCAATTGGTCCCAACTCACCTGGAGCAACGGAGAATGAAGAACACCAAAGACACAAGGAAAATATTAGCCCAAGAGACAGAAAAAGGCCACATAAACCAGAGACTCCATTAGCCTGAGACCAGAAGAACTAGATGGTGCCCGGCTACTGCCAATGACCGCCCTGACAGGGAATACAACAGAGAGTCCCTGACAGAGCAGGAGAAAAGTGGGGTGCAGAACTCAAATTCTCGTAAAAAGACCAGACTTAATGGTTTGACTGAGACTAGAGGGACCCCGGAAGACATGGGCCCTGGACTCTCCGTCAGCCCAGAACCGAAACCATTCCCGAAGCCAACTCTTCAGACATAGATTAGACTGGACTATGGGACATAAAATGATACTCGTGAAGAGACTGCTTCTTAGCTCAAGTAGATACATGAGACTAAATGGGCAGCTCCTGTCTGGAGGCGAGATGAGAACGCAGAGAGGGTCAGGAGCTGGTTGAATGGATGCGGGAAATCCGGGGTGGAAAGGAGGAGTGTGTTGTCACAGTATAAGGAGAGCAACTAGGGTCACATAACAATGTGTGTATAAATTTTTGTATGAGAGGCTAACTTGAACTGTAAACTTTCACTTAAAGCACAATTAAAAAAAAAATGATTAGGTTCCTTTTAAAATAAAAAAAAGGTACAGGTAATATACATGATGGTACTAAAAGATACACAGAGAACAGTCTCTCTATTCCAGGCCCCAGTCACACATGCCTGCTGCCCAGAGGCAATGACTGTTTCTTATGTATGCCTTCAGAGAGCCTTTATGGCACAGTATTCTTCACTATGATTTTAGATCAGAATCTGAATGAGCAGGAACTATGTCTCTGGACACTAATGTGTACACAAAAACACTAAACTCTAGGATCTAGTTATTTAAATAGATTGTTGCAAAAGTTTGTATTTTAATGGAAGAAAAAAATGGCCTTAAATCTTCCCCTGAATTATACTTTAACTAGAGTAGAAACGAGCCAGTCACTGACTGGATATTAGTATTAAGGAATTCTTGTTAATTTGTTAGGTCTGATAATGACATAGTGCTACACAGAAAAAGAATGAGCAGAGGCAGAGAAAGAAGGACAGAGACTGGTCTTCCAAGAGATGCACATTTATGTGTTTATTCATGAAATGATATAATATCTGTGATGCGCTTTAAAATTCTCCAGAGAAAAATATGTGTGTGTGTGTGTGTGTGTAAATGAAAACAAGACAGACAAAATATCGACAATTACTAATACTGGTGTCTAAGAACATGGGGGATTCATTATAGTCTTCTCTTTACTTTCATATTAGTTTGAAAATTTCCAAAATAAAAATTTTCAAAAATTAAGTTAATCTCACTAGACAAAATTTCCTATTCAGCTAAACAATTCAGGCTTTTCAGTACTAATTTTAAAAGATATTAGTAAAATTTTAGCTAAAGACTATTAGGAAGCAAGAAACATAACAATTTAGTGAGAAGTTTAGATAATAATTGGAGTTATTTCTGACTTGCAGCTATAACTGCTTTCAGTAGAAGGAAAAAATGCTTTATTTAGAATCATGATCAAAAGCCTTGTGATCTGAAAATCCTTAAGAATACAGCAATTAATGACTTTACACTATTTGTCATTTATATGTTCTATGCCATGTTGACCAAGAACACTTAACATTAAAAAGCCGATTTTAATACAGCATCTCATCAGTAGTCTGCAGATGAAGAAGACATTTTACTCACTATGCTTTAAACAAAATACAGAAATGTGTATTTCTTTCTAAAAGTTATGCAGACTAAGGTAGATACTCTTGCTACACAGTCTCACAACACATAAAAGACTGTCACACATTGTCATTTTTTAACTGTCTAGAACATAAGTTCTATGAGGGTAGAGACCAGATCTATACTGCTTATGAATGGCTTCCACAATTAAAATTCATACATAGTCAAAGAAAATAATTCGCAAAATCGATTTGGTTTAAGTAATATTTATCCTTATTAGGCCTTGAAAAGTATGTATCATAATCTCTGGGCTGTTAAGTAGACTAATACCAAACCAAAAAACCAAACCCACTGCCATCGAGCTGCTTCTAACTCATAGTGACCATACTGGACAGAGTAGAACTGACCCACAGGGTTTCCAAGGAGCGGCTGGTTGATTTGAACTGCTGACCTTTTGGTTAGCAGCCAAGCTTTTTTTATTTTTTACAGCTTTATTGGAGTATTATTCACATACAATAAATATACATACTTAAAGTGTGTGATCTGATAAGTTTTGACATATACACCCGTGAAACCATTGATTGTAGAATCAAGACAGTAAACATTTCTGCAGCCAAGCTTTTAAACACTGCACCACCAGCGCTCCAAGTAGACTAATAAAAACCAAAAACCCACCGCTGTTGAGTGGATTCCGACTCACAGTGGCCCTGCAGGATGGATTAGAACTTCCCTATAGATTTCCAAGGAGCAGCTGGTGGACTTGAGCTGCCGACCTTTCGGTTAGCTGCCAAATATTTAACCACTGCCCACTAGGGCTCCAAGTAGATCAATGGTCCCTACTAAATCAGAGAGTTATGTTTCTTCTCCTTGCGCTTTACTCTGATAATGAAGAGAAGGTAGTAGTGACATCTACTGTGATAAAGAATAAAGGAAATCTACAAATGCAAATGGTATTTCAGCACTTCAAGACAAATATGAATAGGTCACAAATTCCTTCTGCTATTTTGTGCTCTTTTTCTTTTCTTTTTAACTGTTTATCTAGTAAACTATTTTTAACGGGAACTCAACAGATGGTGACTTTTCTCAGCATAAAATATTGAAAACTGACTCACCGACGATATCAAGCTGGGTTTCTTCATCCTCTTCTCTTTTTCTTTTCTTCTCTTTGTTCTTCTTCTTCTTACTACAGGAGATCATTTATATACATGAGTTTAGATATATTGGATTGTGTGTCAAATATCACAATATGAAAAGTTAGGGGAGTCTTTTAAACTGTATACAAATTCACAAAGTACTGATTTACACTGACAGACTTTTACTCTGCACTGGGAAGTCACTTCTGGCCCGGTACATATGCACTGACTCTTGAACTGGACCCCCCAGTTTTGAATCCTGATTCTGCCCCTTCTTAGCCGTGTGGTGTTTGGAAAGCCACTCAACCTTTTCGTGACTCAGCTTCCCTACCTATAAAACGGGGATAATAATATACCCCGCCTCATGAAGTTATTAGGAGGATTAGGAGTTAATATGTACCCTCTTACATTGCTGGTGGGAATGTAAAATGGAGCGGCTACTTTGGAAAAAAATTGGGGGTTCCTCAAAAAGTTAAGCACAATTACTGCATAAGCAGGAATCCTATATACCTGAAGAGAGATGAAAATATATTCAAACAAAACTTGTATTTCAATGTTCACAGCAGCATTATTAAAAATAGCCAAAAGGTAGAAACAACCCAAATGTCCATCAACTGATGAACGGATAAACACAACATGTGATACACATACAAGTGACTATCATTTAACCACAGAAAGGAATAAAGTACTGATGAGCTGTGAAACACTACGCTAAGTGAAAACAGCCAGACACGTAAGACCACATACCGCATGAGTTCATGTGTATAAAATGTCCAAAACAGGCAAATCCACACAGACAGAAAGCAGGTTAGTGGTTGCTAGGGTCTGGGGAGTAGGGAAATGGGAAGTGACTGCTCATGGGTATGGGGTTTCTTTTTGGGGTGATGAAAATATTCTGGAATTAGATAGTGATGATGGTTGCCCAAACTTGTGAGCTATACACTTTGAAAGGATAGTTTTATGGCATATGAATATCTCAATTAAAACAAAACTACCACGGGTGATGTTAAAAAAAGATTTAACTGTGCTTAGAATGGTTCTTGGCACGTGGGAAGTACTATGTTGCTGTGATGCTGTTAGGTGCTGCTAAGTCGGTTCCAACTCACAGCAGCCCTACGTACAACAGAACAAAACACCGCCTGGTCCGGCACCATCCTCACAATTGTTGTTATGCTTGAGCCCACTGTTGCAGCCACTGTGTCAATTCATCTCATGGAGGGTCTTCCTCTTTTTTGCTGACCCTCTACTTTACCAAGCATGATGTTCCTCTCCAGGGACTACTCCCTACTTATAAAATGTCCAAAGTATGTGAGATGAAGTCTCGTCATCCTCACTTCTAAGTAGCATTCTGGCTGTACTTTTTCCAAGACAGATTTGTTCTTTCTTCTAGCAGTCCATTGTATATTTGATATTATTTGCCACCACCGTAATTCAAAGGCATTTATTCTTTTTCGGTCTTCCTTATTCACTGTCCAGCTTTCATATGCATATGAGGCAAATGAAAACACTACCCCGTGGGTCAGGCGCACCTTAGTCTTCAAAGTGACATCTTTGCTTTTTAACACTTTAAAGAGCTTTTTTGCAGCAGAGCTGCCCCATGCAATGTGTCATTTGATTTCTTGACTGCTCCTTCCATGGGTGTTGACTGTGGATCCAAGTAAAACGAAATCCTTGACAACTTCCATCTTTTCTCCATTTATCACGATGTTGCTTATTGGTCCAGTTGTGAAGATTTTTGTTTTGTTTATGTTGAGGTGCAATCCATACTGAAGGTATAGTCTTTGCTCTTCACCAGTAAGTGCTTCATGTCCTCTTCACTTTCAGCGAGCAAGGTTGTGTCATCCGCATATCACTAGTTGTTAATGAGTCTTCCTCCAATCCTAATGCCAAGTTCTTCTTCATATAGTCCAGCTTCTCAGATTATTTGCTCAGCATACAGACTGAATAGGTATGGTGAAAGGATACAACCCTGATGCACACCTTTCTTGACTTTAAACCATGCAGTATCCCCTTGTTGTGCTTGAATAACTATACACAAAAGTGTTACACATAAGTGTAAATCATGATTGATAGTTATAAGAATATATAGTTGTTTGCATTTTCAGTATAAAGTAAGTTTCCCAAAACCAAGCATCGCTTCTCACTGGCCCCCCTCCTAATTCAGACAGTAGAAGTTCCAGGTTTATTCAGGATAAACTCCTGAATGCAAGACCACTAGGCAGAGTTCTCAAGGGCAGTAGCTCCAGCTTGCTTCTTGACGCTTCCTTTCCATCTCGCATAAAAGTACCACAAACTGTTTATTACCAGGCCAAGAGGAAATGCTCAACATTTGCATGAATAGTCAACCTGTGACAAATCTACTTACAAAAGAAGTAAGGATATGAGTGGACTGATATTTTCCCCTAAAAACCTAATAATCATAAATCACTACCACCTCACCCTGCATTTGGCTCTACCAACTCACCATACATACATTATCTCACTTAATCCTCATAATAATCCTATTAGAAGAGTATCACTAATCCCTTTTAATAAATGAGTAAACAGAGTCTCAAAGATATTAACCAACTTGCGTCAAACCACAAAACTAGTAATTGGTGGGGTCCAGAGTCCTAGCATATCATTCTTATCGTATCTCCATCCAAGCCCATCCTTAACCACTCTGCGATTCAGTCAAGTTCCACTTCTAATATTACTTTAAAAATAAAGGAACTTTTTTTTTGAGAGGAAGGGGAGTAATGGTGGAAATAATTATACCTAAACAAGGAAGATATCGTTATGACTTACTGCTCAGACCAGTGCGGACCCACCACTCGGGATCTAGAGCGAGACCTCAGAGTTAGACAAGGGACCGAAACTTGTGGCTCCTGGGCTCTTGGTCTCCTGTCTCCTCCCATTTTGAGGCTGTAATAGCTAAGGAAGGCGCCCTGGTGGCGCAGTGGTGAAGCGTTCGGCTGCTGACCAAAAGGTCGGCAGTTTGAATCCCCCAGCCGCTCCCTGGAAAGCCTATGGGGCAGTTCTGCTCTGTCCCGTAGGGTCGCTGAGTCGGAATCGACTGGACGGCAGTGGGTTTGGTTTTGAACAGCTAAGGCTCATCTCCCGGCCGTCTCCCCAGCTCAGCACCGGCGCGGGAACGGGCCGCAGCCAATGTCCGTCCCAGACAAGAGGCCCAGCCCCGGGGCCGGGAGCCAGAGGACAGCCCGCTCCGTTTCCCGGGGCCGCGCGGGGCGGGGGCCGTCAGGAAAGAACGGAGAGCCCCCCCACGACGCCCGGCTCACCTCTTGGCCTTGGTTCCCTTGAGGACGAGTTTGGTGGATTTCACATAGGAGTACTCGGCCATGGTGCTGGCGAAACTTTCCAACACCGCTCGGAAGCCGCCCGACTGGGCCCGAGCGGGGAGGAAGTTACACCAACGGAGACAGAAGGAGGACTCCGAAAGCGCACGCAACGGCGGCAGTGGTCGCTTCTGTTGGAGAAGCCCTCCTCTCTTCCACCTTGACTTCAAAAATTCCAGACACAAAATTCTACTTCCTGTTTACTTGTCAGGCGCTACGGCCACCGCAGAGGGCCGAAATACACCAGCGTTCATTTGCGCCTTCTCGCGGAACTTGGGAATGCGAAGTAGGGCTTCCCCAAGTGAGGGAACCGGAAGCGCGCGCCCCCTGGTGGCCGGCGGATCTCATAGCCATGGTCTGCATGTCCAACCGCTCGGGACAGTCTCCAGCCAGGTCTCAGGAGCTGGCGGCAGCGCCATCAGCCAGAGGGTGGAAAGACTCCATCAGACATGTCAGGTCAATAAGTGTTTATTATCTTCTTTTAACTGGGGAAACTTGAGTATGCACAGGAAACAATTAGGGAATAATATGAAGTACAATTAAATGCCAAATTTGGGGGTCACAGATTTCACAAGTGCTCTGGTAAATGGGGAGCTCTGGTGGCGCAGTGGTTAAGCATTTGGCTGCTAACCAAATGGTCGGCCGTTCGAATCCACCTTCTGCTCCTTGGAAACCCTATGGGGCAGTTCTACTCTGTCCTATAGGGTTGCTATGGGTCAGAATAGACTCGTCGGCAACAGGGTTGGTTGGTTGGTTGGTAGGAAATGGGGTGGAGGTTGTCCTTGAAATCCAGAGTACTCAGAGAAACCTTTCTGTATAGGGTGGGCTTTAGAGAGGCTTTCATGGAACCAGTCGCCTGAGTATTTCTCCTGCCTGCTCCAATCTCTTCACCAATTTTATAGTTCACCTCCCTGATTCTGTTTTCTCCACCTCCTAAACAATCTTGCACATTGAGTGATCCTTCTAAAAAGAAAGAGCTGATCATTATAATTTCCCTTCCTAAAATCTATTAAAGGAAGCCCATTGCTTTCAGAGAAAAAAAAAAGATGGCATCACTTAGTAAACTATTGATGATCTGTCCTCTTTTCCTGCCACTTAACTCTTTCCACCTTTGTTCCATTCGTGTTAAATAACAGGAAATCTTTGCGAGCTCTGAGTTTGCTGCTTCTGCTTACAGTGCTGTCCTTCTCTCCTATATCCATTGCCGTGGAGTCGATTCTGACTCATAGTGACCATATCGGACAGAGTAGAACTGCCCCATAGAGTTTCCAAGGCTGTAATCTTTAGGGAAGGTGACTCCCACATCCTTCTACTGGTGGATTCAAACTGCTGACCTTTCAGTTAAGCAGTCCAGTGCTTAACCACTGCACTACCGGGGCTCCTCCTATACTTGGCTCTTTTTTAAGCTTTAAGACAAACTCAGGCATCATTTCCTCCATAAAATCATCTTTGAGTCACCTCCTGTATTTCGCCAAAAATCCTGCTATATTTCTCATGCTACAATTGTGCACTTTTTTAGGGCAAGACCTGTAGCTTACTCATTCCTGTGTTTCATTTATACCCTACCCAGTGCCTGCTTCAGCATAGGCACTTATTACATGTTTGTTAAAATAGCAGAATTCTAGAGGCTGAAGTTAAGCTGTGGGACAGTGAGGAGTATGGCTTCGCTAGAGAGGAGGGAGTGTGGTAGAAAACAGGGAAAAAAACTGGGTGGGTAGGGAAGAGTCATATCATGGAGGTCACTGGAAGCCAATTCCTTGTTTATCAGACATCTTTGCCTAAGACTCTGTGCTGCTTGTACAAGGGAATATAAAAGATGCATCAGACTCAGAGCCTGATGGTTAAAGGCCCTCAACTAAGGAACCAAAAAAAAAAAAAAAAAAAAACCAAACAAAAGAATACACCAAACCCGTTGCCGTCAAGTGGATTCTGACTCATCGTGACCCTAAAGTAACCTGCAATAAGACAGTATAGCATACATATAAGAGTGTAGCTTCTGGAGCCAGACTACTTGGGTGGACAAACCTCTCTCTTCATAAGCTGAATTAATTTGGGCAAGTTGTTTAACTTCCGTATGCCTAAATTTCTTCAGCTACAAAATAGGAATGCTAGTTCCTAGAGTTATGATAAAAATTAAAGGAATTAGTATAGAAAAACATTTAGAAAAGTCCTTGGTAGCTATTATTATTAGATATCAAAGTACCATGGGAAATGTTCAAATAAAGTGCTAGAGTAGCATATGATAGGGATATGTTATAGGTTCAAATATCTTATTCTAGGCATTAGGCATGTTTCAACAAATGGATGCAATGCTGGAAGTGCTCACTTGTCTATGCCAAGAAATTTGGAAGACAGCTACCTGGCCAGCCGACTGTAAGTGATCCATATTCGTGCCCATTCCAAAGAAAGGTGATCCAACCGAAGGTGGAAATTATTGAACAATATCATTAATATCACACACAAGGAAAATTTTGCTGAAGATAATTTAAAAAATGGTTGCGGAAGAGCATCCAATCCACAGGGAGTTGCCAGAAATTCAGGCCAGATTCAGAAGAGGATGTGAAATGAGGGATGTCATTGCTGACGTCAGATGGATCATAGCTGAAAGCAGAGAATACCAGAAAGAAGTTGACCTGTGTTTTATGGACTGTATAAAGGCATTTGTATGGATCGTAACAAATTATGGATAACATTGCAAAGAATGGGAATTTCAGAACATTTCAATGTGCTCATGTGGAACCTGTACATAGAACAAGCGTCAGTCTTCGGAACAAACAAGGAGATACTGAATGGTTTAAAATCAGAAAAGATGTGCATTAGGGTTGTATCCTTTCACCATATTTATGCAGTCTGTATGCTGAGCAAATAATCCGAGAAGCTGGACTATACGAAAAAGAACGGGGCGTCAGGATTGGAGGGAGACTAACAAGCTGTGTTATGCGGATGACGCAACCTTGCTCACTGAGAGTGAAGAGGGCTTGAAGCATATCTTGAAAGCCATATCTTTCTCCCTCGGAGTGGCTGGTTTGAACTGCTGACCTATTGGATAGCAGCCGAGTGCTTAACCACTGTGCAACCACAGTTCCTTTTGCAACGTACAGAGATATAAAATAGCTCAAAGACAATGACAGGCCATTAAAGAGTCAGATAATCTACAAGAATGCAATACATATATAAAAAACCCAAACCCATTGCCAATGTGTTGATTCTGACTCATAACGACCCTATAGGACTGAGTAGAACTGCGCTAGAGGGTTTCCAAGGAGCAGCTGGTGGATTCGAACTGCCGACCTTTTGGTTAGCAGCCAAGCTCTTAACCACTGTACCACCATATATGTATATATACATATACAGTTTTTAAATTTATTTATTTTTGTTCATTCCAGAGTTTTTCAGGCTTTTTCCTGACAGTGGAGAGGTAAAGGGGGAGAACCGTTCCTTTCTCTCTCCCTCCTTCCCTCCGCTCCTCCCTTTCTTCTTCTAGTTAAGTGACATGGCACTGTCTAGGCCTGCTGGATGTAAAGCTTTCTCCCCTGGCGGTTCTGAGATACCCATCCGGGGCCTCTGTCCTGTGGCTCCTGTGAACTAGACAACTGTATCTGTATTCTAGGTGGTCGCCTGTGGCAGGCCCTGAAGTCTTAAGAGTCCCTATTCCTTGCTCACGTTATGTGTCCATCATGGCCCTTGGGGACCCAGGCTGAATGAGCAGCCTCTGTCTTTAACACTGATGGCCATCAAACCTGAGGGAAAAAGGAGCCTTAAAGCTTCTGCTTGGACGGGACACGTGTCACTTCTCACACTGAAGCAAGTCCTGTGACTAAGCCTGCCCCTTCATCAGAGCAGCAGCACATATTCCCCCAGTAGGCAGAGACACTGCAGGTAGGGACCACACTGATAGGAATGAAAACATAGGAACCCCCAGCGTCCTACCCAGGCTTCTTACCCCCTCACCTGGCACATGTAACCCGGCAAAGCGCACACGGTCCCCAGCGTCCTACCCAGGCTTCTTAAACCCTCACCTGGCACGCGTTCCCTAGCAAAGCACACACGGTCCCCAGCGTCCTACCCAGGCTTCTTACCCCCCCACCTGGCACGCGTTCCCCAGCAAAGCACACACGGTCCCCAGCGTC
>NW_004444035.1:4539842-4544102 GCF_000243295.1 Trichechus manatus latirostris | reverse complement strand
CCAGGCTTCTTACCCCCCCACCTGGCACGCGTTCCCCAGCAAAGCACACACGGTCCCCAGCGTCCTACCCAGGCTTCTTACCCCCTCACCTGGCACGCGTTCCCCAGCAAAGTGCACACAGTCCTTCGGTCCATCTACCACCTCTAGGATGAAGTCTTCCACAATGATAAATCCTGCTTAGGACTGCTACTTGAGCTGCAAACTTGACTTTCTGAGTTCTTTTCTGAAACACCTAGTTCACATCCCCATGGGTTTTAATCAAAGTTTGTTTTAATCAGTCATTTTCTAGCCCGCCTTTTCTCCAGATCATATAGCGCCCTATTGCTGCCACAGTGAATTACTACACACGCAGGGGCTTGAAGCCACACGGATTCATTACCTTATGGTTCTGTATGTTAAGAGTCCGACACAGGACTCTTAGGGCTAAAATCCAGGTATCTGCAGGGCTGCCTTCCTTTCTGGAGGCTCTAGGCGAGAGCCCATTTTCCTTCTTCTGCAGGCTGCCCACATTCCTTGGTTTGTGGCCCTTTCTTGCATCTTCAAAGTCAGCAATGTTGCATCTCTCTAACCATTCCTCCGTAGTTACAGCTCCCTGTGACCACAGCAGGGAAGGTTCTCCGATTTTATGGACACAGTGATTAGATTGGGCTCCATAGGTATTCCAGGAGAATTTGCCCATCTTGAGGTCCTTAACTGAATCACATATAAAAAGTATCTTTTGCATATTTACAGGATTCAGGAATTAGGCCATCGTTGGGTGAGCCAGTATTCTTCCTATAACTAAGGTCGAGTCCAGATCTTACTCATATTTGTATTCTGTGCACTTGATTTCAGGGCTTGGAACACATTAAGCTTTGAATAAACGTTGAATCAAACACTTCAATTTACGGGTTGTGGTCATATTGCAACTCTATTTTCCCACTTTGGGGTGGAAAGTCTGTGTAAGTTTTGTTACCATTTCCATTTTTCATTCAGATTGGAGTTGGTGAGGTCGTTCCTTTCACCTGGGTGACATGAAACCCCCTCTGTTTATTTCTGTTTGTAGGGATCTTAGCATCAAGCCCTTCTCAAATGCCACTTACCTGAAACGTTTTCTGAACCCTAATCAAATATAATGTCTCCCTCCGCAGAACCTCCCTCGCAGTATGTGTAGACCTCCCCGTGGCACTTAACGGAGCTCTGGTGGAGCAGTGGTTAAGAGCTTGGCTGCTCACCAAAAGGTCAGCAGTTGAAATCCACCAGCTGCTCCTTGGAAACGCTATGGGGCAGTTCTACTCTGTCTTATAGAGTTGCTGTGAGTCGGAATTAACTTGACAGCAGTGGGTTTGGTTTTTTTTTTGTTTGTCTTTTTGGTGGCACTTAACATTGTGTCTCATGGTTGTCCCTTTACTAGTAGGGTGCTGTGGTGGACAGCTATAGCTGCACAACAAACACCTTTCTTGTTGTTTGGATACTAAGATCAGTAAGAGGTAGGGCTCCGCCTTCCATTACAAAAGCTGAAAGGGAGTGCATATTCTCTCTTCCAGCTACCTAGGTGCTCTAGTGTGGGTACATACCTATGCCCAGCCCACTGGAATCCACTGCCAGACTTTGAACCTGATGGAATGATGCAAAGGAACCGGGACAGTCAGCAATGATTCTGAACAGCTGTAGCAGAGATGCAACTCCAGGTATATGGCAGCTAGTGCCCAGGACAGCAGAGCCCAGCTGCAGGGTGTCAAGTTTCAGATGTTAACACCCCACTGGTACCATCCCAAGCAAATTACTTTGGTGGGATGAAGTTGGCTGTGCCAAGTTCCTTTTGGTTCCTACCCTGTTCTCCAGCGTCTTCATGATTTTGTGAACTATCCAGTACCTTTTCAATGATCTCCTATTCTGCTTAATTTGGCCAGAATTAATTTCTGTTGTTTGCAGTGACTAATATGGACCGACTGTGCTCTCACATTGAAATCCCCCTCCATCCAGGCAGCCAGTGTAATCCCACTGGAGACAAGTGTGAATTTTCGTATAAATTCTGGCTCAGAAAGATAGGGTTAATTGGCACTGTTACAGTGGAGATGAGCAATTTTTTGGAGAACTTGTTTTTAAGAGTGAAACAAAATCCTCTTATGGAAACTTTCTAATCAACTATCTGCTTAAATTTATTAAATGACCTCAGGTGTAATGTTAATTTACCGTCCAGGCATTTGATAAATATTGTTGTATTTCCAGAGTAGTTTTTCTTTCTTTAAGATAATGCTTTTGAAAATAAAGTGTCTGTAGTCCATTGTCCCCTTAAATTGCCTGTTCTCATTGCCATAAAAGCTATTTATTGAACATCTCTTTAATTTTAACACAATTAAGCATTGTGTGATTAAAGAAAATGAATATTCTTGCCCTTGTTTCTGGAATTACTTCAGCTGTGAAAATTGACCACAGGACACATTGCCCTGTTAGAATCCCCTGGCTAAGAGGGGATTCCTGTTCTATCTTAATAGTTGCAAGAAATACAGTTTCCTCCTTGGAGAACTGGGTGGATGACTTCAGAGCAGGATTTGTATGTTTGAATACAAAGCCTGATCCTACTGATGTTTGCATGGAGCTTCTGCATCCTTCTTTGGCTACTGCAGATGCTAATCCACCCCTCTCTTCCCCTCTTTTTCCGTTTCTCTCCGGACTGACAATAAAGCCTTCAGAAAGTTTACTGATACGCATAGACATTGTTTTTGGAAATTCTTCTAGAACAATATAGTAGTAGGACTCTTTTGGTTGTAAGTAATAGAATTCAAACTCAACTTGGCTTAACTCATGTAACTGAAAAAACTAGGGTATAGCTTCAGAATGGAGTCCCTGGGTGGTGCCAACCGGAGCTTGGCTACTAACCAAAAGGTTGGTGGTTCGAGGTTCACCCAGAGGTGCCTTGGAGGAAAGTCCTGGTGATCTACTTCAGAAAAAAAGCAGCCATTAAAAACCATATGGAGCACAGTTCTGTGTTTGACACATACAGGGTTGCCATGAGTTGGAATGGCTGGATCGAGGGCTCAGAAAATGTGCTCAGGACTTGGTTCCTCTCAAACTCCCAGCTTTGTTTTCTTCCTCATCATCTTTATTCTCAGACAAGGTTTTCCTTTGTGGCTCAACACAGCCACCCTCACCTCCAGCCTTGCATCCCATTGGCTCTGCAAACCCGGAGGAAAGCTTCTCCTAACAGTTTCAATGAGAGACAGAAGATTGACTTTCGCACGTCTCACTTGGGTTTCATCCCATCTCTGATCTGATCTGCAGCCAGGGGTTAGATTATATTCATTGGCCAGGCCAATGTCAAGTGCCCATCCAGGATTTCTGTTCTGCTCCCCACACGGTGCCTTTGTAAGGATTAAAGGCTCCCTTTCCTCCAGGTTGATGCAGCCCCATGTCAGTGCGAGTGGCTTGGAGACAGAGGTTAAGTCAGATTTTAGCCTCCCCTTGCCCCTCAGCTGGGTTCCTTCGTTGAGTGAACAACATACTCAATTGTTAGCAGGTTCCCTCTGCCTACTTCTGGAGCTGAGGGTGAGATCACCTCCCCGCAAATCTCAAGGGGAGAGAGTGGCTTCATTTTAGTGGTTCAGATGATGGTTAAACCAGAAGGGGGGTGGGTGGAGGAGGTGCTGTGCCAGCAAAAACAGCAAAAAGAAGTCTAACTTTTTTAGCTTTTATCTCAGAAACCATTTACAATCGCTTTCAGGCGTATTAAGGAGGCTATAATAAGCGTATCTTTAGGGACTAAAGTTGAGACATTGTGGACTGTACTGTTTATGGATTTCCCATTAAAACTTACAATACTGACGAATAAATACAGAAGGTGTATGATAGACAGCAACAGATGACAGGACTTAAGACATATGACAAACATTCAACCATTATCTTGTAATTTCTCGGAAGGCTCAAAGACTGTTCTTTTTCCTTTTTTTTCTGATGACGTATCTCTAAGTACAGCCCTATTGACTTGTGCACTGAGAAAGAGAGCATTTACAAAGTACGTTTCCAAGACAGAAGAGAGGAGAAGAGAAGAGAGGGGAGGGAAAGGGAGAAGAGGAGAAGAGAAGAGAGGGGAGGGAAAGGGAGGAGAGGAGAAGAGAAGAAAGTGAGTTCAAAAAGCTATTGACATGAAGGAAGCTGTTAATAAAAGATGTTAATGAAGAATGTCTACAACACTCAGCAGTTCTCCATTCCAGGGCGGCAGGGACGGCTCGCCCAATGAGCAAGGTGCAACACTCAGCAGTTCTCCATTCCAGGGCGGCA
>NW_004444035.1:4513864-4539464 GCF_000243295.1 Trichechus manatus latirostris | reverse complement strand
GCGGCAGGGACGGATCCCCCAATGAGCAAGGTACAACACTCAGCAGTTCTCCATTCCAGGGCGGCAGGGACGGATCCCCCAATGAGCAAGGTACACACAGGCTGACTTGTGTTGATTTGCTAACCTGTAGTGCACAGTTTCACCTGTTTTTCAGATGGCGCCGCCATGTGAAATCGCGCACTGCAGATTAGTAAGTAAACATAGTTACGCCCGTGCAGACCTTGCTCACTGTAAACTGGTGTGTACCGCGCTTACTGGTTAACCTGCCCCTGCAGGGAGGGCTGGAACGTGGGAAATAGTCTCTGGATCTTGCGACAAGGATGGGGTGGGAGGAATGGGAGAGGATTAAGCATTGTCTTTAGCAAATGGAGTGGGTGGAAGCTATATCAAAGAGTGTGTGCTTTACAGCGGCAGTTCTCACACTCGCTGGTTTCAGGACCCCTATACACTCTTAAAAATAATCGAGGACCCCAGAGAGCTTGTGTTTATGTGGGTTGTATCTATCTATATTTACCGTATAAAAATTAAAACTGAGAAATTAAAAAAATATTTATTAATCATTAATAATAATATACCTACCACGTATTTTTATTAAAAATAACTTTTTCAAAACAGCCAAACTGATGATACGAATGGCGTTGTTTTGCGTTTTTGTAAATATCTTTCATGTCTGGCTTAACAGAAGAGAACTTGGGTCTCCTATCTGCCTCTGCGTTCAATCTCTTGAAACTCTTCGTGCCACGTTGCCTCTGGGAAACGTCACAGAGCGAGTGAGAAAATGGGAGTGTGTAATGGCAGATGTCATTGTTAGTTACCATCCAGTTTATTCTGACTCATGACGACCTGCTCCACGGGGTTTTCAAGGCTGTGACCTTTGGAAGCAGATCGCCAGGCCTGTCTTTCAAGGCGCCCCTGGGTGGGTTCAAACCGCCGATGTTACAGTTAGTAGTCGAGCTCAGCTGTTTGTGCCACCCATGGAGTCCTAAAATGGCAAATGTTGTTCTGTGCGGTGGAGTTGATTCCAACTCATACTGACCCTATATGACAGAGTAGAATTGCCCATAGGGTTTCCTAGGCTGTAATCTTTATGGGAGCAGATTGCCAGGTCTTTTCTCCCGAGGAGCAGCTGGTGGGTTCAAACTGCTGACCTTTCGATTCGCAGCTAAGCACTTAACCATTGTGCCACCAGGTCTCCTAAAATGGCCAAAAGCACCTAAGAAGTATCATCAAAAGGGTTTTGATCTTGCTGACCCCCTGAAAGGGTCGCAGGAAACCGCTAGCGTTTCTGGATCACACTTTGAGAGCGTTGATGCCAGAGAATTGCCCATTAGGATGCCCACAGAGTAGAGGGTAGAAGGACATTCTAGGAGATGGGGGGTTCTTCAGGACAGAAAGCAGGGGTGCGGTTGTGGGGCATATTGTTGGGTGGTGGTGGGAGGGGAGGGTCCAGAGTGGGGAGGGGAAGACACTGCTCTTATCTACTTCTCATTTCTTTCGTGCTCTTGTTGCTGGGATTTAATTTTTAGATTAGGATAACACCATAAATTAGGAGTATGTAAGTGAATAATCCTTGGTACTGCCTAATTAACGACTGTCTTAGTCATCGAGTGCTGCTATAACAGAAATAGCGCAACTGGATGGATTTAACAAACAGAAGTTTATTCTTTCACAGTCTAGGAGGCTAGAAGTCCAAGTCCAGGGGAAGCTTTCTCTCTCTGTCGGCTCTGGAGGAAGGTCCTTGTCATCAATCTTCTCTTGGTCGGGGAGCTTCTCTGCACAGGAACATCGGGTCCAAATGATGTTCCCGGCACTGCTTTCTTGGGGATATGAGGTCCCCGTGTTTCTCTGCTCGCTTCTCTCTTTTATATCTCAAAAGAGATTGTCTTAAGGCACAATCTAATCTTGTAGATTGAGTCCTGCCTCATTAACATAAGTGCCCCAATCCCATCTCATTAACATCATAGAGATAGATAGGATTGACAACACATTGGAAAATCACATCAGATGACAAAATGGTGGACAATCACGCAATACCGGGAATCGTGGCCTAGTCAAATTGATACACATGTTTTCGGGGGACACAATTCAATCCGTGACAATGCTTTTATTTTTGTCCTTCTTCTGAGTTTTCATACATTCAAAGAAATCCTCTCATTTTTTTTCCACCCAGTTTTGGAATTTACAACCTTTACAGTCTCTTAGTTAATACTCGGCTACTAACCAAAGGGTTCATATTCACCTGAAGGCACTTTGGAAGAAAGGCCTGGCAATCTACTTCCCGAAGGTTACAGTCATTCAAAATCCTATGGAGCACAGTTCTACTCTGACACACACGGGGTCTCCATGAGTCAGAATTGACTGATTTTTTCTTTTTTTTTGATATTATTTCTTAGAAAGAGTCCATGTAGCATACTTAAATGATGTGTCTTCCTGATGACATTTTGGGATTGTTTATAAACCTCCACAAGCAATGCTATGCTGTCCTTGAACTACAAATAGGAGAAGCTCCATGAACCTAAATGGTACTTTCAATACAGCCTCATGAGTTGAACATTTATGCAATTCCTTAACTTGTCCACAAGGTGCTGCTGTTTCCCTTCTAATAACACAAGGCAGCAGGTCCCGAGAATGTAATGCACTTCAGAAAATTACCACAGTTCCTATTTCAAAATTATTTAATTTTTAGTGTGTTGTTAGGTTTGTTCGCTAGAAGGTGCATGTAGGGTTTTTCTTGTAGAAGTATGTATTTTTAGTAATGAGTTAATTTCAAAATTCAGCATCGTCAGTATTTCCTTTTTTTGTATAATTTTATTTATAATAGTTATGTTTTTAGCGATACCAACTGCTTCATCAAAACATCATTATATTATATACCCAATGACTGTAAAATCATTTGCTCTGAAGCACAGCAAAATAATCCATCAGCAAACTGGGTTTAAAATGGTGCCATTTTAAGAAAGCTATGTACACTCTAACTTGCAAATTTTTTTTTTTTAATTAAAACATTTCTAAAATTCACTAGCTGTGACTGTTTAAAAAAAGTGATAGTTCTTTTATGGGAAGGAAAATGAGTTGAACCTCCCTGGTGGAAAGCGCAGAAAACAAATCAGCTTCCTTTATAAATAGATTTTACTGCTGTTTAGAAATTACCTTCTGTGCTTTTTAGATGATTGAAAAAAATGAAATCAGCTGCAATTTCCACTGTGTATGTGGTATGTTTGCTGTGTCATTTTCAAGAGGATTATGGAACATTGTAAGGTTAGGGTTCTAGAAATGGAGTGTTCCAAGAAGCGGAAAAATGAGCAAATTAAAATAAAGCAGCTCTAGCTGTTCAATGAATTTCTGGGTAGTGGAAATGGTTAATATGCTCAGCTGCTAACCGAAAGGTTGGAGGTTCAAGTCCATCCAGAGGCACCTCAGGAGAAAGGCCTGGAGATCTACTTCTAAAAAATCAGCCACTGAAAACCCTAGGGAGCACAGTTCTACCCTGACACACATGGATAGTCGTTCAATAGATACATGGATGGAGCTGGGAAACACCTTGGACGGGGAGCCAGCAGATGTATGTTCCAACTTTGACTAAGTTGTTTGTGGCCACGGCGGTTCGGGCCAGGAAGGACCAAGACTGACTGAGAGAGGAGTGGACCTGCAGTTGGAGCAGGAGGGAGGACTCTGGCCAGAGGTAATAGAAAGACAGTCAACTCATGCCAACCAGGGCATTGGCGTGCATCCCGAGAGCAAAGCCGACACCAGAATCTGGGCATGCTGGCCCCATCTGAGACCCCAATCCGATGAGCAGGATCAAGTATACTCAGAGTCCAAGGCAGAGAGGACTCACAGAGGTGCGGGCTGAGGGTGCTGGCTGGTACGCAGTGTAGAGATGTTTGATTCCGTTTAGCAAACATTCTTTAGTTGTCTAAGTTAGGCAGAAGTACCCTACAGGAGCAGAGGTAAATTCTTCACATCTGGGTTTGGGGTTGGGCTCCACAGAGCTTTAACCCGAGCTCATCCTTCAAGAGAGGAGAGAGGAAGCAGCATCTCAGGATAGCAGGATTCTGCAGCTGAGCTAGACTTCTAGAGACAGAGACTCCTCATCTGATTACAATCAGCTGTCCCTTGGATAAATCTAGCTGTAGAAAGAGACTTAAAATTACAATGACTCTTGCCAACACTTCCTGGATTTGTTAAAAACCAAGCATACCAGGACATTTCCTCTAAAGATTTATCTCATTCTTACCCTATAATATTTACAGAATTTCTACACAATTACATACACAAGACTTAAACTATAAAGCCAAACCCGTTGCCGTAGAGTCAATTCCAAGTCATAGCGACCCTATAGGACAGAATAGAACTGCCCCATAGGGTTTCCAAGGAGCATCTGGTAGATTCGAACTGCTGACCTTTTGGTTGGCAGCCAAACTTCTAGCCACTAGGATGCTAACTTAAACTATATAGGAGGCTTTATCATTTGAAGTTAAGCACATGTGCTTTGAAATCATACAATAAAATTTATGAGCAAATGCTAATACTAAGCTCTTTAGACAGATTATATAATTTAGTCCTCATGAAACCCTATACACTGCCTACTCTTATTATCCTCATTTTGCAGTGGAACTAAATTTGAGAGACTTATCCAATGTTGCACAGCTTATGTTATGGATTGAATTATGTCCCCCAAAAAGATATGTTGAAGTCCTAACTCCTGGTACCTGTGAATGTGACCTTGTTTGGAAGCAGGGTCTTTGAAGATGTTATCAGTTAAGTTAGCATGAGGTCATACTGGAGAAGGATGTGTCCTAATCTGAGTTGTTAAGTGCCGTCGGGTGGGTTCCATGGCTCGCTCCTACCTTTTGATAATGGCCAGCGGTCCTTGGTTTTTCTTGGCTTATAGATGCAACCCTCCAATCTCTGCTCCGTCTTCACATGGCTGTCTTCCCTTTATGTACATGTCTCTATTTTATAAGGACACCATTCCAGTCCCTGGAGAAGGACATCATGCTTGGTAAAGTAGAAGGTCAGTGAAAAAGAGGAAGACCCTCAACAAGATCCATTGACACAGTGGCTGCAACAATGGACTCAAGCATAACAACAACTGTGAAGACGGTGCAGGACTGGGCAGTGTTTCATTCTGTTGTACATGGGGTCGCTATGAGCCTGGGGCTGCTCCTTTGGGGAGAAAGTCTGATCATTCTCTCTCTTTTTTTCCAGGACTCCTTTTGTTCCACTATTGTTGGGTAAGACAGGTCTGCAGACTAGACCTTTGGCCACAGATCCTATAACCACACTCTTTCACCAAACACACACCTAAAGCAAAACAAAAACAAGCTTAGACATGCTTCCCTGGTGTCATGGAGGCCAATCTCCAGTTTGCTGCTTTCTGGTGACAGGCATTCCAGCCCTTTCTCATGTTAGAGAGGCAGATCTAACACTTGGGTTTGGGTTTGGAGAGAAGTAGGCGGAAGGGGTCTGTGGCCTGTTCTGACTTTAGACCAAGTTAGTAACAAGGATTTTTCCAGCTGTTAGCTTAGCTCAGTGGAGCTCTATCTGGGCTTGGGGCATGTCTACAGTTAGTAGTAAAGTGTTCTTTTACTATGCTTTGTTTTCTGTACAATTTATCGTTCTTGGGGACATCGTGGGGAGATTTGTTCCCTGGCCAAATACCGTCTTAATCCCCTTCATAATTACAAACGTTATTTCCCTTGTGGAATTAAAGTCTAAATGGAGATTCAGGAAACACATATGGGGAGAGGATTAAGTCATAAGGTGAATCCTTTCGTGCCTTTTAGGGACACTGTTCTTCACCCAGCTCTAGGCATGACTGTCGTTTGGTCAGAGGCAGGCTTACTGCTTGGTCAGCAGAAGCAGACCACCACCTACAGGCCTGCTGGGACCCATCCCCTGTCTTCTTCTGCCAGAAATCCCACTATTTGGAAATGATGATCTGGGAAGATGTTTAATATTTATTGAGGACCAGGTTTGTGCTCCCTTCTCCCCCTCACCAAGAAAAACATCCATTGCCATTGAGTCCATTCTGACTCACAGCGACCCTGTATGACAGAGTTGAACTGTCCCATAGGGTTTCCAAGGAGCAGATGGTGAATTTGAACCTCCGACTTTTTGGTTAGCAGCTGAGCTCTTAACCACTGCGCAACCAGGCCTCCAGTCCCACTTTAGAGGTAATAAAACTGAAGATTAGAGAGAGTAAGACTTGTGCCCACAATCATGCTGCTAGGAAGAGGTGAGGCTGAGGGTCGAAGCAGCTCTCTGTAAGGGTGGGTCATGACATTCCTGCTGCCTCTCCATTAGAGAGCCATTTCTTTGATTGCTGAATGTCTTTAATCTTCAGGAATTAACCTTCAAACTGTCACAAGGGGGACCTGCCACTTTAAGATTTGTGGCTCAAAGTGGAGATTTGGAACTTGGGGAGAGGCATGGGAGAGGGTTTTCTTGATAAACGTCACATAATTTGTGGGTTCTGAAAGACCGTCTCCACATTCTCTGTCCTACCAGCTCTTCCATGCTAGTTCAGATGTAATGAGTCTATCCTTTGGGTTAAGCTATGGAAAGTCTCTGTGAAAAGTAAAAAAAAAAGAGCAAGAGAGACAATATAAAAAGCCATCTCAGATCTCATATTTAGGTCTCAGAATTTTGTTCAACCCAAAAAGGCCTCGGCACAATTTGAAGAAAGTAATCTTTGGCAAACACTTATATGTCCATTGTCCAGCAAACCATGAGAAGAATGGGGCATCAAGATTGGAGGAAGACTCATTCACAATCTTTGATATGCAGATGACATAATCTTGCTTGCTGAAAGTGAAGAGGACTTGAAGCACTTACTGATGAAGATCAAAGACTACAGCCTTTAGTATGGATTACACCTCAACATAAAGAAAACGAAAATCCTCACAACTGGACCAATAAGCATCATCATGATAAACGGAGAAAAAATTGAAGTTGTCAAGGATTTCATTTTACTTGGATCCACAATCAACACCCATGGAAGCAGCAGTCAAGAAATCAAATAACATACTGCATTGGGCAAATCTGCTGCAAAAGACCTCTTTAAAGTGTTGAAAAGCAAAGATGTCACCCCGAGGACTAAGGTGCACCTGACCCAAGCCATGGTGTTTTCAATTACCTCATATGTATGCGAAAACTGGACAATGAATAAGGAAGACCAAAGAAGAATTGATGCATTTGAATTATGGTGTTGGCAAAAAATATTGAATATGCCATGGACTGCCAAAAGAGTGACCAAATCTGTCTTGGAAAAAGTACAGCCAGAATGCTCCTTAGAAGTGAGGATGGCAAGACTTTATCTTGCTTACTTTGGACACGTTATCAGGAGGGACCAGTCCCTGGAGAAGGACAGCATGCTTGGTACAGTAAAGGGTCAGTGAAAAAGAAGAAGACTCTAGATGAGATGGATTGACACAGTGGCTCCAATAATGGGCTGAAACGTAACAATGATTGTGAGGGTGGTGTAGGACCAAACAATGTTTCGTTCTGTTGTTATGAGTTGGAACCAACTCGATGGTACCTAACAACAACAGTCATTGATTTACTAGTTTCACCAAATTAGTTTGTATAGTCCAAAGGGCATAAAACACAGGGCTGCTAGATTTTGACAGGGGCAAAGGAGAGGGATCAGTCTGGGGACAGTGAACCAAGGCAGGCCACCACGAAGAGGGCAGGGGATGCAGGAAGGGGGTGCCTGGAGTCTAGGGAAACGACCACCTTTGGGTTGGCTGAAGATCACAAAGTCAGTTCTGCTGTCTTCAGATGCTGCCATGCCTGCTCAAATTAAACTTATGGAGTCCTGAGGAGCACCTCCCCGGGGCCCGAGCACGGAGCCCTGAGCTGCCCTCACTCATCAATACCTTGGCTGGAGGCTATGCACTTGGGGGCAATTTGCCGAGCTTCCTTGATCCACACCAGAAAACCTGCTTTTGAAGTGGTTTGGAAAGCTCAGAAAGCTTCATGGTATGGGCGTTTCTGCCAAAGATCAGATTCTGCTTTTCATCAGCTGCTTTTTGCTCTCCATATTTCTCTAGCCCCTACTGCTGATGGCCTCGGTTATGCTGACACATAGATAGTGTAGCTGAAGCCGGAAGAACAGAAAAGGGTCTCCCTGCCCTCTCAATTCCAGCTGGTCTCCGAACAGGCTTCTGGAAGCTTGGATGCTTGGGCACAGGTAAGCTAGATGTCTGCAGCAATGCTTTTGACATGAGGCTGGACATTCTTTCTAGTTTCCCCAGACGCAGGACTTGGCAGGGCTTGAAAAAGAATCACTAGCAGGAAGTTCATTTTCTTTATTGCTGGCTCCCCAGCCATAAAGCGAAAAGCTTTTTACTTAAATCATGTTTGTGATCTCGCGGGAGTGGGAGATAATTTCCTTCAAAGTTTTTCCCAGTCGGAGTTTTGTCCTAGGGATTTAACGGTATTATTAGTGCATTTGAATTTGAAGAGCTTTCCTGTTTGATGCTTCTCCTCTTTTCTCCTGAGGCTCCTGATTTTGTGTCGTTGGTGATTTCTCCCCCAAATCTCAGATCCCTGAGAGTGAAATCCTTTCATTGTGAACGTCAAGGTCTTTCACCTGATTCGAACATCATTCACCTGTTGTGCTAGCTTTAATTGTGTCACTCCGAAGCAGCCTTCCCCTGTGTGACCTAGGGCCATTTAACTCTTGTAAATAAGACGAAAAACAGAAATGTCTCTTTGCGTCTAGTGATTTTGTAGCAAAACATTTTGAGGTGCTGATCCCCTGATTTGTACTTTGTTAATGAATAAAAATCTTAACAAGCGTATTTTTCTTTTCGAGATTTAAAAATACAATAACTGACGTTGTATCTAATTCTGTCTCCTTTTCTGGTGTGAATGGAGCCCTGGTGGCACATTGGTTAAGAGCTCAGTTGGTAACCAAATGGTTGGTAGTTCAAAGCTACCAGTCACTCACTGGAAACCCTGTAGGGCAGTTCTACTCTGTCCTATAGGGTCGCTGTGTGTCAGAATCAGCTCGATGGCAATGGGTTTGGTTTTGGTTTTTCTGGTTGAACAAGTCAGGAGGTCTGTGATCAAAAACTGACAGTGTGGCTAGCTTTCTCTGGGGCCTCATGCAAGCCACTCCATCTTTCTGCCCTTTGTTCTTCAATTTAAAATGGAGATTATTTCGCCCCATTTAATTCACATGGTCACTATATCAGATCACATACAACAAAGTTACCGAAAAGCCTAAAGCTCTACAAGTGGGTGCAATATTACCTTGTCATTTATGGAGCTTCTTCACTCCTGGGACAGGAGGAAGTAAGCTTCTTCCAGTAAAGAACATCCTTCTACGTGATCTCTGGGTCCCTTTTTTCCCTGGCTTTTTTGGATTCTGTTAATTGCTTTTCCTCTTCTCATCTGCATCTTCAGTCTCTCTCCGTCTTAATATATTCTGTCAGCGTTTAAATATAAATCTTTAATTTAAAAAATACTATCTTCTGTCTTGGAGAGACCCTTCCCTAGACTCTCTGTCTTTCCAGTTACCCAACCCTCTCTCTTCTCCCTTCATGGCCAAATTTTCCTCAAGAGCTTCTCATATTTACTGTCTTCACTTCCTCCTTTTCTCTTCAGTCTTTATTCATGCCAACTTGGCTCCTAAACTTCCACCACATCCATAAAACTTCTCTCGGTAAAGGTCACCAATAGCCTCCCTATTTCTAAGTCCAATGGGACATCAGCAACATTCAGTAGAGTAGACGTCTTCTTCTGCCTTGAAGTTCTCTTTTTTGGGGGGCTTTTTTGACTCCACACTCTGCTGATTTTCTTCCTTTTCTCCCCTGGCTAATTTTAGACTTTTCTTTCTTTCTTTCTGCCAGCTCCTTCTTCTTTACCCAGGAATATGTCCTGGGTCCTTTTCTCACTCTACCAGACTCTAGACAAGATCTGTTAATTCCTGTGACTTTAGGTACCATTCATATACTTTGACTCCCAAATATAAACCTTCAGTACAGACCTTTTGCTAAGTGCCACCACATTATGTCTAACTGCCTTCTTGAAATTTCTGATTGGCTTTTTATAGGCATCTCTAAAACCAGAACTCAGAACTCTTGAGTTCTACTCCAAAATCTAAGCCTCTTCCTAAGTATATTCCTTCCTGTTAACCTATTTCTTCTCCATTTTCCCCATTCTTCATAAAAATCATCTCCGTTTATGGAAGCAGAATGCTATATCTTTTTCCCACAGAGTGACTGGTGGGTTCGAACTGCTGACCTTTCAGTTAGCAGCCGAGTGCTTAACTATTGTAATACCAGGGCTTGTTGATATATTCCTTCCTGTTAATGTATTCTCCAGTCTTCCCATTCTTCATAAAAATCACCTCCATTTACCTACTTGCTTCTTTCAGAAGCTTTGGAGCAATCCCTAAGGCCTCCTTCTTCATGTCATCCCTTACCATTACCACTGTGGCAAGTCCTGTTATTCTACCCCTGAAATATGTCCCAAAGTAATCCGCTCCTGCCATTCTCATCACCATCTCCCACCTGGTCTACATCCATAAACTCTCCTTCCACCTTTGTGCCCTCCAATACATTCTCTACAGAACCTCCAGAGAGCCTTTAAATATGTCAATTAGATCATGTCTCTTCTCTGCTCAAAACCTTTAATGGTTTTCTACTCACACAGTAATTTTGCTAGACTGTAAGCTCTAATGTCATCATGCAAGAACTAGGTCCACCTTATTTATTTCTATTTATCCAGAGCCTGGCCCAGTGCATTGATCTAGCTGCCCCCACTTTTTTAAATCTCTCCAGCCTTACCTCTCACCCAGTCCTCACATGTCTCAGTCACACTACTCTTTTCTCAGATCCTTGAGCTGGCCTCATTCTGGACTGCCTCTGGGACATGATGCACTCACTCTTCCTTTGTTGGCTAGTGTTGTGGATTGAATTGTGTCCCCCCACAATGTATGTCAACTTGAGTAGGCCATGATTCCCAGTATTGTGTGGCTGTCCTCCTTTTCGTGATCTGGTGTAACTTTCCTATGAGTTGTAAATCCTAATCTCTATGATGTTAGAATGCTCCTTAGAAGCAAGGATGGCGAGACTACGTCTCACATACTTTGGATGTGTTATCAGGAGGGATCAGTCCCTGGAGAAGGACATCATGCTTGGTAAAGTAGAGGGTCAGTGAAAAAGAGGAAGACCCTTAACGAGATGGATTGACACAGTGGCTGCAACAATGGGCTCAAGCATAACAATGATTGTGAGGATGGCACAGGACCGGGAAATGTTTCTTTCTGTTGTACACAGTGTCACTACAGGTCGACAACTAACAAAAACAGCAATGATGTTAATGAGGCAGGATGAGAGGCAATTATGTTGATGAGGCAGGACATAATCTACGGGGTTAAGTTGTATCTTGGGTCAATCTCTTGTGAGATATAAAGGAGAAAAGTGAGCAGAGGAACTTCATTACCACCAAGCAAGAAGAACCAGGAGAGGAGCGTGTCGTTTGGACCCGGGATCCCTGTGCTGAGAAGCTCCTAGACCAGGGAAAGTTTGATGACAAGGACCTTCCCCCAGAGCCAACAGAGAGAGAAAGCTTTCCCCTGGAGCTGGTGGCCTGCATTCAGACTTCTAGCCTCCTAAACTGTGAGAGAATAGATTTCTCTTTGTTAAAGTCATCCACTTGTGGTATTTCTGTTATAGCAGCACTAGATGACTAAGACAGCTAGCATTGCTCTATCCTCGTTACTCTCAGTGGTGTCCAAGGCCAGCAGCATGAGCATCCCCTGGGAGCTTGTTAGAACTCAGTCCCCATCTCAGACTTACTGAATCAGAACCTGCATTTGAACAAGGTCCTCCAGGTGATTCGTGTCCACGTCGAAGTTTGAATTTCCCTGCTTAGATCTTAGCCTAAGTGTTAGTTCTTTAGAGAGCCCTTCCCCAGTTGGCCAGAATAGACAGGTCACATCACCTGTGTATTCACTCACAAAGTCTGTGTCATCCTAAAGGGAGAGAAGCGAAACCCAGGGGAGGGGGGAAGGGAGGGAGGTGAAGTCCACCAATCAGAAGCTACTTACCTTAGGATTTTGCCTAAGGCTGACCCTACCAAAAGTTTTGAATTGTGTGGACAGCGTATGAAATCTGTGAATTGAGTTAAGTGAATTGAAAAAAAATGCAAGAAGTTTTGTTTGTAGTAACAAGTATTTTTGAGTCCATTCTGAAAACCACTTTATACAGTTGTTTTGTTTTGATTTGCCACATTATGACACCATAGGATAAATGCACAGCAATGAGCCACATCGGCTTGGGGTTTCCAATATTTCATTGATCTGTGGTTGTGGCATGCACTACGGAAAGTCCAGATAGAACTATTTTTTAATGTAATTTGATTCTAGCTTTGTTGCAAAGTCAATGGTTCAGTGTTTTGTTGAAAACACGTTAGACATTGCATAGGCGACTGATTGGTTTGTGGTTCCTGGGGTCTTCTGTGGATTCCGTCAGAAGCCCAATAAGAACGTTCTTGTAGACCTCCAGCATTTTACAAAGGACGGACACTGAGGTTCAATCAGGAAACCAAGCCATGGTTTGTGACTGTGAGATGAAGGAAAACACGCTAATTAAAAATAAATACCTTTGTTACTTATCTCTGAAAGCATTTCTAAGGGGTCATGCATGTATGTTTTATTTGTAAAATATTTTGTTTCCTCGATTGCCAAATATTCCAGGATTTTTATGGATGCTCAAATATTCTATTAATTTAACTAGAGAGCTAGTTGGAGTTATTCGACAAGCTAAAAGTGTTGGCAGAGCTGTAATTTTAAAGCGTAATCCCACGCATTCCTTAAGTACTGCAGCTGCTTCTTGTTTGTTTAATAATAGAGCTGATGAGTAGTAATTTGAGAGGAAAGCTGGGTGGAGGTGCAGTGCTATTTAGCCCTAATGGAGGACACATTTGAGATCTGCTGCAAGATATATAGGTAAAGCAAAACAGAAGTTAAAATCAGCCCTATGTCAAATCTACCTAGTTTCACACTTCACGGAATTTCTCTGGACAGTGAGGAAGGAAGTTTAGTAGAAATCCCAGGGAACCAGGAAGGGACCAGCATTTGTTGATCGCCTTCTATGGATCACTCATTTAATCATTACAACAACCCTTCAAGGTAGGTTTTATTTGTTCCATTTTTATCCAGATGAAAAATTGAGCCTCAGAACCCATGCTTTTCCCTGGTCACATGTAAGAGTCACTGGTGGCATTAAATATACACAGTGCTTGGGCTCTGTGATGGTTAAGGTTGTTGGCAATCTGGCTGTTTGGCAGTTATGATGTAGTTTGGCAGTCATGATGTAGTTTGGCAGTCATATAATGATGTAATCACCTCCATGATGAGATCTGATATAATGTGATCACCTCCATGATGGGATCTGTTATAAGCAGCCAGTCAGTTGAAAGGGAGTTTTCTTGGAGGCGTGGCCTGCATCCAATATATGTGGACTTTCTGGCAAAGCTCATTGGCTTTTGCTCTGCTCTGGATCCTGCATTTGGCTCATCAGCATCTGACCTCCAGTTCTTGGGACTTGGGCCAGCAGCCTGCTGTCTCACCTGCCAATCTTGGATTTGTCAGCCCTCGCAGCCATGAGCCAACAGCCTGCCGCCTGACCTGTGGATCTTGGGTTCATCAGACCCTGCAGCTTTAACGTGAGTCAGGAAATGCCTCCAGCCTGACGCCTGACCCACGAACTTGGGGCTTGCCAGGCTCTATGACCATGTAAGCCATTTCCTTGAGATAAATCTCTCTCCGTGTAATATATATGTATACACGCTGCACTGGTTTTGCTTCTCTAACCCAGCCTACGACAGGCTCCACTGTCAGAGATGCTGATGTGATTGGTCTGAGATGGGGTCTGGGCATCAGTGTCTCCCAGGGGTCCTGTGTCTTCAGGCTGTCCTTTCTAGAGCTGTTTCAAGATCTCTGTTGCAGATTGAATTGTGTCCCCTAAAAAGATATGTTGAAGTCCTAACCCCTGGTACCTATGAATGTGACCTTGTGTGGAAATAGGGACTTCGAAGATGTTATTGGTTTACATGAGGTCATACTCCAGTAATGTGGGATTAACCCGATATGGGTAGTGCCCTTACAAAAGAGAAGAAGAGATAGAGAGAGACCCAGGGAAGAACTGAGGCAATGGAGGCAGAGATTATAGTTGTAAACGAAGAAATGCCTGAGGCTACCAGAAGCTGGAGAGACAAGAAAGGATCCTTCCCTCGAGCCTTCAGAGAGAGCACTGCCCTGCTGGTACACTGAATTCAG
The DNA here is from genome assembly GCF_000243295.1 of Trichechus manatus latirostris. Lineage (NCBI taxonomy): Eukaryota > Metazoa > Chordata > Mammalia > Sirenia > Trichechidae > Trichechus > Trichechus manatus. The sequence goes on along the minus strand of NW_004444035.1, from coordinate 4,525,165 downwards.
GCTTCCAGCCTTCAGAATTTTGAGGCAATAAATTTCTGTTGCTTTAAGCCCTCTAGTTGGTGGTGCTTTGTTACAACAGCCCTAGAAGGGAATACAATCCCTCTCGGCTTCCCACTGAGGGCTGGTAGCTTCTCAAGAGCCCTGTGCACCAAAGCCAACTCCGCTTCTTCCTCCTTTTCTCACTTTAACCCCTGCCCCCAACCTCAGCTAGGTATGGGGAGAAAATAAAAAACCAGTTGCCTTCGACTCAGAGACCCCATGTGTTACAGAATTGAACTGGGCTCCGTAGGCTTTTCTTGGCTGTACTGTGTTTTTATGCAAATAATGCATGCCTTCTGTGTTTGTTTGCCAACTGTGCCTTCCCACAGGAAGTATTTTCATAAGCGCTGCTATGCCAATTTTTTTTTTTTACATGTTGCTGTAAAGCATAGCATGCTTACGAGAATACCTCGCGGGGGGAGGGTACGGTCGGCAAACAAAAGTAGAAGGCGAGCGTTATTTGCATAAAAATATGGTAATCTTTACAAACACAAATAGCCTAGCCTTTTTTCCAGGGCACCGCTTGATGAGTTCAAACCATCAACCTTTTGGTTAGTAGCCAAGAGCAAACTGTTTGCACCACCCAGGGGCTTGGAGAAAATCAAGATGAATAAATTTTCACTGTAGGCCACTGTCCTTAGTTATCTAGTGCTGCTATAACAGAAATACCACAAGTGGATGACTTTAACAAATAGAAGTTTATTCTCTCAAAGTCTAGTAGGCTCAAAGTCCAAATTCAGGGTGTCACCTCCAGGGAAGGCTTTCTCTGTCGGCTCTGGAGGAAAGTCCTCGTCATCAATCTTCCTCTGGACTAGGAGCTTCTCTGCACAGGAATCCCTGGTTCAAAGGATGTGCTCTGCTCCTGGGGCTGCTTTCTTGGTGGTATGAAGCCCCCTGTCTCTCTGCTCACTTCTCTCTTTTATATCTCAAAAGAGATTGGTTCAAGACACAGTCCAATCTTGTAGATTGTGTCCTCATCATTAACATAAACTGCCTGTAATCCTGCCTCATTAACATTGTAGAGGTAGGATTTACAACACATAGGAAAATCACATCAGATGACAAAATGGTGGACAATCACACAGTACTGGGAATCATGGCCTAGCCAAACTGATACATGTATTTTTTGGAGACACAATTATCAATCCATGACAGCCACCAAATAATCTCAAGGATTATTGCTTATTAACCTCAATGACTCCCTAGAGAGTAGACTTCAGTCTAGGTGAAGGATCTATAAAATCCAACCACCCAGCCAGACATTTGTGTGCCAACAATTTCTTTATCTGTGATATGGAGAGGAATGGGGAAGGAGAAATGAATAGAGCAGGAAGCTTTTCTAAGACCCAACAGAAGACCTCTGGGCTTGTAACTCCAAGAGCCCAGTCGAGTTGATGGCTGGTTCCCCCTTCTTCTTCCATCCCACCACTCTGTTTCTCCTTTTTACCTTCTCTAGCTTTCCCTGGGGTCTGGGTCCTCAGCCATCCTCAGTTCCAATAATCTCTCCTTCACCCCTTCCCTCCTCAATGAAGGAGCTTGGTTTAAGGAAGGTGTTAGCCTACATTGCTGTTGTTAGGTTCCGTAGAGTTGGTTCCAACTCATAGCGATGCTACATGCAACAGAACAAAACACTGCCCGGTCCTGTGTCATCCTCACAATCATTGTTATGATTGAGCCCATTCTTGCAGCCACTGCATTAAGCTACATTAATTCATGAATCTTGATTAGTTCTATACTGGCTCCCAATACCAGAAGATACCTTTCATTAGAAAAAAAGCCACTATTTTTTTCAGGTGTGCCATCTTGTTCGTGTTTTCCTAGGACATGATCTACATGTGATGTCTTTTCAAGGTAGCACTGCACCTGCATACACATTCTACTCTCCTCTTGTGTAAAACATGGTGTTGACCTAAACAATCCTCTGGTTCCCTTGAAACTCTGACGTCATATACTTCTTGGCAGCCATCCTTTTCCTCCTGGTGCCTCCCAAGTCTTGCCTCTTTTTTTGGGTTGGCCAAGCCTGCTGTCTTAGTCATCTAGTGCTGCTATAACAGAAATACCACAAGTGGATGGCTTCAACAAAGAGAAATTTATTCTCTCATGGTCTAGTAGGTTACAAGTTCAAATTCAGGGTGTCAGCTCCAGAGGAAGGCTTTCTCTCTCTGTTGGCTCTGGAGGAAGGTCCGTGTCATCAATCTCCCCTTGGTCTGAGAGCTTCTCTGTGCAGGAACCTCAGGTCCAAAGGATGCGCTCTGCTCCCTGTACTGCTTTCTTGGTGGTATGAGGTTCCCATGTGTCTCTGCTCGCTTCTCTCTTTTATATCTCAAAAGAGATTGGCTTAAGACACTATCTAATCTTGTAGACCTCATCAGTACAACTGACGCCAATCCATCTTATTACATGATAGTGATAGCATTTACAACACACAGGGAAATCACATCAGATGATGAAATGGTAGACAATCACACAACGCTGGGAATCATGACCTAGCCAAGCTGACAGATATTTTGGGGGGACACAATTCAATCCATGACACCTGCCTTCTCCTTTCCTATCCATTTACTTTTTTTCCTCTGATTTCTCCAATATATATATATTTAAATTTCTTACTCAAACAAGTCCAATGTCTATCAAATTTCTTTCATGAAGCTGGCCTTTGATGTTTCTGTTGAAGACAGTGAAAAACAGATAAGACTGAATATGTTGTCAGCCGCCGTCAAGTAGGCCCCCGACTCATGGTGACCCCAAGCACAGCAGGACAGAAGGCTGCCTGATCCTGTGCCATCCCTGTGATCTGATGAGAATCTGACTGTTATGTTCCCTAGGGTTTTCAATGGCTGATTTTTGGAAGTAGATCACCAGGCTTTTCTTCCAAGACTGAATATAGTTAACCGTATCTTATATTTACTTGGTGGCAATATTCTGATAAGGAAATAAAATTGCTTATTTTTAAACTATTATTAAATCCCCAGGCAGAGCAGGTAAAATAAAAAAAACAAACAAACTAAAAAACCCTGTTGCCGTGCAGTTGATTCCAACTCATAGTGACCCTATAGGACAGAGTAGAACTGTCCCACAGGGCTTCCAAATAGTGGCTGGTGGATTCAAACTGCCAACCTTTTGGTTAGCAGCCATAACTCTTAACCTCTGCTCCACCAGGGCCCCCAGAGCAGGTAAAGAGAAATTAAATTCCACAATCTCACATCTGCCAAACATAGGTATCTTCTCACTGATTTTTATTGAGGGCTTTGTTAGATATTTTGCCGCTGGTTGATTCCCAAAGTGCTTGGCCCAGACGGAATATGGTGTGGAAAGTCAGGGGTTGGCAAATGTGGATCACATGTGCAGTGGGCTGCTGGAACCCGCTGATAGTTAATTGTTCAGGAATTTTGTGAGCTTGAGGTTAAACTGTGTTAGCTTGAAACTGACCGTGGTGGGAGTGTTTACACCATGAAAATCCTCAACAAATGCTGTAAATCAGGCTTGCTTTTTTTTTTCTCCAAAGCGCTGGTTTACCAGCACACCACTTTTGTTCTTCTGGTAAACATTCAGAATTCCTGTAAATATGCACACACCCTCCTAGGCCCCCGTCTCATTCAGAATAAAAGCCAAAGTCCTTACAGTGGCCAATAAGGTCCACAGTGAACTGGGCCACGTCCCCGGCCTCCTCATCTCCTCCTCCCTGTGCCCCCTGCTGCTCTGCTCCACCCCCATCGGTGAGGCGCGCTCCTGCTCAGGGTATCCAACTGCCCTTTGCCTTTTCTTCCTGGAGCACTCTGCAGAGCTGGTTTCCTCAAGGCTTTGCTCAAATGTCATCTTGTGAATGAGAACTTCGGTATTCGTTTCCTACTGCTGCTGGACAACTAATCACAAACTTAGTGGCTTAAAAGGACACACTCTCTCTGGGGGAGAATCTGCTTCTTTATCTTTTCTAGCTTCTGGAGACTTCCCAGGGGTCCATGGGTGGCTCAGATGGTTGAGCTCTCAGTTATAATCTAAAGATTGGTGGTTGGAACCCACCCAGAGGCCCCTTGGAAGAAAGGCTTGGCAATCTGCTTCCAAAAGGTCACAGTCAGGAAAACTCTGTTGAGCACAGTTCTACTGTGACACACAAGGGGTTGCCATGATTTGGAATCTACTTGTGGACAACTGGTAGGTAGGTAGAGATGTCCCACGTCCCTTGGCTCATGGCGTCCTCCCAGCCAGCAGCTGCATCACCTTGACTTCTGTCTTTACATCTTCTCTGGCTCTTCTCTTCCCTCTTTTCCTTATAAAACCCTTGTGATTACGTTGGACCCACCTGGATAATTCCGGATAATCTCCCCATCTCAAAATCCTTACCTGAGTCATTCCTGCAAAGTCCCTTTGTGGTGTGAAGAAGTGGACATCTTTGGGGGGGGGGTGTTATTCTGCCTACCACACCTTCCTTGCCTATGCTATTTGTTTGCCTCGCCCACTCCCAGCATTCCTTCTCCCTTGTCCCTGCTTCATCTTTTCTCTGTACCACTTACCATTTTCTGGGCATATTATGCATTTTACGTATGTATTTTGTTTATGGTCTGTCTTCCCCTACCAGAATGTAATCTGCATGAGGGTAGATATTTTTGTTTTATATCACTGTTGTATTTTCTTTTTTTAAATATATAACTTATTTTTGTTGTTGTTGAGAATATACACAGCAGAACATACACCAACTCAACACTTACTACATGTACAATTCGGTGACACTGATGACATTATCGCCCTCCTTTTCCAAGCTGTTACTCCCCCATTAACATAAACTCACTGCCCCCTAAGTTTCCTATGTAAACATGGATGTATTTTCATTTCATAGAACAGTGTCTAACTCATAACGAACATTGAATTAGGTTGAAAAGAGAGTGACCTGATCTGGAGGTCTCTCCAGCGATGGGGAAGGCCATGTGGTGGTGCTCCAGGGGAGCTGAGGTGCTGCAGACGTCACCAGGGCCAGAGCTGCTTCGCTGACCCTAAAATATGTGTCCAGGTTTTGTTTCTAATTTTTCCTCTTCTATTGGCTTCTGCTCTTTCTTTGGAATATACTTGAAATTTTTGTATTAGTTTCTGACTCTAGGTTATAAGTTCCTGAGGGAAAGAAACCATTTGCCCATCATATTTCTGTGATTCCTCTATGCTGATTGCATAGTGCTAGATATTTAATAAAGGAGCCCTGATGGCGCAGTGGTTAAGAGCTTGGCTCCTAACCAAAAGGTTGGGAGTTTGAATCCACCAGCTGCTCCCTGGAAACCCTTTGGGGCAGTTGTACTGTGTCCTATAGGGTTGCTATGAGTCAGAATCGACTCGATGGCAACAGGTTTTTTTGGTGGCATAACCGTTAAGCCCTCAGCTGCTAACCAAAAGGTTGGTGGTTCAAACCCACCCAGCGACTCCGTGGGAGAAAGACCTGGCAATCTGCTTCTGTAAAGATTACAGCCAAGAAAATCCTATGGGACAGCTCTACTCTGTCACCTGGGGTCACTATGAGTCACAATCCACTTGATGGCACCCAACCACAACAGATATTTAATACATAGGTGCTAAATATTTTGTTTCTTAGAAATTAGTGTAAAGGGGAAAAAAGACCAATGCTGTCAATTGTGTGGGCCCCCCCTTCTGGGGAGGGGTGCAGTCTTCAAAAGACACTTCTTTGTGTGGGAGCTGTAGCTTTCTCAGCTTGAGGACAGTGATGAGAAAGTCGGAGTTTTCAGTCTGGAAGAAGACTAGATACCTTCAGGAATGGTCTTTCCCTGTGGGATTTCTATGCCTGGCATCCTAACTAGTGTGAAACAATAGTTTTAGGTGTCTCTATCTAAACCCATTCATGTCTAACAGCTTCACACGCTGGTGCAACTTTTCTGTTAAATCTGAGTAAGAGCAGGGAGGTGGCACAGGGAGAATGTTCACTTCACGTGCCACAATTTATTTATGTAAAGGCAGAGGATATACTTTTAAATGGTCTGTATTTTAAAAGGTCATGACACTTTTTGTGATACTATTTATGATTACGGAGAAAATAAAATTCTTATTGGAACTCTCAACCCAGGTTGTGAACAGATACTTGCCCTGCTGGTTTTCAAGACTGGGAATCACGGATTACAAGAAACCTCCTTGCTGTTACCCACAGGTCAGAAAACACACATAAGCATCCTCACTGGACACTTCTGGTACTTATATTTACTTACTCCAGAACAGAATTAATATATGATAAGAAGTGGAATATTTTCTGTTGCTATCTCGGGTTTTGGAGCCCTCGTGGCTCAGTGGTTAAGAGCTTGGCTGCTAACCAAAAGGCTGGCAATTCGAATCCATCAGCTGCTCCTTGGAAACCCCATGGGGCAGTTTTCTGCCTTATAGGGTCGCTGTGAGTAGAAATCCATTCAGTGGAAATGGGTATTGTCATAGTCAGCGGTGCTGCTATAACAGAAATACCACAAGTGGATGTCTTCAACAAACAGAAGTTTATTCTCTCACAGTCTAGTAGACAAGAAGTCCAAATTCAGGGCGTTAGCTCCAGGGGAAGGCTTTCTCTCTCTGTTGGCTCTGGAGGAGGATCCTTGTCATCAATCTGCTACTGGACTAGGAGCTTCTCAGCACAGGGACCCCGGGTCCAAAGGACACGCTCTTCTCCTGGCACTACTGTCTTTTATATCTCAGAAGAGATTGGCTTAAGACACAACCTAATCTTGTAGTTTGAATCCTGCATCATCAGTATAACTGCTGATAATCCCATCTCATTAACATCATAGAGATAGGATTTACAACACATAGGAAAATCACATCAGATGACAAAATGGTGGACAATCATACAATACTGGGAATCACGGCCTAGCCAAGTTGACAGATATTTTTGGGGGACACAATTCAATCCATGACAGGTATGTAAGGGGTATGTGTATCTCAGGTATTAATGCAAAAAACTTGCCTTAGAAAAGTAACGGTGTGTTGGGTGCTATACCATGCTTTGCCTTCAAGGCACTGTGAACAACTTGAATCAATCCAGTCACCTTATCAAGCACAAGCAAACAGTTAAATGAAAACCATTTATGTGAAACAGCAGGTTGGAACTTCTCTGGTAGACTCTGAAGGCAGCTCACTTCACTCTGCCAAAGCTTTGCTCCACCAGAGCAGGGCGTGAATTTTCCATTGTCCCGATAACCAAGGTCTTTAGAGTTTCACAGTGTTTTCTCTCTAATACAGTCTAGTATGTTGAGCATTATTGACATTCCGCTTACAGTTGCCAAGGATAAAAGAAAAACTTCTTTGAATAAAATTATAAAAACATTAATTTTTTAAAATATAATATTGTATTCTTGAAAGAAATACTTTACTGTAGGAACTAAGGTTCAGTTATTTTCTCTATACGAAGTCATTTAAAGAAGGAGGGGGCAAAGCTTTCAAGTGTAGTTTCAGATAACAGAAAAGCATGTCTTCGTTGAATTTGTCTGGAAGAAAGGAAGGAAAATCCTGCATTATCTGTTCTGGCCAAAACATGTAAGGCTCAGCCCTCTGTTTTGCTTCTCTCTGTTCAGACCCTTTGCTTACACTGAATCGATGTATAGGGAGGAAGCTTGAATGAGTTCAAGTCATAACCCTAGAAATAAAACAACTTATTCCCATGACCCTCCTGCTGCTCCAAAGTATTTGAGAATTCTTCTTTTGGAATTATCTTCAGAGCTAGTGATAAGCCCCCTGAGAAGGTCAGTCTTATTGGTTTACAACTGCCTTTTAGGGTCACATCTAGTGGAACTGTGAGGGCACTGATGGGTCAGTGGTAAAATTCTCACCTTCCATGTGGGAGACCCACGCTCAATTCCCGGCCAATGTACCTCATGTGCCCCCACCACCCGTCTGTCAGTGGAGGCTTGTGTGTTGCTGTGATGCTGAACAGGTTTCAGCAGAGCTTCCAGACTAACCCACACTAGGAAGAAAGGCCTGACAATCTACTTCTGAAAATCAGCTAATGGACACCCCGTGGATCACAATGGTCTTATCTGCTGCTAATCAGGGGGACAGTGGAGACCTGGGTATGGTTTTGTTCAGTTGTACAGGGTGTTGCCATGAGTTAGGGGTGGCTCCAAGGCAGCTGACCACAACATGATGGAACTGGCAGGGACTTGGAAATCTCCCAGCTGTCCTGAATCCAGGCTCTGCCCTTAGTACAGGTGAGATCTTGGATGGTTATTTAATCTGGCTGAGCCTCAGTTTTCTGAGCATAGTAACACATATTTACAGGGTAATTGTATGCATTAAATGAGATCATGCATGTAAACCCCGTACAGTATCTTCTTCTTTCCACCTCCTCTCTCCTTGCCTCTGATTTCCTAAAAAGGTGTACTTCTAAGGTCTGACTTCTGAGAAGTCAGACACACCATCAGGCTTGGTCCTTGCCAGAAAATAAGGAGTTAGACTTGGGTATTAGGAAGTCACATCCATGATGCTGGAGACAGCTGTAAGATGCAGGAGAAAACTGAGGCAGGTCAGGAGAGTGGGAGGCGACGTCCTTGGCTGGCCACTGGGCGGCCACTGGGGCCTCTGGTCAAGGCACTGTTAATGCTGAGCTATTTAGGACCTGAGAAGTAGTGGCTAATATGAGATGAATGGCAGTTATACCCTTGTCAAGAGCCTAGTAACTTTTCTTTTCATTTGTTGTTGTTAGGTGCTGTTGAGTTGGTTCCAACTCATAGCAACCCCACATACAACAGATCAAAACACTGCCTGGTCCTGTGCCATCCTCACAATTGTTGCTATGCTTGAGCCCATTGTTGCAGCCACTGTGTCAATCCATCTTGTTGGGGATCTTCCTCTTTTTTGCTGACCCTCTACCTTACCAAGCATGATGTTCTTCTCCAGGGACTGATTCCTCCTGATAACATGTCCAAAGTATGTAAGATGAAGCCTTGCCATCCTCATTTCCAAGAAGCACTTTGGATGTACTTCTTCCAAGACAGACTTGTTCGTTATTCTAGCAGTCCACAGTATATTTAATATTCTTTGCCAACACAATAATTCAAAGGCATTGATTGTTCTTCAGTCTTCCTTATTCATTGTCCAGCTTTCGCATGCATATGAGGCAATTGAAAATACCATGGCTTGGGTCAGGTGCACCTTAGTCCTCGAAGTGACATCTTTGCTTTCTAACACTTTAAAGAAGTCTTTTGCAGCAGATTTGCCCAATGCAATATGTTAATTTCTTGATTGCTGGTTCCATGAGGGTTGATTGTGGATCCAAGTAAAATGAAATCCTTGACAACATCAGTCTTTTCTCCGTTTATCATGATGTGGCTTATTGGTCCAGTTGTGAGGATGTTTGTTTTCTTTACATTGAGGTGTAACCCATACTGAAGGCTGTAGTCTTTGATCTTCGTCAGTAAGTGCTTCAAGTCCTCTTCATTTTCAGCAAACGAGGTTGTGTCATCTGCAAATCCCAGGTTGTTAACGGGTCTTCTACTAATCCTGATGCCCCATTCTTCTTCATATAGTCCAGCTTCTCGGATTATTTGCTCAGCACACAGATTGAATAAGTGCGGTGAAAAGATACAACACTGACACACCTTTCCTGACTTTAAACCGCACAGTGTCCCCTTGTTCTGTTCGAACGACTGCCTCTTGATCTATGTACAGTTTCCTCATGAGCACAATGAAATGTTCTGGAATTCCCGTTCTTCAAAATGCTATCCATAGTTTGTTATGATCTACACAGTCGAATGCCTTTGCGTAGTCAATAAAAGACGGGTAAACATCTTTCTGGTGTTCTCTGCTTTTAGCCAGGATCCATCTGACATCAGCAATATCTCTGTTTCCTTTTAAACTGAGTTTAATCCCTGTCATCCCAGGTAACTTCATGAGGAGTTAAGATCCTTCACTGTCATTTATCCTCTGCAAGATATCTTTGGGCAAGCGGGAAAGTTTGAGGCACCTGGGGATGATTAGGGACTTGGTCCTCTTTCTTCTTAATTGTCATTGCTGTGTGTTTCCAAGGTAGTCAGAGCCTGGTTATAGCATTTTGGCAATAGTCACTCCTATTTTTGAATAAATATACCTGTTATGGGTTGAATTGTATCCCCTCAAAACATGTGTTGTAAATCCTAACCCTTATACCTGTGGTTATAACCCCATCTGGGAATGGGTTTTCTTTGTTATGTTAATGAGGCAGTGTTAGTGGAGGCTGTGTCTTAAGTCAATCTCTTCTGAGATATAAAAGAGACTAAAGCCACTCACTTGTGATATTTCTGCTATAGCAGCACTAAATAACTAAGACAATACCCTTACAGAGTTTGATGTCCCATTTACTTTATTTTGTTCATGCTTCATGTAAATTTGTGGAGGGGTTGGCCTGGAGAGGAGAAGCATCAAGGGGGAGAGAAGAGAGAATGTTCAGAGATAAAGGCTTGGTTCTGTATGACTGTTGACAGCTTATGCAATAAAATAGGATAAAACAAAACAAAACAAAACAAAATGACATCTAATCTGGAAGGGCAAAGAAGTGTTATCACTGGAGATATTAAAAAAATCTGAAAAGTCAGTTCCAAAAGAATTAAATTGTTTTGAAAAATGATTAGCTGTGTTGGAACAACTATGCAGCATCCTGTACTGTAAAGCATTCAAGCAGCATTTATTTGTGTCTGCTGTGTTCCTGAGGTCCTGGGGTAGTGGAAATGGTTTGTACTGGACTGCTAACCTTACAGTTGGCTGTTCGAACTCACCCCAGCATCACCACAGAAGAAAAGGTCTGGCGATCTGCTTCCCTAAAAATTACAGGCAAGAAACCCCTATGGAGCAGTTCTACTCTGTGACACATGGGGTTGACATGAGTTGGGATCGACTTGATGTCAACACATACATGTGTGCCTGGTGCAAGACAAGGGCAGTGGGAGTCACTAAAATGAATTAGAAAGCCCCTGACCATAGGCACTCTATTACCATCTGTCTTAGTCATCTAGTGCTGCAATAACAGAAATACCACAAGCGGATGGCTTTAACAAAGAGGAGTTTATTCTCTCACAGTCCAGTAGGCTACAAGTCCAAATTCAGGGCATCACCTCCAGGAGAAGGATTTCTCTCTCTGTCGGCTATGGGGGAAGGTCCTAGTGATGCATCAGTCTTCCCTTGGTCTGGGAGCATCTCAGCACAGGAACCTCAGGTCCAAAGGACACGCTCTGCTCCCGGCACCGCTTTCTTGGTGGTGTGAGGTTCCCCTGTGTCTCTGCTCGCTTCTGTCTTTTATTTTTTGTTTTTTGTTTTTTT
>NW_004444035.1:4491540-4513764 GCF_000243295.1 Trichechus manatus latirostris | reverse complement strand
CTGAATTCTATTGGCTAGAATTTTGTTCAGAATTTTTGCATCTATAGTCATGAGAGATATTGGTCTATAATTTTCTTTTTTTGTGATGTCTTTGCCTGGTTTTGGTATCAGCGTTATGCAAGCTTCTGTCTTTTATATCTCAGAAGAGATTGGCTTAAGACAGTATTCAATCTTATATACCTCATAAGTATAACTGCTGCTAATCCATTTTATTACTTCGTAGTGATAGAGTTTATAACACATAAGGAAATCACATCAGATTACAAAATGATATACAATTATACAGTACTGGGAATCATGACCCAGCCAAGTATACAGATATTTTTGGGGGACACAATTCAATCCATGACCATCTATGAACAGTGTGCTGGTAGAAAGTGCCACGTGCTCTGGGCAAGAGCAGATGGTCCACGAGTATATGTAGTGGACGGATCAGGGATGGTGGCGTCTTCTTGACACGGAGTCGATTCTAATTCATAATGACCCTATAGGACAGAGTAGAACTGCCCCATAGGGTTTCCAAGGAACAGCTGGTGGATTTGAACTGCAGACCTTTTGGTTAGCAACCTAGCTCTCAACCACGGCACCACCAGGGCTCCAGGGATGGTGTCATGAGGGGGCACTATCAGAGCTAGTCTTGAAGAATGAGTAGGATCTTAACAGGCAGATGTGAGTGGCATTTTGTTAAAGTTACGCTTCCTACTACGCACTAGTTTGGAATTTCTATTTCTTTTCCTCTCTGGAGACTAATTCTTACGAAACTCACATTTTCTATACCCAGATAAGAAGAAAGGAGCAATTCTTTTTGTGTAATTTTTTCAATGAAATTCTTTGTGTTGCCAAGCTTACTTGTAGAGTGAAGCTTGTCAGAGTTCTCATAACAAACGTGTCATTGAACTAAATTACAATTCACCACCTCTGGCACTGGACCCTTCTGCTATACCAACACCTTAAGGAGGAATGGTTTGCCTTCTGTGATTTCTTTACAGACTAAATGATGACAAAGAAAAATTCCCAGGCTTCATCTCTACAGCATGGGTGGGAAACAGTTTAAACTTTGTGATTCTCACTAACAAATACACCGCTTCGAAACTAGTGTTTTCTAACGCTTGTGCATGTGCTAAACCAGTTGCAGACTTCTATCAAATGTGGTGATGGAATAATGCTTTGCAAACAGCAAAGTTCTAATATTATTATTATTAAAAAGAAGTACTTTATTAAATATTCAAGGAGCCCTGGTGGCACAGTGGTTAAGCTCTTGACTGCTAACCAAAAGGTAGGAGGTTCGAACCTACCAGCCACTCTTCAGGAGAAAGATACGTAAAGATTACAGCCTTGGAAACCCTATGGGGCAGTTCTACTCTGTCCTATATGGTAACTATGGGTCAGAATCGACTTGATGGCAACAGATTAAAAAAAAAATTATTAAATATTCAGTGATGATTTTAGAAAGCACAGAGTTTTTAATCATGAAATTATCCTAAAGCTTGCAGAAGAATTTTTGAAGAATCTTTCCTTTCAGCACATTATGACTTTTTAACAAAATTCTTTGATTTACACTTTTATTATACTGTGAATTAGCAATTCAGTGTATTAGTCTCTTGATGATGTAGTAAGATCTTGTATAAATTTTTCATCTTTTAAGGAAGAGGCTAGATAAATGAATAGGATCACATGTGTCCCGTGGTCCATTATTTGGAAGGATGATTTAAGAACTTATGAACTATTGACTTAACTGTTTCCAAAGAGGCAATTACTTTTCTTGTATTTTGAGATCCCAATTCATCCTGCCTACCTTTGGCTACCTGAAACAATAGGTTGTCACAAATCTTAACAGAAAAATTCTTCTTATTTTTTTAACTAGAAGAGAAACATGGAATGTTTTGCTTTCTTGGGCCTGCTTTTTATAACTTAACATCATAAAATATTCCTATCACTTCTACAATGTTTAGTTTTAATTTTTTTTTTTTTGGCTTGATCAATCAAATGAATTATCTGAATTTTCTCACTTTCTTCCTGTCCAAACCTGAACCAAATTCATCCTTATACCCCACCCTGTGACTGTTTCTTTCCTGTCGTCCCTATTATTTCCACCTTGATATTTAGGTGAGAAAGCTCACGGATTTTCTGTTGATTCTGTCTTTTAATGGTCCCTTAAATCTATCTTCTTTCTATTTCCATGGCTACTATGTACTTGAGACCTTTATCCTGTTCTCCTGCCTCTGGTTTTCTGTTGTTGTTGTTAGCTGCTGTCATGTTGGCCCCCGACTCGTGGTGACCCCAGGTACGATAGAACAAAATGCCACCCAGTCCTGTGCCATCTTCATAATCGGCTGCAGATCAGTCTGTTGTGATCCAAAGGGTTTTTATTGGCTGATTTCTGGAAGGAGATCACCAGGTCTTTATTCCTAGTCCATCTTAGTCTGGAAGCTCCACTGCCTCTGGCTTTACCCCTCTCTAATTTATATTCCTTCCAAAATGCGAAGTGATCAAATCTCTCCCTTGCTGAGAGACCTTGTACTCGTTCCCCAGCATGTAGAGAATCAAGTACTAACTCTTTAACGTGGTCCTCTGTGTTCTGGTTCCCAGTTATTTTCTCAACCTCAAAAAAGTACCTCGCTCTACAAACATATCAAATAACTTGCACCCTCCTGTCTTCTGTTGCAGATCCCCATAATTATTTTTTGTGGGCAGCCAGAGTAAGCCTTTTAAAAAACATGGTACCATTGAAGATACAACTATTGGTCTCTACTCATCTGGAGCAAAAGAGAAAGAAGGAAACAGAAAACTCAAAGAATCTAGTCTACAGGACTCATTGCCTGCACGAAAAGCACGGCCTCAGCTTTCCTGAGACCAGAAGAACTAGATGGTGCCCAGCTTTCACTACTGCTCTGACCAGGGATACAATAGATGGTCCTGGATAGAATGTAAGCAAATTATAGAACAAAACTCAAATTCTTAAAACAAGGCCAGGCTACTAGACTGATAGAGACTAGAGGAGCCCCAAAGGTGGCCTTTCAGCTAAATAACAGATTAGCTCGTAAAATAAACAACATCCCCTGTAAGTACTGTGCTCCTTAAAAAAAAAAAAAAATCTATATGAGACCAAACAGTTAACATTTACCCTAAAGCAAAGATGAGGTCAGGGGGGTGGGGGGCAGGAGGCAGAGAAGCTGGATTGTTGGAAACGGAACAACCAGAACGGAAATGATGAGAATGTTGACACGCTGTGTAAAATGTTATCAGTGTTACTGAAACATGTACGGAAATTGTTAAATGGGAACCTGATTTGCTGTGCAAACTTTCACCAAAAACACAATAAAATATTAAAAAACAAACCCAAAACATAAGGCCGATAATGTTTGTGGTCTGCTTGAAACCTTCCAGTGGTTCTCCAGATCAAAGTAAAAGCCAATATCATGCCCTAATTAGTAAGACTTTACATTATCTTGTCCCCGTCACTTGTCTGAGCTCACATCCAATGGCTCCCCCACCTCTCTCACTGCAGTCCTCAAAGATGCCAGGCGGATGGGCTCCTGCCTCAGGGTCTTTGCACTTGCCGTGTCCTTTGTCTGAAATGCTCTTCCTCCAGAGGTCAGCAAGGCTCACTTCCTCCCTTCATTGAGGCCTATGCTTAGTGATTAAGGTTGGCAGTTCAAATCCATCAGCTGCCCCTTGGGAACCCTCTGGGGCAGTTCTACTCTGTCCTGTAGGGTCGCTATGAGTCAGAATCAACTCGACGGCAATGGGTTTGGTTTTGGTGATTATCAGAAGAATCTTTTCTGACCACTTCATTTAAAATAGCACCCTCTCATTCTCTATTCTCTTGCCTGCATTATTCTTAAGCATTGAACTTCTCACCACCTGACATATTACACACACATTTAAACATTTCTTTGCTGACTGCTTTCCTTCCCCCAGTGCAAGCTTCATGAGAGCAGGCACTTTCTTTTGTTCACCGCTGTGTCTTCAGCACCAAGAGTAGTGCTAGACATGTAGTAGGCATGAAGGAAAGTATTTATTGCATGCATGAATGGGTGTACTCAAGAAGGACCAAAAAAAAAAAGGAACCAAACTAGTTGCTGTTGAGTTGATTCTGACTCATGATGACCCATGTGTGTCAGAGTAGAACTGAGCTTCATAAGGTTTTCAGTGGCTGATTTTTTGGGAAGTAGATTACCAGGCCTTTCGTCCAAGGTGCCTCTAGGTGGACTTGAATCTACAACTTTAGGTTAGCAGCCAAGCATGTTAACCTTTTTCACCACCCACGGAAGACTTTAAAAAGTACAGTTATTTTATACTCCACTGGTCTCACCCCATCTGGAGCAAGGTGGAATGAAGAAAACCAAAGACACAAGGGAAAGATTAGTCCAAAGGACTAATGGACCACAATTACCACAGTCTCCACCAGACTGAGTCCAGCACAGTTAGATGATGCCCGGCTGCCACCACCGACTGCTCTGACAGGGATCACAATAGAGGGTCCCGGACAGAGCTAGAGAAGATTGTAGAACAAAATTCTAACTCACAAAAAGAAGACCCGACTTACTGGCCTGACAGAGACTGGAGAAACCCTGAGAGTATGGCCCCTGGGCACCCTTTTAGCGCAGTAATGAAGTCACTCCTGAGGTTCACCCTTCAGCCAAAGATTAGACAGGCCTATAGAACAAAACGAGACTAATGGGGCACAACACCCCATGGGCAAGGACTAGAAGGCAGGAGGGGACAGGAAAGCTGGTAATAGGGAACCCAAGGTTGAGAAGGGGGAGAGTTGACATGTCGTGGGGTTGTTAACCAATGTCATAAAACAGTATGTGTACTGACTGTTTAATGAGAAACTATTTGTTCTGTAAACCTTCATCTAAAGTACAATAAAAAAAGTACAGTTATTTTAAAACTTGCTAAGTATTCATTTGTGAATAAAACAAAACAAAAAATACCAAAAAACAAAACAAAACAAAAACCCAAAAACCCAAACCTGTTGCCGTCGAGTCGAATCCAGCTCATAGCGACCCTGTAGGACAGAGTAGAGATACCCCAGAGGGTTTCCAAGGAGCGCCTGGTGGGTGTGATCTGCCGACCTTTATGGTTAGCAGCCAAGCTCTTAAACACTGCGTTATCAGGGTTCCAAAAAAAAAAAAAAAAAAAAAAACCGTTGCCATGGAGTCCATTCCGACTCATAGCGACCCAAATCCTTCCTGAAAGTTTTTCCTCAATATTTGGGCTAGCTCAGTACTCCCAAATCGTTTGCTTTTTGACTCTTGATGACTCACTCACTGTGTCTCTGTCCCACTTACTTGGTGGCTGTATGGTACTTTATTTTGGTGGACTATCTTTATGTCTCTGTTCACGATCTTTAGGAAGACTAAGAATTCCCTGAGGGTCGGGACTGGGTCCTGCACTTGCAGCATCTACAAAAACAAGGTTTTAATATACAAATTAAAGCTGTTTTCATTAGAGTCCATTTTAGGATCTCTGCAGTGCATAAAACTGTCTACAGATTAGGGCCGTATTACACATTGTGTATGGTTTGGGGTCAAAAAGTTAGGGTAAAACAGGCTTGAAAGAAGAAACCCAGAAAATGGCACCTGTACTCCTCACTTCTCTGAGTTTTCTTTGTAAATTCTGTAGATGGCTGAGCAACTGCTGACTTGTTGGAAGCTGGATATAAAAGCATCCATCTCAGTCTTGGTATCAACAGCCGAATAGGCCCCAGTGGACAAATATTCGGTCAGGAGTGTTGAAGAGTCCATTTTAAGAGTGTAGATGGAGGTTTAAATATTTTCCACACGTTTTCAGCCAAGCATCGGGTGAAACAGGTGTTTGGCACAGGGAGAAAAGATGGGGAAATGTTCCCTTGGTTGTTTATGAACAAGGAAGAATCCCTAACTTGCCTGTGTCCACTAAAATCAACCTCCCAATCACATGTAATGCAAGATCTTAGACTCACCCAGGTGGAGTTCCCTCTCGTTTTTTGAAAGACTATTCCGCGATCCATATAAAGGTGCTATGAAAAGTTTCATCCCTCGATTCCATTTGTCTTTATTTTCATGAATTTTCTAAATCATTTTTCCATTTTCTTTGGTACTGGCACCCTAAATACTTGTAACTAGTTGTGTCTCTCCAAAATCATTATTTAGGCAAACACTTGATCTGATTTTTCTAATACTTCCACTTAAATTATTCCCTTGAGTTCTTTAATTCCTATTATTTTCTGCCTCCTAAATTCACGTTAAGTTTTATGAATTAAATTCGCTTTAATTCACCAAGTCTGGAAAACTAAGCCCAACACTATGATACTGATTCACTAGGTCCATTTTAAGGCAGAGGAGCCTTGGTGGTGCAGTGGTTAAAGTGCTTGTCTGCTAACTGAAAGGTCAGCAGTTTGAATCTACCAGCTGCTCCGTGGGAGAAAGATGTGGCAGTCTGCTTCCGTAAAGATTACAGCCTTGGAAACGCTATGGGGCAGTTCCAGGGGTGAATTATCCAATAAGCAAGGTAAGCACAAGATGTGAAACCCATGTGAAATTGTTCATTACAGATTTGTAGGTAAACACAAATAAGCCCATGCTTACCTTGCTTACTGGATCAGCCGCCACTGTCAGGGGTTGTAAACTTGTAAAGAAGCTTTATTCTGTAGGAGAGTGCTGCGAGGTTGGGAGGAAGACCAATGCCAGCCATACCTAGAAGCAGAATCTTCGATGTGGTGAAAAAATGTGAAATTGTTCACTACAGATGATCTGGTAAGCAAGTTAAGCACTGTGCTTACCTTGCCTATAGGATAATCCACCCCTGCTCAACAGCAACGGGTTTTTCAGGCCACCTCATCGCTTCCAAGTGGGACTGGATGCTCGTGTTCATGCCACCCACGCTTGTCACTGGCGGCTGTTTCCTTCCTCTCTGTCATCACTCACAGTAAATCCCGTTTTCGTTTCTTAGAACCGTCGTATGTCTCCTCTACCAGTCTACCTTTACGAAGACCTTCCTTCCATTACATAAAGGTGTTTTATAACATTCCCTACAGAGATACTAGCTTACTAGGCCGGATCTTATTTCTATTGCCTGCCTCCATTTCTAATCTGACTGTATCACTCGGTTTCATTTCTCAGCTCTGAATGTTAACAATGGCGCACAGATGGATGTTGTGATTTGCCTGCAGAGGCTATTAAGATGCTGTTTGCTTCTCCTCCTTCAAGTCATTAATAAAGATGGGAGATGCAAGTTCAAAAGTAATCCCTGTGCTAGAGCATTAGAAACGCCCCTCGGTCCCCAGACAAATCTAATATGCCGTCACTTGACCTCTCCTTCATTCGGGCAGGTGGGTCTCTTTCACCGTGTTCATGGCAGAAGAAACGTAGCGCCATCTTGTGAGCGGAATTAGATGAGTGCCTGGTGTTTCATCTTTGTTAGAGTCAGGATTTAGGACGTTTTCTTTTATGAATTTGCATTAATTGCATCGAAAGCGCTTAACAAGATTCACCCGGCATGATTTTATAAGGTGATTATTTTTCAGAAAAGATAAGTCCTTTGGTATGTGATGCCTTCAAAGAGTAGAAAACAGCAGCTGGAAAAGGATATTGAAAAGGGTCAAAATGTATTAAGGTACGCTTGAGCTCCTTTGCAACAGATCGGTGGGGAATAGCTTTGTGTCCGGGTTATACTGGTGTCAGCAGTCTGAACAAGACTCCACACAGCCAGGGAAGACCAGAGCTAAGGACACTGATTTAACCACTGCATACCCACCTCAGGCACGGGGGTGGTAATGATGAATAAGACAGATACATTGTCTAGTCTGCAGGGATGTTGAAGTGGGGTCAGCTGACATGTGGAAAAACAATTTCAGTACAAGATGATCAACACACCCAGGAAGTTCAGGTACGGAAGGAGCCCCTAGGGGGAGCACCTGCCCTCTCCAGAAGTAACTGACAATGGACAGACACGTCTTGTGTTTGGAACTGTTAGCAAGAATGGAATTAAAAGTTGGGTTAATCAGCATAGAATACTACTTTATTTTGAGTAGTAAGCATAGATTGGAGCCCTGGAGGATCAGTGGTTAAGAGCTCAGCTGCTAACCAAAAGGCTGGCAGTTCGAATCCACCAGCTGCTCCTTGGAAACCCCATGCGGCAGTTCCACTCTGTCCTATATTAGTTGAATTGTTGTTGTTGGGTGACATTGAGTCTATTCCGACTCATAGCAACCCCATGTGTTTCAGTGTAGAACTGCCCCATGGGGTTATCTTGGCTGTAATCTTTATGGAAGCAGATTGCCATGTCTTTCTGCCATGGAGCTGCTGGGCGGGTTGTAACCGTCAACCTTTGGTTAGCAGCCGAGTGCTTAACCGTTGTGCCACCAGGGCTCCTTTTAGTTGTATTAGCATAGAAAAATAACTTGTAAAGCCAATGGAAGAAAAGACATGGGAAGCTTTTAGTGTTGCTGTTCAAAATACATGTGGCACACTACATAATTCTCATCAAAATGTGTGATAACATGGATACATGCAGTGCACGATTAAGCCGTATGAAAAATACTATTAAGTATTCACTGAGTATTCTTGGTAGTACAGTTATAGCTATTTAGTCAGCGTTCATCCAGTTGCTGAACGGAATTAAGGAGCTGCAGAGCGATATAATTAGTTGAAAGTACAAATAAGCAATGACTATATCAGGGGACAAACTGTATTTGAGTTATCTCCAAAGACCAAGACAGAGGAGCTGTATCAGTATTGCATCCCTTGTGAGGTCCAAGTCAGAGCATCTATGGAAGGATCACCCAGGCCCTGCCCCTACAGGGTAACAGGTCTCTCTCTGTAGTAAACTCCAAGAATGTGTCCTTTAGGTTGGTGCTTGTGGCAAATTCCAAGAATGGTCTACTCTGCAATCCTGAAATACTCGAAGACGGCTCTGCCACCGGGGAAGACACAGCTGAGAGAAACCAGGTGGTGCAGCTGCCCTGCCCGGACCATCTTGGCCTTGAAAGACGCAGAAACGCCCTTGGCGCGCAGACAACGTCGTCCACTCCCCGGGCCCGGCTTTGGCTGTAGCAGGTGGAGGAGTCTGTGCCGTGTTAGCTTGCGAATCTTAGCAGTCAGCTCATTGCTCGACTCCAGAACATGAACATCCATGAATGTCCATGTTGATGTTCTGGAGTTGTCTTTTACATACACGTTCAGTTCTGATTTGTTTTCCCCATGTTCGCTATTTTAAAATTTGCTTCTGTGAGAGAATCGTCCTTGCTTTACCGAGGTGGAATTACCTGGACAGCCACTGGTAACGTCCCCTTTACCTTCCTTCTTTCTTCCTCCCCTTTTTGATTGCTTGTATCCTTTATCCTGTATCCACTGCTGGGTTTGGTTTCAAATTCTAGGAATTCAAAAGAGGAAATTTTGACTTCTTTTACTTGTCACTATCTTCCTTAAAAATACATAGGGATGAAGATAGAATAGCACAGATTCCAGAAGCAGAGAGAGGAGACACAACAGCAGACCAAAGGAAAGGAATGTATGGTTTCTGGTTGTCTAGCTGTGCTGGGGACTCTAAGCTTTCTCAGTTTCCGGTCTTCAATAGTTTATCTGACATCTTAGAAGTGTCCCTGTCCTCTCTGTTCTGCCAGTGACGTACAGCAAGTTTAGACTGCCGAAAATAAGACTTTTCCTTAAAAAAAAAGATCACAGTTGTAATCTGGAACTTTCTGAGATGGCAGATTATGAAGAATGGATTTGAAAAGTAGACATCCATTCTGAAAATTGCATTTGGGTGATAACTGAGTACATGAAAATCAGGTGACACTTTGGAGTCTTCCATTTACCATCATAAATTACGAGGACTCCTTAGGTTGGAACTGGTCAGCGTCTTGACTGTGGTAGAGGATACACACGCTTACTCTGGTGACAAAATTGTATAGAACTTACCACACGGACACACACACAGACAAACACACACACACAGACACACACAGATACACACACAGGCACACCCACACATTCACACACACACACACAGACACACACACACACTCACACACACACACTCACACTCACACCCACAGACACACCCACACATTCACACACACAGACACACACAGACACACACATACATACACAGACACACACACTCACACACACACTGACACATACACAGACATAGGGGAACATGTAAAACTGTGGAAATCTGAGTAAGATTGGTGGATTGTGTCACCGTCAATATCCTGGCTGTAACA
This sequence comes from Trichechus manatus latirostris, assembly GCF_000243295.1. NCBI lineage: Eukaryota > Metazoa > Chordata > Mammalia > Sirenia > Trichechidae > Trichechus > Trichechus manatus. The sequence goes on along the minus strand of NW_004444035.1, from coordinate 4,503,548 downwards.
GTGCACTGTAGTTTGGTAAAATGTTCCCACTGGAAGAAACACTCTGTGTTATTTCTTATGACTGCATTGGAAGCTATAATTAGCTCAATAAAAATTTCAATTAAAAAAACACAATTAAATGTCTGTCTGGCCTCAGTATTATACAATAGTGACTGTTACTTCTGAAAAAAATAGAGCAAATTAATTAAAAAAATTAGGATATAAGAATACAGTGGCAAAGGAAAAAATATCTGTGCAACGGGGCCTTGCTGGTGTAGTGATTAAGAGCTGCAGCTGCTAACCAAAAGGTCAGCGGTTCGAATCCACCAGCCGCTTCTTGGAAACCTACGGGGCAGTTCTGCTCTGTCCCAGAGGTTATGAGTCTGAATTGACTTGACGGCAATGGGTTTGGTTTTTGGTTTGGTTTGCTTGTAAGGAGAATGCTATCTTAATGTAGCTGCTTCTTGGAAGGAGGTTTAGTTTAAAAGGTTCAGAATAACATAACCAATTGGAAATATTATGTAAGCATGCACTTTCAGAAAATTTTAAAATGATGCAATATACGTTCCCATATGTGAGACTTTAAATGAAAAGTGTTAAATATCGGCCATTATGATATAATTACATGATTATTTAGAGAACAGAATCTGTATCTATTATGTTATAAAATCTATAAAACAGGAGTTTTTTCTCTAACAATCTAGGATGTAACCCAAACATATAAAATCAAGGAACAAGTCAAGTAGTAAACACACTAAAGTGTGAGCGTGTGTGTATGTGCGTGTGTATCTGTGTGTACCTGCGTCTGCATGGGTGCGCGTGGATCTGTGTGTGCCTGCGTCTGCATGCGTGCGCGCGCGTGGATCTGTGTGTGCCTGCGTCTGCATGCGTGCGTGTGTGTGTATGCCTTAAAGTCACCTTGAGAGGCCAGGTACTTAGTCCAACTATGTTTCTTTAGTTCAAAGCATTCTCTGAATTTTTGTTTAGAAAATGCCTTTGGACACTACGAGGAATTAATTTGAATATTATCAGGTGAAGAATTTTTTTTTTTTTTGTAGAGGGTGAAATAGTCAACATCTATCAATTTAAGTCTGATAAATAAAATGGCAGATGAAATTGAATCATATTCTACTGGGTCAAAAACACTAGCTTGTTGTAAAGCAATTGTGTTTGATTTTCTTGTGTGGTTTATTGCCTGCTGTGAAAAAAGCAAGAAATGTTTACAGCTATAGCGACCTCTAAGAGGTAAGTGTATGTTACACTCATTTACTTGGCTATATTTGTTATACAGCCAGCTTTGTGACTCTGTGGGCAAATCTTATGCATTATATGATTTGATAACTAGGTATCAACCAATAAATCAAAATACATTTGTTGAACATTGCTATGGATTGAATCGTGTCCCCCAAAAACGTGTGTCAATTTGGCTAGGCCATGATTCCCAGTACTGTGTGGTTGTCCACCATTTTGTGATATGATGTGATTATCCAATGTGTTATAAATCCTAACCTCTATGATGTTAATGAGGCAGGATTCAATCTACGGGATTTGTTTGTATTTTGAGTCAATCTCTTCTGAGATATAAAAGAGAGAATTAAGCAGAGAGGAGGGGAACCTCATTACCACCGAGAAAGAGGAGCCAGGAGTGGAACACGTCCTTTGGGCTCGAGGTTCCTGCACTGAGAACCTCCTAGACCACGGGAAGGTTGATGACAAGGAACTTCCTCAGAGTGAAGAGAGAGAAAGCCTTCCCTTGGAGCTGGTACCCTGAATTCAGACTTCTAGCCTCCTAAACTGGGAGAGAATAAATTTCTGTTGGTTAAAGCCACCAACTTGTGGTATTTATGTTATAGCAGCACTAGATGACTGAGACAAACATCTTCTATGTTCCAAGTGATGAAGGGAATAAAAAGAGGAGTATTGCATGTATTTCTAATCCAGTAAGACAATAGTTAGACTTCAAGACACATCCCGCATGTGCCATTTACTCCCTTTACTTAATTATTGATGACCAGAACTACTTCTCTTCACCCATTTTATCGCGGGATTGGTGATTACTGCACCCTGCACCGTGCATCTGGAAAGGAGGGCCTAACAGCTGTGTATGAAACTGGATTCCTATGGTCCAGAGCTGCTGAGCTTGAGGAAGCCTTGAGGCACTGAGCAGATGGCATCCAGGGAATTCCTAGGATGAGCTGATAAAGAACTTGGGAGAATCTTTGCTCTGGACATTCTGGGGAAATTGACTTGTTCACGGCAGGAGTTGAGACGTACTTCTTGAGCCCTTCAGCATGGGCAGGCTATGTTCTCCTATTCTTCTCTTTAGGGTGCCTAAGCAAATGCTATGCTCCCTCATAGGTCAATTGCAGTTCTATGACAAGGTCAAGAAATCAAGGAATTCTGCAACACATTATGTGTTGTACTTGAGAATGAACCCGCAGACTCTGGGTAAACGGGAATTGAATTTTAGTAAAATACCTGTGGCCACTGAGTTGGTTCCTACTCATTGCAACCCTGTAGGATAGAGTAGAGCCGCCCCATAGGGCTTCCAAGGAGTGGCTGTTAGAGTCAAACTGCTGACTTTTTGGTGAGCAGCCTGAGCTCTTAACTACTGAACCACCAGGGCTCCTCTTAGTTATATAGGACCCTATCAATCGCTAAAGGGTCTGTTCTGAGCATACAAATTGTGGGTTGTAATCAAGTTGGACATGTTATCAGGAGGGACCAGTCCCTGAAGAAGGACATCATGCTTGGTAGAGTAGAGGGTCAGTGAAAAAGAGGAAGACCCTTAATGAGATGGATTGACACTGGCTGTAACGATGGGCTCAAGCATAACAATTGTGAGGATGGCGCAGGAGCGGGCAGTGCTTCCTTTTGTTTTACATAGTTTGCTATGAGTCGGAATTGACTCAATGGCTCCTAACAGCAACAACAATCAAGTTGCTGAATATCCATGCTGCTTCCCCATCAGCCTTGTTTCTGAAGGTTGACATCTTTAATCAAGGTTGCAGTGATCTTAACTCTTCTTCTGTACCTGTTGAAGAATGATTTCCTTGCCATCTCAACTGAGCCATTTGAAACTTTAATTTAATCACCCATTGAGCTTTACAAACTACAAAAATGAACATGATATTAATATAAAACCCTGGATATGGAGAAAAAAATTTACGAGGTGTATTTGAGCTACAGTTGTCACAAAAGGAAGGCTCACTTTCAGAGGGAGACAGAGAATAGGTAATGTAGACAGCTTTTACCAGTTGCTATTGAGTTGATTCTGACTCATGGCGACCCCATGTGTGTCAGAGTAGAACTGTGCCCCATAAGAGCTTTCAATGGCTGTGATCTTTCTTCTGAGGCACCTCTGGGTGGACCCAAACCTCCAACCTTTTGGTTAGCAGCCGAGGCACCTCTGGGTGGACTCAAACCTCCAACCTTTTGGTTAGCAGCCGAGCATGTCAATCATTTTCACCATTCAGGGACTCCAGACCAAACCCATTGCCGTTGAGTTGATTCCTACACTTAGCGACCCTATAGGACAGAGTAGCACTGCCCCATAGGGTTTTCAAGGCTGTAATCTTTACAGAAGCAGACTGCCACATCTTTTTCCCACAGAGCGGCTGGTGGGTTCGAATCGCCAACCTTTCAGTTAGCAGCCGAGTGTTTAACCACTTTGCCACCAGGGCTCCTTGTAGACAGTTTTAAAAAAAACCAAACCCGTTTCCCTCGAGTCAATTCCAACTCATAGTGACCCTATAGGACAGAGTAGAACTGCCCCATTGAGTTTCCAAGGAGCCCCTGGTGGATTTGAACTGCCGACCTTTTGGTCAGCAGCCATCTATGCCGCCAGGATTTCCTGTAGACAGTTTAGATGGGTTAAAAAAAAAAGAGAGAGAGAGAGAAAAGAACCAAAAAGAGGAGAATATGGAATAAATTGTGATTCTTAGTTTTCAGGTTTCTTTATTTCTAAGTTGCGGGATCCAGTTTTCCCCATTGTCTGGATTGAATTGTGTCCCCCCACCCCCAAAATGTGTGTATCAATTCGGCTAGGCCATGATTCCCAGTGTTGTGTGGCTGTCCTCCATTTTGTGATTGTAATTTTACATTAAAGAGGATTAGGGTGGGATTGTAACACCACCCTAACCCAGGTGACATCCCTGATCCAATGTAAAGGGAGTTTCCCTGGGGTGTGGCCTGTGCCACCTTTTATCTCTTGTAAGATAAAAGGAAAGGGAAGCAAGTGGAGAAGGGGCACCTCATACCACCAAGAAAGGAGCACCGGGAGCAGAGCATGTCCTTTGGATCTGAGGTTCCTGTGCAGAGAAGCTCCTAGTCCAGGGGAAGACTGATGATGACGAGGACCTTCCTCCAGAGCCGACAGAGAGGAAAGCCTTCCCCTGGAGCTGACGCCCTGAATTTGGACTTGTAGCCTACTGGACTGTGAGAGAGTAAATTTCTCCTTATTAAAACCATCCACTCACGGTATTTCTGTTAGAGCAGCACTAGATGAGTAAGACACCCATCATTATTCTCCCAGTAGGTCTTGTAATTAGGAAAAAATTCAAAACCCCCTGCTATGTTTTAGGTCGAGTAACTTTACTCTTGGACTCAGCCAGTGTGAATCCAGGCTTAAATTCAAATCAAGTTTATAAAATAAAATAGTCTTTCTTTCAAATTTACCTCTGTCCCTCATCAGATGTCAAGATTAATTCAGTTACAGTGGATTCAAGGCTTGTTCTTTACCTAAGAAAGAAAGCATTGTGTTCTTACAAATGAGTGGAAACTGCTGAAAGATGGGGCCCCAATGTCACACTTTTATCTTGAGTTCCCGGGAGAGTTGTGGTGCGAAGAGATATTATCCATCCTTCTCCCAGATATTTTGAAAGATCCCTAGGCCTCCCACGTGCTGGAAGGTGAGAGAGGATTTATCTTTGAGAATGCACTTTGCTGTGGTTTTCTATTACTAATACAATACTTACCTTCCCAACATCTGTGACAGTTTTCCCCTCCCAGATAGTGAACATGGGCAACCGCTGTTAAGAAAAGCAGAGCTCGGCTTAAGCTAAATATCAGATTGTTTACTCTCAACTCCAAGGGAGTCACCTGATTCATCCTGACTCTCTCTGCTTTTCTAAGAAAAGTGCAGCTATGTGTGTATACTAAGGCTAACGAAATTCAGTTTGGGTGAAGAAATGTAGTCTTCCAGCCCCCGTCGCCTTTGTTATTATGTATTCTCTATCACCAGCGGCTCTAATTTTCTGTCCCGTAAAGGATGTAATGGGGGCGTTGGAGATTCAGCGGTAGAATCCTCGCCTTCCGTACGGGAGACTCAAGTCTGAGTCCCAGCCCGTGCAGTTCACGTGCGGCTACCATCCGTCAGTGGATGCTCACAGGTGGCTGTGTTGCTGAACAGGTTTCAGTGGTGCTTCCGGACTAATACAGACTAGAAAGAAAGGCCTGACAATCTACGTCCAAGAATCAGCCACTGAAAACCCTACGGATCATAACGGCCAGATCCACAGCCAGTCACGGGGGCAGCACAGGATCAGGCAGCGTTTCTTTCTGTTGTGCAGGGAGTCGTCATGAGTTGGGGGCAGCTCCACAGCAGCTAACGACAACAACAAAGGGTGCCACAGTGTCTCTTTTCATGCTGGGGAAGAAGCAACTCCTTCTCTCCGTGTTCTGTCGGCAGGAGAAGCCTTCCAACATGTGGAACGTAGGCTCCATGAGGGCAGGGATTTTTGCCTCTTTTGTTCGCGGCTGTGTCTAGACAACTGTTTGTGTAATGAATGAATGAATCCTCAAAATAAAACTGTAGGATGTGGGTTTATTGCAACTTTCCCTCCAGTGACCTTCTCAGGGGTAGAAAAGGCTATCAGTGAGCTGCACACGCTGCCGCTCTGTTCCTTTGGCCGAGGAAGAGCTTGCCCACCTTCCTCCAGGCTCAGTATCCCAGGCAGCAGACGATTCTGTGCCTTGAGCCCCAAACCCACAGTTCTTCCAGGGGCTGCAGTGGTGGCTGTATTAACCCTGCGGAGAAGAACCCATCAGCAGAGAAGCTAACCCCAGGGCCACATGACTGGTGGGGCTCTGTCCCGGCCAGGTGTGGAAGGCCTTCTCACCCTCATAAAATGCATGCCTACATTATTTAATTTTTGAATGCCATAGCCCTGGTTAATAAAGTTAAAAAAAGCCATCAATTATTATATTTTAGAGCTCTTATTTCATCACAAAAAGCTCCAAGTATGTGATGATAGGTTGGAATGTGTAAAGAAAAGCTAAGAAAGCTGATTTCTGATAAGCCCAGCATGCGACTCTTATGACAGCTTGGAATTACAGTCTGAAGGCTGGAATGCAGACAGGACCGTTTTTTTTCTGACTTGTGTTGGCTAGGATTTTATTTTCCCCCTTAACAGATCATTTCTGAGCCAATTTTAAGATGAGAAAATTCTCTGAAGAGTTATGCACGATGTGGGGTCTATTCTCTCCCTCCTTATCAGTGGAGATTCCACTGCTTACAGGGGGCTGATTTCTTGCAAGAAGGGGTGATGCAGATGATGCCTATGTCTTCTGATATAATAGCTCATAATAGACAGGCCCAAATAGTTCCTTTTCAGCCATGCAGCTCTCTGTAAATCTGCTTAGCTGGTCATCCAAAGTGATGACGTTTAAGATATAGTTGATACACTGTTTATCTTAAAGAAACATTTTAAAATTAATTCTTCCGACGTGTGCAGTATTTTATTTTTCAGTTTAATAATATCCAAATGTGCAATCTGGTTGCCTTTGTGAAGCAAAAAACATATGTGTGTTTCTTCGTAAATCAGTCAGTCAGCTTTGAAAACATAGGGCATTTCAAGCACGCAGCCCTCAGAACAATTATTGAAGCAGTATGAGAGGCTGAGTTTGCTCTGGTTTTGGGTTTTTAATAGATTTCACTGTTGTGTAGTGAGGACAGAAATATGCCGTAGAAGCCTCTGGGTAAGAGCCAAGACATTTTCTCTCGGTTATTTTATTTTTATTTTTCCTTTTTTTTCTCTCGGTTATTTTAGATACTATTGTTTCCGTCTGATGTTCAGAATAGGACACGTGCATTTTTACTGTGAGTGGAATTATCAGAAAATATAACACCCATAAACTTATGACTCTTTTGATAAATCTGCTGAGGTATGAGCTCAACAATTTTAAATTCTGACTTTGTAAGAAATTTCCCACATACTTCCAGTGAAGATATTATTTTCTTTGCCTGGATTTATGATAAGATTCTATGAGATTTTCACATTTGTGAAAATCGCATAACCTCAAAGCTATTTCAAAATTCACATCAAATTCACCACTTTGTACTGTTAATTTTATCTCTAAATATTTCAGATTTCTTCATTTGTTTCTATTCTCACTCCCACGCGCCACACTGCCCCACGCCCACCTCCCCACTCCCACCCCACTCCCACCCCACTCCCACCGCCCCACTCCGGGTCACCTTCATCTCTTCATTAATCTGAATTCCTGGAGTAGAATGCCCGTCTCCAAGCCTCAGAATAGTTAATGACACAGGAAGACACTTATGTCAAAGAAGAGAAGCCAAACTGAATATTCAAATCAGTCCTGTTGGAAACACATCACAGTGTTGACAGCGAGTGAATCAGGAGCGCTTTCTTATTTTTCGCTTTTACACTTTTCCATATTCTCCAAATGGTGCCTACATTAGGCATGAATTACTTCTATTTATTTTACTCAATAAAATATTTTATTAAGGTACATTCTCATTATAAAAATTTCAGGTAATACAGAAATGTAAGAGATGATAACAAAAAGTCACATAGAATCCTACTGTTGGAAATAGTCCTCATCAAATTAGGTCAACCTCCTGCCCGACATCTCTCTATACACACACGGGGACGCATGCATGCGTGCACGCACGCTCACATACACAAGGTGAAGGACAGCTAGCCAGTTAGAGAGACAGATAAGAAATAGAATTTCATATATACAAGATCAAACTATACATGTTTTTAATAAACAGTATTGAAATTTACTTTGATAATTTATCTCCCCCGACGAAGCCTTGTGAAAAATGCAAGGTGTCGACTACTGAAACAAAACACGAGGCGACTGTAGCTTTTTTATGTTTCACATTTGGATACATTTAGATACACACAGCAGCCAGCTGGGTTCCAGTCCTTCCCTCTCTCTCCTGCTTTGTCCTTACCGCCTGTCAGGTGTGGACTTTAAGGCTGCTGAAAGGCTAGTGCTCTAGAGACAACACTCCTTGTTGGGAGGAGGAAGGCAGAGGGCTGTTTCCACCTTGGAGGTGGGTTCTCTGTGGAAACATACCAGCTGCCTTCTGCTCAACTTTCCTGGGCAATTTTTTCTATATTCACTCACCAGGCAGTCAACTGCTAACCAAAAGGTTGGCAGTTCGAATCTACCAGCTACTCCTTGGAAACCCTATGGGGCAGTTCTGCTCCGTCCTGTATGGTCGCTGTGAGTCGGAATCGGGTTTGGGTTTTTTTGCACCAGCCTGTGGACAGATTTTTGCCTGCACGGCTAGACTATTTCTCACCAAACACACTGAACTCCTGGGTGAATCTTTTTTGAAGGGGAAAATAAAATGGGTAAAGGAAGAGTAGAACTGAGGGTCTTCAGATTATAAAGATTAGACAAAATAAGTGAGGGGTAAACCAAGGAGTTGACAGTTTAAAGATTTCTGGATCCAGTGGCCTGTGGGCTCATAGCTCAAAGGAAATCGGAACAGATATACTGAGTGCGGTCAATGGTGCCGTCATCAGAGGTTGATTCTCTTTTCAGTTGTGACTTGATTTGCATGAGACTCTTCCTCAGTCCCATCTTCCCCACCTGAAATTCTAAAACACCTTTCTCTTCTGTCACTGTGCTGTGGTTAACAAGAGCCAAATCTCTGCAGACACACAGAACTGGCTTTGAATGTCCCTGTCCCTGCAAGGTAATTTAAGTGTCACTCTGGATATATCAGAGCCCTAGCAGCGCAGTGGTTAAGACCTTGGCTATTAACCAGAAGGTCAGCAGTTCGAATCCACCAGCTGCTCCTTGGAAACCCTAGGGGGCAGTTCTACTCTGTCCTATAGGGTTGCCATGAGTTGGAATCACCTCGAGGGCAATGGGTTTCAGTATGTCTCTTAACTTCATTGCACCCTACTTCCTTGGCTGTAATATCGAAATAAAAACTACCCACGAGGCATAATTTATGTGAGAGTAGATATAATTTATAGTAGACAGCCAACAAAGGCTCATTTCCTTTCTTACCCTTTATCATCTAATTTAGTTGTTTTGGGGGGGACGGGTTTGTATGTTTTAAATATATCTTATTAACAAGTTAGAGCTAAAATGTGGTTTTTAAATTGGTGATTTTAAACCATTTATATTGTGGAGGATTTCTTGTACAGTTGGATTGATTTTCCTCATCTGGTTTTGTGCTTTATATTTTTGCTACTTTTACTACGTTTTCCTTTTTCCCCCTCCAAAAACCAAAACTCATTGCCATCAAGTCGATTCTGACTCCTAGCGACCCTATATTTTCCTCTTTTTTCTATTGATTGAATTTTGATAAAAAAAATTCGTGTTTCCTCTGTTGGTTTGGAAGTCATAAACTCTTTTTCTATTCTTCTCCGGCCCAATCTGAATCTTAACTAAGTTGAAAATTAATCTCTGTTCTCCTCCCTAACAGCGCAGCATCCTAACTCGGATCAATCTCTTCCTGTCTTACATAGCATATATGTCTGTTATTTAGATTCCATCATGGTTTTTCTCCTATATTTACATTAGTAGTATTTTATATGCTCGTTGTTAGTTTATATTTACCAATTTCTTTGCTTACCTTTCCTTCTTTCATCTTAGACATTTCTTCTGGAATTATTTTACTTCTTACTGAAGTATTTCCTTTAGCAAATTCTTTAGGGAGGATCTGAGTATATTAAGCACAGGTTTTGTTTGTCTAGAAATATATTTAATTTGCCATGATTATTAAATGATAGTTTGATTGAGTAAACAACTGGAGATGGACATTATTTTCTTTCAGCTGTTTGACAGTAGTGTTCTGTTGTGTTCTGGATTCAATTTTGCTGTTGAACATTTGCTTTCCATGTAAGTGTTATTCCATCAGAGGTAATCTTTTTTCCTCTGGCTGTGATTAAGATCTTCCATTTTCTCTGGTGTTCTGAAGTTTCATTGTGCGCCTAGATGTGGATTTCGGTTTGTCTGTTCTGCCTGGCAATGTTCGGCTTCCCTTATTTTTTCTATCCACACCTGGTAGATAGATCACCGGTCAGACATTACTCGTGCACATCTTTGCACGTTAGTCTTTATGTGTCTTAATCTTTCTTTCATATTTTGCATCTTATTATGTCCCTGGGTGTCATTCCCGATGATTTCTTTGTAAGTCAGTATTTTGTCAGCTCTATATTGTTACTCACTTTTGTTTATCTGACTCAGTGATTTTTAAATTTTAGTGATTGTATTTTTCATTTCTAGAAGTTCTATTGTTTTTGTTTTTTTTCTTCTTCAAATCAGTCTGATTTTGGTTTTGCTTGCATTTTGTTCCTAAATTTATGATTTCAATTTCTTCTTTAATTATATAAAAATATGTATTTTGAAGATGGCAGAGTAGTCAGACGCTTCTGGTGGATCCTCTGACAACAAAGACCTGAAAAAGACAAGTAAATTGATTATATATGACAGTCTGGGGGTCCTGAACATCAAAGGCAGAGTTGAGGAACTGAACTGAGTGGCAGGGGGAGGGAGAGACGGTTCCGAAGCAGCAAGCAGTTGCCAGTCCCGACCCGGTGAGAACCTGAGCCCTTCAGGCCTGATCAGCTTGGGGGTGAGCGGTGAGGCAGGCAAGCAGCCGGGCTCGTGAGGTGTTTTCCACACCGGGAGAGACCCAGCACCAGAGTGTCTACATGGCCACCCAGAAGCAGTGAGAAGCAGCCCTGGATTAGCCAAAGATAAGTACTGGCATACTGCCTACCGCATGGATCAAAAACACCCTCCTTAGGGAAAAACCTCTCTCCCATTTACCTCCCTGCTCCCTCCTCTGCACTGGATCCTGGACTGGCTTCAGCAATTGCTGAGTCCCCTGGGTTGGAAGTAGGATCCGTCACATGCCCTGAGCCATTCTCCAGGCCCTGGAGAATGAACAAATGAACAAACAGGGAAAAAAATAAACTGCCAGCCCCCCTAAGCCAGGAACCCAGGGTAGGCACAGCTCCTTTGAGTACTTTGAGTGCCTTTCCCCCTGCATAGACTTGTGTGGGCCCATTTTAACAGTGTAGGCCCTCAATACTGCAGTATAACAGGGTAGATACCTGAATTCTAACTTCAGCTGTTTCAGCTGTGAAGGGGCAGGTTTGTGACATGTGACACTGCTCTGCCCATTAAGCAAGGTCTTCACCTACCCGCATCAGGGGCCTCAGGACTGGCGGCTCCACCCACACCATCTAGCCACATGCAATAGGGGTCCAAGAATAAGATGTGCTCCCCAGTACTTACAACCAACAGCTTTGGGTGCTCATACTCCAGCTGCAAAACCCACCCACCTACATGCTGTAGGGAACAGGGACACGCCTTCCTGCTGGACACTCAGGGGCAGCCTTCCGCCCCTGCCTTGCTCAGAGTGTGTCTCCCTGCTGTAGCCAGATGCCTGTGCCTGTACCAATCACTCATGCCTGTCTAGGACTGTAGGTGAGAGCCTGCACCACACAGTTGTTGGCTATCTACCTGGGCACCTGAACTGAATGCATACAGGAGGAGTGGGTGGACTCCTGAGCTCACATACCTAGTAACAGATCTAAACACCTGGTAACAGGACATTAGAGCTTCAAAGATGCCAATAATCAAACTAGCTCATATGAGCAGCCTACTTGGGCATATTAAAACAAAACAAGAAGCTAGGACATAGTAAGCAAACATAAAATAAATAAATATAATAACTTATTGATGGCTCAGACACAACAGTCAATATCAAATCACATAAACAGGCAGTCCATGATGGCTTCAGC
>NW_004444035.1:4370001-4488571 GCF_000243295.1 Trichechus manatus latirostris | reverse complement strand
CACAGGTAAACATCTTTCTGGTATTCTCTGCTTTCAGCCAGGATCCATCTGACATCAGCAATGATATCCCTGGTTCCACGTCCTCTTCTGAATCCGGCCTGAATTTCTGGCAGTTCCCTGTTGATATACTGCTGCAGCCGCTTTTGAATGATCTTCAGCAAAATTTTACTTGTGTGTGATATTAATGATATTGTTCGATAATTTCTACATTCGGTTGGATCACCTTTCTTAGGAATAGGCATAAATATGGATCTCTTCCAGCTGGTCGGCCAGGCAGCTGTCTTCCAAATTTCTTGGCATAGATGAGTGAGCACTTCCAGCGCTGCATCCGTTTGTTGAAACATCTCAATTGGTATTCTGTCAATTCCTGGAGCCTTGTTTTTGCCAATGCCTTCAGTGCAGCTTGGACTTCTTCCTTCAGTACCATCGGTTCTTGATCATATACTACCTCTTGAAATGATTGAAAGTTGATCAATTCTTTTTAGTACAATGACTCTGTGTATTGTCTCCATCTTATTTTGATGCTTCCTGCTTTATTTAATATTTTCCCCATAGAGTCCTTCACTATTGCAACTCGAGGCTTGAATTTTTCCTCAGTTCTTTCAGTTTGAGAAATGTGGGCGTGTTCTTCCCTTTTGGTTTCCTATCTCCAGCTCTTTGCAAATGTTATTATAATTCTTTACTTTGTCTTCTCGAGCTGCCCTTTGAAATCTTCTGTTCAGTTCGTTTACTTCATCGTTTCAGGGCTACATAAGATAATGTCTTGGTTTGAGGTTATCTGGATCTCCCGGGACGTATAATTTCAAACCCCGACTCTGGAGTATGTCAACGGGGTGGTTCTGAATTCTCATGGAAAGCTTCTACTGGGTTTTTTTTTTTTTCGTACAGAATCAAGGACAAAAAAGACATCTTCCTTTGTTATCTGCTTTGTGGGCCCTGGCTTATGTGTAGATATCAATTCCAATGTCTCCTTCTGTGCCGACATCACACTTTGCCTCCTGTCCCTTATGCAGAGTACATAAAACCCAAGCCTCTGGGCCCAAGTGCCCAAGCACCCCACGGCTGCAGTGACAGCTTACCACTCTGGATTGAAGTCCTCTTTCAATTTTTGGTCCCTGAAATTTCCGACCGCATTTTAAAATGAGTTATGTTGTTCTTATCATTATTATTTCTAGCTCAACTATATATTTAAAATATTTTTTTGTATTTTATTCAATATTTGTGTATGTTTTATGTGATGCAAACTTTTAGAACATTTATTCTACTAGCTTATCAAAAACGAAACACCCAATACCTTCTTAAAGGTCTCCGTCTTCTACTTCAGCCCCTTTCTAATTCATTCTCCAGCCTGCAACCCAAGTGATCTTAAAATCCAAACATGATCATTTCACTCCCCTGGTCAAAATTCTTCCATAGCTTCCCGTTATACTTGGTATAAAATAAAAGGTCCTTAGCATGGCCCGTTAGAGGAGCCTGGTGGCACAGTGGTTAAGTACTCTGCTGCTAACCGAAAGGTCAATGTTTGAACCCACCAGTGGCTTCACAGGAGAAAGACGTGGTAGTCTGCTTCTGTAAAGACTTACAGCCTTGGAAACCCTGTGAGGCAGTTCTACCCTGTCCTGTAGGGTCTCTATGTGTCAGTATCAACTCGGCAGCAATGGGTTTTGGTTTCTTTGGTGCGTGGCCCATTATGCCTTTTTGACTTTGCTGCTGTTTTACTTTTCCAGCTTCATGCTGCTTCCCTTGGCTTTTTTTGGTTTCTTGAAGAAGCCAAGATCATGTTTGACTCCAGGATTTTGTACACACAAATCCCTCTGCCCCTGTCTCCTATGTCTTGCTTGGATAACTGTTTGTTATTGGTTGCCGTCAATCAATTCCGACGTATAGCTCGTCTTTTATGTCCCGTAAAATGTCACTTCCGTGAAGAGCCCTTTCATAACATGTTCCCCCAACAGCCACTGAAATCAGGTCCCTCACTTACATCTTCTCATGCATTTTCTTTTTCCTTCGAAGCGTTTATCACGGATTGTGACTAGAGTATGTTTAATGTCCCACTAACTGTATGCTCCATTGGGCAGCGGCCACGCCTGTTTTGCTCTTTTCTATTTCCCTAGCTACCAGCACAGGGATGGATAGGTAGTAAATATTTTTGAGTGAATTAAAACACATTTTTAGACTAATCATTAGCTGGACGGACACAAAAAGAAAAATACCCATTTTCCATTTTTTTTTTTAAATTTGCGGGCCAGACTATCAGGCAAATTGTTCCAATCATTTTTCCCTAAGTTGTTGCTCTGACAGGTGAATCATAAATATCACAGTATTGAAAGAGAGGCCCCTTCACTCACTCAGAGTCACTTTGGAAATACGTTTGAAATGTCTGTATTCTCTTACCAGTTGGTGAAAGGGTGCAAATGGTTAACATACTTGGCAGCTAACTGAAAGGTTGGAGGTTCAAGTCCACCCAGAGAAGCCTCAGAGGAAAGGCCTGGTGATCTACTTCTGAAAAATCATCCATTGAAAACCGTAGGGAGCACAGTTCTACTCTGACACACATGGGGTTGCCAGGAGTCAGAATCCACACTACAGCAACTGGTTTTGTTTTTGTTTGTTTGTATTTAGATATTTATGAATAAGTTGGTTCAATGTTCAAACTTAGTACTCTGTTGATATCAAGATAGCAGAAATACTCACTGAACATATCATAAAACATATACTTTCTTTAAAAAAACTCATATAAACTCATCATTTTGTCCTTAATTACAGATAATACTTAAGCTCATCCAGGACTTTCTTGGTAGCAATTCTCTAGTTTCTTCCCAGAAAGTGGTTCCTCAGCCTGAATTCTCCACCTGCCTTGGCTTGGCAGAAACCCAGCTTACGGACACTTAGAGCAGAATGTGAATTCATCATTTTAAATTATGTATATTCCCTGACTGCTTTCCTGTACTTGTGGCCCGAGACAGTTAAATCATGAAGGTTACAATTCTATAAATCCAAATAAATTAAAAATAAGTGTGATCACAGGGGAGCCCTGGTGGTGCAGTGGTTAAGAGCTCGGCTGCTAACCAAAGGTCGGCAGTTGGAATCCACCAGCTGCTCCCTGGAAACCCTATGGGGGCAGTTCTGCTCTGCCTATAGGGTCGCTATAGTCGGAATTGACTAGACGGCAATGGATTTTTTTTTTTTTTTTGGTGGTCATAGGACCTGACAGATTCTGAGAGAATAAAACTTAAGGGTCGCCTGGTATATTCTGCCCTGTTACTCCATTAAAACAAAAACAAAAAAACCACTGTAGCTAACCTCATTTAGTAGGTAAATTTTGTAATGGTATTGAAGAAAGTAAGCACACACGTAAAAGTACCACATATATTGATTTATTCCTTAAGGAATTTTGTGGATATCCCTTTAACACGTGGGAAATTTATGGGTCTAATCAGGTTACATATTTTCCAAATTCTGGATGTGTACTCAGGGCCTAAGCTTGCATTGATCAAAATAGACAATTGCTTTTAATGTTAGTGGAGAAAATGGGTTGGGTGGTACCATGAAGACGTGCTACTGAAAGGCAGTAGAGGGGCAGATCTAATTTTAGCTGGTTTATGTCAAAAGTTTACTAATGAATGTGGCAGCTGTGTGTCTAGTAGGCTGGGGTATGACATTCCGAAGAACTTCCAGATAGGCTGGTGGGATTTGTGTGGTGTCTTTTTCTCTAGAGATGACCTGCTTGATGGAGGAGTCATTTGAAGATCTAGGAATACGGGATCCATTGCTGTGGATCCCTACATAATCTGAACAGCCTGGACTCTTTCTGATTCTCTGTAGGACCTTCAGAAGGACAGGTGATGTCCAGGATCCTCTGGTGGCTTTTCACACACAGAATCATAGAATTTTAGAGATGGCAGAGGTCTCTCTTTTTATCTTGTCCATCCCCTTCCCATCATATCATCATAGATGAGGCCTAAAGAAATTCCTTGATTTGTCCAAAGCAATGTCTCTAGTTAATGGCAAACCAGCATTAGAATTCAAATCTCCAAATGACCAGTCAACAAGATGCTTTAGCACTGAACTGTACTACCTCTAGAAATACCTTGGCCCCATGCTTAGTGAAGAATTGCCTGTGGCTTGTGCAACATTGATACATTAGAAAAAAAAACGCACACAAATAAATAAAAACCTTTTTTCTACCAAGAGACAGGTGGGTCCCATTAGTGCTGCTTGGTTTAGGGTATTTTGGGCTTGTCCCGGCAGTAAAGTATATCATCCTGTCCTTCCAACAGGGGCAAGTCCTCATGAGACACTCACCCTGAAGGGGTACTGCTGGGTACATCTGTCCACTCTCAGCATTGGAATCATTATTGCCATTGTCAGTTGAATTTATTTGGTCTAGATATCATAATAGGAGTTCTCAAGTCTAGATTTTAAAAGGCAATACAAGGATTACTTGAGATTGAGTCAATGAAACCACACTATAGGAAGAGAACGATGTACACTTTTTTCAAATACGGGAAACAAATTCAGAATCAACAAACTACATAAGCTGTACATCACAGATAGGGTATTAACTCTGATAACCCTCTTGACTCAGAAATCATGAACATCAGAGCCAGAATGGGCAAAGAGAAGTCTCTGGTCTAGCCCATCCGAGTTCTCTTCCTTTGTCATCCAGGTTGTATGTTACGGGATGGTATTTCTGTTTGCCTTGAGCTGCGCTATATTCCTTCCGTTGTCTATGCGTATCCCAGTGTTGAATACCGAGGCGGGGCCGAGATGGCGCAGTAGTCAGATGCTTCCAGTGGTCCCTCTTACAATAAAGACCCAAAAAAACAAGTGAATTGATTGTATATGACAATCCAGTGTTGAATACCTATTGTAGAGAATTTTATGGCTTTCTGAAAGCTTTCCAAATTTATATTTAAACAAAGACAGCAACTTTTTATCAACTTAATGAAAATATAATTTATATACCATAAAGCGGAAACATTTTAAGGGCATAGTAATATGTTTTTTTCGACAAACGTATGCATCCATGTAACCGAGATAGAGAACATTTATATCATCTGAAAAATGTCCCTTGTGCCATGTGTCAATCTCCCTTCCTCAGGCATCTTTCAGTTCCAAGCAACCAGTGATCTGCTTTCTGTCACTATGGTTAGATTTGCCTGTTCCAGAACTACATATGCATGGAATTATAGAATATGTCCTCATTTGTGCCTGCCTTCTTTTGTTTGATATGACAGAGAGTATATTTTATTAAACATTTCTAAGGGGGCTGATTCCTTTCAATGCATCCTGCAGAATACCAGCTGACCATGTTATCTTGTAAACAGCTTGACCAAGGCTCTCTGCTTGGCTTCTGCTCTGTGCAATCTCTGACGTAATTTTTTGATGCAGATTTATAGGTAGTTGATTAGAGAGACAGGTTCAGAAGTCAAGGTCATTTCTGACTGAAAAAAGATTCTCCACCATGAAAGTTGCCAGTACTTCCCATATATGACTCTTAAATACCCCAGTGTTTGCAACTTCCCATATATGACTCTTAAATACCCCAGCGTCTGCAACCGTACGGGCTTTTATTGCTTTACCCTTTTATGGTTACTGTTAACACTGGAAGCATCCAGGACTCTTTCTCCAATTTGGAGACTTTAGATCTTCCTAGAATAGGTCTACCTTCAGGGGAAGTCCTGGTAAAAACTGCAGAGTAGGAGAAATTAGTTTTTGGTGCCTTTCCAACAACACTGCTTGTCTCCTCTTTTTTCCCACATCACCCATATCCGTGCCTTATTGTTGTTAAAAACCAACACCTGTTGCCGTCAAGTCGCTTCTGACTCGGAGCGATGGCCAGCAAATTAGCCTCTGACTCGTGGCGACCCCCCACACAACAGAATGAACACTGTCCAGTCCTGTGTCATCCCCATGATCAGTTGCCAATTGGACCATTGCGATCCACAGGATTTTTAGCAACTGTTTTGGAAGTAGTTCACTCACTAGGCCTTTCTTACTAGTCTGTTTTAGTCTGGAAGATCTGCTGAGACCTGTTCAGCATCATAGCAAGGCTGCGCATGAGGTGCATTGTGTGGGATTAAGCCTGGGTCTCCAGCATGGAAGGCGAGAACTCTACCACTGAACCACCAGTGAATGCCCTCCCATCCCTTAGACCTCAGCAATCTCTCACTGTAATTCACACCTAGGCCTGTCTTCCACATCTTTCCCTGCTGACCAAACCTACTTCTTCTGGATCTTATTTCACCAGGGGCTGCTCTCAGGTCAGTTGAGCAACTTCACCGTAAGTTATCAGATGCAGCCATGTCTTCAGCCTTGTGTTAGGCTTAAGGGTAAGAAGACACGGCCCTTGTTCTTAGCATGGAGTGTGGTGGGGGAAATCCATACACCAGCTTTAACCCCAAAGCTGTCTTTCTCTCCCTCTTAGGGGTCCCTCTTGTGTATTTGGGAATGAGGGAGATTTGATGGGGCACGATTCCTGAGTTGTGCAGTGGTTAAGAACTCGGCTGCTAACCAAAAGGTCGGCAGTTCAAATCCACCAGCACAGCTGCTCCTTGGAAACCATCTGGGGCAGGTCTACTCTGTCCTTTACGGTTGCCATGAGTTGGAATCAACTCGACAGCCACAAGTTTATTCCTGAGCTACTTCCCTGGCCCCTGGTTCTCCAGGTCCTGTGTTCCCCTCTCTGCACAGCTGTGGATCAGTGTTGGCTTTGCCGCTAGTCATAATCCAGGATTCAAAGGTATAAACCCTCTCACAGTCATGGTGATACAACCGCATTAAAGAGGGGAGAGGCATTGTGTATGGAATGGGGTAGGTCCCAATCCTCCTAATGGACCCAGAGTCCTGGCCCAGTGTCTCCATCTTTCAAAATTGTATGAAAAATCACACGTAATCGTAGCGCACGTGGTTAAGACTGAAAAACCAACTACTAGTTTTCCTACCGTCCAGGAGACTAGTGTCCGAGAAGCTCAGTGGAAGGAGGGAGTCCTCCTCATCGCCGCAAGTCCTTATTAGTCAAAATAGCCTATTAATAAAAGAGTGTACCAAGAAGATTTTCCCAGGTCATGATATATTAACTTTCTGTACTAATTGTACTAACAGTTTGCTTTAAAAACGACATTTTAAAATAATTTTATCCTAGACGTAGGCTTTAAAACATAGTATATGGAAATTGTAAAAGCTATATCCAAACGATTTTCAAGTTTGTCACGTTTTATTTCCAGGGCTTGAAAATTAATCTACCCCTATCACTGTCAACCAAAATGAGAGAGCATCATGGGATGCTGCATGGAGTCACAGTCCAAGTGATTCCCTGAATGTGACTTTAAGCTCATGGGATAGGAAGAGATTTGGAACTTAAGAAAATATAAGGATATATTAACCTTTCCTTAGAGGTTATATAGCAGTTGAGAAGAACCCTAAGAAAATTTCCGGCTCTAATATAGTATATTCAGACAAACACCACCTCCAAAAAAAAAAAAACAAAACAAAACCAGCATCTGAATGAATAGGTTGACCAGGGACTTAAGGCTGAAAATGAACACTGCTGGGAATGATGAGTCTGGAAAATGAATGTGTTTTCGCTGAGACGTGAAGTGGAGGAGAAAGGGAAAAGGAATATGATTTATGGAGATTTTGCGATCTGGTACTGAGCATGTGGCCTGGGAGCGGTGATTCAGCCCCCAGATACAGACTGTCATCTCCTGATTTACAACTGGCGGCCTGGGAGTGGATAAAGGATGCTGTTTGCATTGATCGTAGAATCTTATTTAATCAGAATTTAGATCTTTAAAAATAAATGGAAGGCATTTGATGACATTTGTATAGTAAATTGCTGAGAATTGATTACCGGTGATAAAATAAAAAGAGGTTGAAAATGAACTGGCGAAAATAGATTAAAAAACCATAATTGCCTGTGAAAGTAAAACTGGTTTATTCCGCTTGGATCTGAGCTCTATTTTCTTATGGTTTGACAGGCAATTTAAACCAGAAAATTAAACAGTAAAGGATATGGCTTTAAAAATAAATGAATTTAAACAGTAACAGATTTTTTTTAATCTCAGAAGAAGCCCAAACTTAATAAATCTGCTTTGCTGCTCCAACATTCTTTTTATTTAGTGAAAGCTTTCATTTATAGGAGTTTTTGGTGAGTGACCAACGGACTTTACTGTAAAGTTTTGCCACCAATAACAGCTTTAATGAAGTATAAGAAATTATTTTTGTTCTAGATCTTTCATCAAAAGTTGTCAAGTGATTACCACTTGCAAAACCTACTTTGGAAATTTTTTTTTTTATCTTAGTATATTTTGTTTGTATTTTTGAAAAGTACTGGATGGCACAAACGGTTAAGTGCTTGACTACTCTCCGAAAGGTTGGTGGTTCAAACCCACCCAGAAGTGCTGCAGAAGAAAGGCTTGGTGATCTGCTTCCAAAAGGTCACAGCCTTGAAAACCCTATGGGGCACAGTTCTGCTCTGCACTCATGCGGATGCCATGAGTCAGCAATAACAACAACAATTTGTCTTCTCTGCTTCCTTCTCCCAGAGATGAACAACAAAATAAAACAGGTTTTCAAGGCTTTTTCTCAATGACCCCCGTGATGGTTAAGGTTGTGTGCCAACTTGGCTGGGCCGTGATTCTCAGTAGTTTGCGAGTTACTCCTCCTTCACAGGTGAGAACAGAGCGCGGAAAAGCTCAACAGGCAAAAGCAGCAAGTGGCAGGGCGGAGATTCGCGCCATGTCTCTGGGTCCCAGGGACGGTGCACCTCACCGCCAACTGTGCTGCTTTGCCCCATGTAGCGTCTCCTCTTGTCCTCACACAAAATTCTCATGGCCTGTGGTGTACTGACGCGGGCAGCACCCACAGAAACCGTCGAGACTTTTCTTGCTGAGATCTAGCAATCCCACATCCCCACGCTGGTCCTCTTGCGAATGAATTTGACAAATGCAAATATGTGAGCTGAAGAAGTCAAACATAATCCCTTCATCTTGTTTAAATGAACCAGCTGTTACCCTGGGCAGGTTTCCTAGGGAATAGAAGGAAGAAGGGAAAGGAATGAGGGAAAGAGGTTAAAGAAAAAAAAAAAGGTGAGAGCACGGTCTGCAGACAGGCAGGGCACTGGGTGCCAGTTAGGGAGGGGCCGGGTGTTGGGAGACCTGGGCGGACCCAGGAGAACAGGAAACTAGGGAGCCCAGTCCACCTTGCCTGTTTAGCAATTTGATTATGGCGGATGCTGGAGACAAATGCATACGGTTTTAAATTGGTTTAGGAGGACTGAGTGAGACCACTTTTCTGATTTGCAGGTGGTGGGTATATGAGTGTCTAGGGGTGTGTGGCTGGAGGGGCTAATGCAGGCCAAATGCTGGGAAAGGCAGTGAGATCCCTTCCTGCAGCCGAGGCTGGGCACGGGACCTACAAACTAACTGGTTTCAGCTTCCCCAGGGAGGACTTCTCGCTGCCCCTCACATCCACTACCATCTAGCACGTGGCACCTCGTAGGCATTCCGGAATATGTGCGCGAGGAGCGAATGAATCTAGGCAGCTGCTTGGAGCCCTGGTGGTGAAGTGGTTAAGAGTTCGGCTGCTAACCGAAAGGTTGGCAATTCAAATCCACCAGCCATTCCTCGGAAACCCTATGGGGCAGTTCTACTCTGTCCTATAGGGTCACTATGAATCAGAACTGACTTGACGGCAACAGGCTTGGTTTTGGTTTCGGCCCGTTCTGCTGATGTTTAAAGCAGGCTCAGTGGTTCATGAGGATTCTCACCTTCCCTGCCAGTGGGGGCTTGCCTGTTGCTGTGATGCTGAACAAGTTTCAGTGGCGCTTCCAGACTAAGACCGACTAGGAAGAAAGGCCTGGTGCTCTACTTCTGACAATTAGCCAACGACCCTACGGATCACAAATCCGATCTGCAACTGATCATGGGACGGTGCAGGACTGGACAACATTTCATTCTGTCGTGCACGGGGTCGTCATGAGTAGGGGGCCAACTCAATGGCAGCTATTAACTACAACAATATCCAACAGCTCTTTTTTTTCACCGACTGATAGGCTCTGTCAGCAAGTTGAAGTCTGTTGGACTTCTCCACCTCAGACTTTATTAAAATTGCTGGCATGCAGAACAGGGCAGGGACCTTGAGGACTAATGTCTTGTTTGGTGTGCCTAGCACAGTGGCCGGCATCTGAATAAATGATTAAATGATGTCCATGTGGGGATAAAAATCCAAGTTGGTCCTTTAGGCTGCGGGTTCTCTATTTCTGCTCCGAGGCTAAATGCGGTGATGCAGGCTCTCTCTGTATGTTGGCATCCTGATGCAGCGAGCTCATTCCTGATAGCTGCAGACGACGTCTTCCTGCTGAGTCAGCTTTGGCGCTAAATGCTGATGAACTGGACGGGCAAATCTGCTCTGAAGGGGAATCAGCTATGATCTGAAGTATCTGCCCTCCAGACAATATCCTCCTGGGAAGAGTTTTTTTTAAACTTTAAATATTGTCAAATGTAGAACCCAAAGAACTGGAACCATGTGATTATATGATTTTAGTTAGCTGCTACGTTAGACATTTGTGCTGTCCCTGAAATGTTGATTATTGGGCTGGCCCCATCAAATGCACGGCAGCATTCCTAAGCCTGGGTTTTTAATGGGGCAGTCCTAGACGTGTGCCCTCCTTGTGGAGATTGTACCATCTTCCACTTTCTGATACCAGACCTGTGTTTCTGGTCAGAGACTGTAAGGACTGTCGTTCCTCCGTGTCTTTCAAGAGGGGCCTTGCTACAGCCACCTCTTTGCTTGTTTCCACAGCCGGCTCAGGGGTATTCTGTCACGTTTAAGATGGCTCACTGCTCATCTCTGGACAAAGGGGTTCATTTAAATTTGATGCATTGATTTCCAAGGCATGAGTCACCAAATAAACGGAAGAGGAAGAAAACGTTCTCCAATATTAAGTATTTTTGCATCTTGATGTCACGAAAATCGAAGAACCTACATGGGGTTTAATGTAGGCACACATCTTGACAAATTTAACATTCAGACATTTAGACTATAAGCTCCCTGTGCCCAGGGACTCTTATCGCCCTCCTGCCCAGCACTGTGCCTGGCAAACAGTAGAAACTCAACATTTGTTGACTGACTTCCTAGCAATCTGAAATAATTTTTGCATTAAAAAACCTTGATCTTGACTTTTGAGGATAAATTTATTACTATCCACTTCCTACTGAGTGTGTTTGAAGAGAGATAGTCCCCTAGACATAATGAACAGGGCTGCCTGATGCCCTGAGAAAGGCAAGAGGACAGAGCTGAGGGGATAAGAATTGCTATCAACATTAGTTCCCTCTATCTCCCAGCTGAATATGGGGCCAGTGGAAGGGCTGAAAAACAACCGACCGGTTACTGGCGGAGTAGATTCCAACTCATGGCGACCCCATGTGTGTCAGAGTACAACTGTGCTCTGGGGGGTTTTCAATGCTTGATTTTTTGGAAGTAGACTGCCAGGCCTTTCTTCCGAGGTGGACTTGAACCTCCAACCTTTCAGTTACCGGCCAAGCACGTAACCATTTGTACAACGTGGAGACTAGAGGGGGCGCTTTAAATGCGTGGGACGTAAGAGCAGGCCCCGCGCAGGTGCGTGTGACTCGTCTGTCATCTCGTTATCCACCTCCGGGTCTCTGCCCAAGCATCCAGGGGAAGCTGTCGTCTGAAAGAACATCTTAGGAACGCAGTGCAAACAAAGGAGGTGCGGATCGGACACGCGTGGGTGTCCTCTGCTAATGAGTTTGCCAGATGGGGGTGCTTTTGAAAAAGACAGAATCCTGAGCCCTAGGAAATAATTTTTCTCTTTCTGTAGGAAAACTCAAGGAATCCTGGTGGTGCAGTGGTTAAAGTGCTCAGCTACGAACCAAAAGGTTGGTGGTTTGAACCCACCAGCCACTCCGCAGGAGAAAGATATGGCAGTCTGCTTCCGTAAAGATTACAGCCTTGGAAAGCCTGTGGGGCAGTTCTACTGTGCCCTATGGGGTCGCTGTGATTGCGAATCGACTCCATGGCAAAAGGTTTGGTTTGGGTTCGGTAGGAAAACTCTAGAGATTGTACCCTTATCTACCTGTAAGTCAGTGGTATAATTCTAGGCGTCTGTTAAAAGCCGAGAAGCGATCAGGTGCAAAATACCCTTGCAGTGTCGGAGCCGGGGGCAGAGCCTCGGTTGCTGGTGTGGGTTCTAACAGCGTCTGCTTCTCTGCAGGTAGCCAGGAACGCCACAGGTGGTCCTTCACTTCCTCAGGTGGGATGGAAAGGTAGGACTCCTCAGGAGAAACTCCAGGTTGGGGGAGGCTGAGATTGCTGTTACAAGCTGCTCCTGCTACATTCGTGTTGCCCATAAGCCACAGCCTTGGAAACGAAGCACATTTCACAGATTGGGCCTTCCCAACCCTTCTTTCAGGAAGCAGCTGCCCTATTTTCTCCAATAAGGTGATAAACTTGGACATGCAGTGAAGGCCTTCAGGGTCAATGACTGGAGGGGCTTTGCCCACACAGACGGAACGCCTAGAGCAATGAGACGTTTCCTTTGCTACAGGGTCCTGTGAGTCGGAAGGGACTTGACGGACTCACTGCTGGAGCCCCGGTGGCTCAGTGGTTAAAGCACTTGACTGCTAACCAGGGGGTCGACGGTTCAACCCACCAGCCTCTCTGGGGGAGAAAGATGTGGCAGTCTGCTTCCATAAAGATTTACAGCCTTGGAAACCTATGGGGTAGTTTTATTCTGTCCTACAGGGTCGCTATGAGTTGGAATAGATTTTTTGACTGCTGTGGAGAGGGTTCTTGGGCCAATTCTGTCGTTGTGTTTACATAGAAGGAAAGAAATAGGTAGATGGGGCCTGGGGAATGTTGACTTCACAGAGCACATCTAGACTGCAGTGAACTATGCCAGCATCTGCAGGAACCTAGGATGAAATACTCATTTCTGAGCACACAGGGCAAATTCTAGAAGAGAAATGTAGAAGGAGCACTATGCTTGTAAAATTGATGGAGTCTTAACCTCTGTCCATTGGAGTGGGGAGGGAATTCAGCCCAGAGAGACTGAAAGAGTCGGCCTAGGGGAGGAGGAGGAGAGAAGTCGCTCTGAGGGAACTTGATTTACCCTGGGCTGCTGACGTTTTGTTAGATTCAAGGCTCCCGCAGAGCCAGATATTCTGCAGATACAGGTGACTGCCTGCTGGCTCTCCTCACTTCCACCCCCGCACCCCTGTTCATAGACAGCTCAGGGTACAACACCTTTTGTGACTACTATTTTCAGGAGGCTTTATCTTTGATTGGAGTCCCTGCGTGGTATGAACGGTTAACGTGCTCAGCAGCTCACTGAAAGTTTGGCTCGCTGGGTCCAGAGGCACCTTGGAAGAAAGGCCTGGCAATCTACTTCTAAAAATCAGCCACTGAAAACCCTTTGGAACACAGTTCTACTCTAACACACAGAGGGTCCCCATGAGTCAGAATCGACTCGATGACAACTGGCTTATTTTTGCACAGTATGATAAGAATAACATTCAATTAGCAAGGGCACACTGTGTGTCAGGCAATATTCCAAGCAACTTCCCCAGGGGACTGCCTCCATGAGGGCTCACTCTCCCCGGGGGAGGTAGGTATCACTGCTTTCATCTTAAATATGAAAAAGAGGAGGCTTAGGGAGGGTAAGCACCTTGTGTAAGATCCAACAGCTAGTAAGTGACGGGGCTGTGGTTCAGATTTAGGACAGTCTCATTCCAGAGCTTTGTACTTAACCACTGCCTTCCCAGATGAAAATAAAAATATGGAAGTCTGACATAACATTTGTATTGTGCAGTGGTTTTCAATCGGAGGGAAAATATTCCTCAATAATTCTAATTCTTTTTTCTGCCACCACCCGTTGAGAACTATTGGACTAGTTGTTAGACTTAGGTCATATAGGGCTTTTATGCACATTTTGTCATTCATGAATTAGGGCTTTCCCGGATTTTCTATCTGTGATTGCTGTTTGGAAATCCTGGTGGCACAGTGGTTAAGAGCTCGGCTGCTAACGAAAAGGTCGGCAGTTCGAATCCACCAGTCGCTCTTGGAAACCCTATGGGGCAGTTCTACTCTGTCCTGTAAGGTCGTTATGAGTCGGAATTGACTCGACGGCAATGGGTTTGGTTTTTTCGGATAGCTGTTTTATTTCCTTTAGCGATAGTGTAAGTTCTAAAATACAACGTAAATTGTCAGGGAGAATTATTACAGTAAGGTTGACAGATTAACATACAGAACACCCATTTAAATTTGAATTTCAGGTAAACAATGAAATTTTTTTGTTGTTGTTATAAGTACGTGCCAAATATTGCACAGGATATATTTACACTAAAACATTATTCTCTGTCTATCTGAAGTTCATATTTAACTAGGCATTCTGTATTTTTATTGGTGTAAATGGTTAACATGCTCAGCTGCTAATAGAGAGGTTGGTGGTTTGAGTCCACCCACAGACACACTGAAAGAAAGCCCCGGTGACCTACTTCTGAAAAATCAGCCATTGAAAACCCAATGGAGCACAGTTCTACTCTGACATACATGGGGTCACCATGAGTTGGAGTTGACTTGACAGGAACTGTGTTTTGGTGTTTTCCCTCCAGCCACCCTAAATGGGAGAGACCTGTGTGTTAAGAACGAACCTTGCGTCTGCTGTTTCATGCCTCTTCCTGAGAGGAGAAGGGAAAACTCATACTAAATGGGGTGGAGGAGAAACCTTGGGGCAAATTATACTCCACCCTTGTATCTGCTTGCCTTGTACAATTAGTCTGTTCATAAAATCGTGCTGTTGTCTACCAGTGTTTTCAATCACTGATGTTTTGTGTTGTGTGATGGCAGGTTATTTTATCTTCATGAACAGCTCCGTTGCAGCTCTACAAAAGCAAAATCCTCAGTGCAAATCTTATTTCAATAGTTTCATGTTCTTACTTTTTATATGGATGGACTGCAGGGCCTTTGAGGTCTTCTGGAAAAAATTCCTTCCATCAGCAGGAGTGTGAACTTGTTCAGCTGAGATCAGCATTTCTGCCTTTGAAAGCCGGCACATGGAGAGCTAAGATTACCCTGTATGCGCTGGTCCTGAGGGGCTCAAGTAACCACTTTAAAGTCACAGGACACGGTTAGCTCTGTGGTTACTCCCTGCATTAGCTCCGTAGGGTTGCAGTAACAAAGTACCACAAAGTGGATGGCTTTAATCAGCAGAAATGTATTGTCTCACAGTTCTGGAGGCCGGTAGTCCATGGGCCATGTTCTCTCCTAGAGTTCTAGGGGGAGATTGTCCCTATTGCCTTCTGGTGGCCCCAGGTGTTCCTTGGCTTATGGGTGCATCTTCACACTGCCAGCTTACCTCGTTAGTCTTTCTTTGTCTCTTCCCTTTTTAAAGGACACCACTCATATTGGATTATGACCCATTCCACTCCAATATGATCTCGCGTTAACTGAGAACATTTTGAAAGACCCCATTTCCACATAAGTTCAAGTTCACAGGTACTGGGGCTTAGGACTTCAACGTGTCTTTCTGGGGGACACGATGCAATCCATATCACTCTCCTAATAGCTTTCACTGTGATTCAGAAAAGCTGTTTCTTTTTCTTTTTTTTTTTGTGGAACGGAACTGTCAAGGCTTCTGGAATGGCTTGTTTTCTGGACAAAGGAAGATTCTTTTGTAAATAATATCTTTGCAGCAATTATGGTGGTGGTGGCGGAGATGGTATTAGTGGTGTGCGTGTGTGTGTGTGTGTGTGTGTGTAGAGCTGAGGGAATGTGTTTCCTTTGTAGAGTGATTTTGACTCAAAATAATAAAAATGGCTTGGCTCTGGGAATTTACTTGGAGAGTATTTTAGAAATATATCTGTTCATTGAGTACTGCGTATTTTAAGCAACAAATCAACCCGTAAAATGGCACTGCAGCAGCATTTATAAAAAAAGTTGCACATGGCGTAGTAGGGAAACATTATTGGGACTTCGTGAAATGAAAAAAATAAAGGAAAGCTTTATTTTCTGACAGTAATTTACAGGTTTTTAAGGCCCTGATTGCCATTCCTTGCTTTCTCTCTGAATGATGGTGTGGACCAGCCTTGGTTACTTTTGCCCACATGTTAATTTCAGATTTTCTTTTCTCTGGGTGAATAGGGATGGATAATATACAGGGAAGTGAAAACACACAGGAGAATTTTAATATACAGCGGAAAGGAATTCGGTTGGAAGCGATCTGAGAGCTCTGTCGTCTTACGCAGTCCCTGCTTTATTTAACAACTCCCAGTCTATTCAGACTTTGCTTCGCTCAACGATTTCGTGTTAATCATCTTTTGTTTTAGGGCCCTTTCTTTCCTTGCTGGAATCAATATCCCATCAACTTCACCGACCATCTACTCTATGAGCTATGAGGGACGCTAGTACAGGGTTGAATTTATACCAGGGTGATTTGCTTTTAAATGTGTTACCGGCTCTTTATCCAAAACATTCCTTGCAGTTTATTCTCATAATTTTACCACTTTTGCACAATTACTTCTCTGCTTTTAGAGACCAGGGAGTGACAAGTAAATTTAAAATGCTTATATAGAGGCTGCAGAGGTCGGGCTTGGAACCACCAAAGTGAAGTCCATTAAATGATGTAGGTTAATAGAGGAAGTGTTGTCTCAGGGGAAATAAAGACTCAAACACTGTGCGGCTGCTCTAACACAAAGTTGGTGACTTCGCTTCCACTGTGCTGGCAAAGCTGGATCGTTTCAGTGAGACTCTATTTGAAAGCAGTTTTGGGTCCCGCTAGTATATTCAGATTGCCTCAGCTCAAGCAAAGTAATCAATTTTGTTGGCCTGGAGATGCATCATACTGATCATCTAGGACTTCCTTTCTTCTCTGTGGTTGCCCACGGTGGGCTGGGTGACAGCTGTCTTTTATTAGATTACAGTATACATCTCAGCTGGCCGCCACTCCAGGCTCTGCATTCTTGGTAAAGATTAATTTAGAAATTTAAAAGTGCATCATCCCCCTCTAAAAGTGTGTTACCCAGATTGTGATGATGGCATTTTTAATAAATAAATAAGTTAGCCCAGCGTATCTTATCACTATGTGTGGTCCTTTACTGTCATTGGAAAGTGGGCGACGAATTCTTTCTTGACGCCTGGTCACACATAAGACATCTTATCACACAATAGGATTTTAGTGGTAATGACGACACCCCGTACTTTTCGGTGATTATTATGTTTGTTTTAAAGGATACTATTCTTAAACGGAATAATTTCCTTCCAGTTTGGGAGGAGGTCTACTTCCCAGTATCGACATGAGACATGTACATTTTAATTTGTTTAATTTGTTCTGTTTTGAGTATTTACACTTACAATGCATAATAGACATAGTGAGAAAGAGAACTCAGTATGTGTGCAAATTCACTTTCTTGCTGAAATTGCTTAGGTTTGGCCCATGAAGGGAATGATCCAGCAGCGACTAATTTTAGAGATCTGATTTGAAGAAGAGTTTGGCTTTTAGGGAGCCCTGGTGGCTCAGTGGTTAAGAGCTCGGCTGCTAACCAAAAGGCTGGCAGTATGAATCCCCCAGCTGCTCCTTGGAAACCCTGGGGGGCAGTTCTTCTCTGTCTTATAGGGTCGCTATGAGTCGGAATCGACTTGACGGCAACAGGTTTGGTTTGGGTTTTAGATCTCTCCTTTGTAAAATAGGAATAATGCTCCGTCTGGATGTCCTTTCAGGGCTCCGTGAGTAAAATGTGAAAATGCTTTAAAAATAAAGTTAGTAAATAACGTCAGGGTGATTATCAAGGCAGTGGGGCACATTAGGATTAAAGAAGACAAAGCCCATGACAACATACATAGATGTTATGTTACAAATGATAACACACATATATTAGTCATACTCTTACTGATGTCTTCAAAATTTCAACCATAGCCCCCCATAGCCCCCATGACTCTTTTTGTAATTGATCTCTACGTGTAAAAATCCCTTTTGTATTTGTTTCTCTACCCGTCATCCTCTAACTCCGGGAGTTTTGAAATCGTCTTTTACAGCTGGTCATGTCTGGTGGTCTTAGGAAGATGGTGTTACAGAGTAGATGATGTCAGATTTTCTCCCAGCATCTGAGCACTCGGGATGACTGACATGGCCATACTGAGGGATAAAACCCGTTGCTGTGGAGTCCGTTCCGACTCATAGCCACCCTATAAGACAGAGTAGAACTGCCCCATAGGGTTTCCAAGGCTATAATCTTTACGGAAGCCGACTGCCACATCTTTCTCCTGTGGAGCTGCTGGTGGGTTCTAACCCTTGACCTTTCAGTTAGCAGCCGAGCCCTTAACCACTGCACCACCGGGGCTCCCTTACTGGGGGATAATCCCCCTCAATGGAAGAGAAAACTGGCTCATATGAGGATTTCATTTTTTCTTGGTGCATCGTCTGGAGCTAGACCAGGCCAGGCCTGCAGGGTCCCTGCCCACACCAGTTCAGTTCTGACCTCACATCAAGCCATGTCCTCGTAGACTCACTGAGAGCCACTACCCTCTGTAAATGAATCTATTCGGAGAGGGTTTTGTCCCTCACTAATACAAAATAGAGGGAGTTCAAGCTATTTATTAAGCAGCAATTACTTACAAACAGTGTCATGAATTTATAGGGAAGCTCTTGTAAATCTAACTCACAGTGGGAATAGATTTAACCCAGATGAGAAACATCTTTTCCTCTGTTTCCACTTTATTGTTTGTATTTTATAAGAGGTTAAGGGGCCAGCTCTGAAGTATTACTAGTGACTGTTTTATTTTTGCGGGTGAAAAGTAGTTTTAATCGTGTAATAAAATTCTACCATTTACTAATGATATATGCCTTTGAAGTCTAACCCTTTTATCCAAGGCACAAACAATACTATAGATGTGATGTTGCGATATGCAAGTGTAAATTTTTGACATGCTAATTTATAATAACTGACAGGTGAGAAGCCCCTAGGCTGGACAGCTAAACTGGAGGAAGGGTGATCAATTTAAAGATCAGGTTTTAGGAAAGAACTGTTTTTTAAAAAACGTATTCAAGTGTGAGTAAGTAGACAACCATTCTTTAGGCCTTAACCTATTGCCGTTGAGTCGATTCTGACTCATAGTGACCTTGTGGGACAGAGTAGAACTGCCCCATAGGGTTTCTAAGGCTATAATCTTTACAGAAGTAGACTGCCACATCTTTCTCCCTTGGGGGCTGGTGAGCTTGAACCACCAACCTTTTGGTTAGCAGCCGAGTGTTTAACCAGTGTGCCTCCAGGACTCTTTTCTTTAGGCCTTATGGACGCAGAATCCCGGGGCTGCCAGAACAATGAAGTCAAAGCTCAGGAGATTTGTGAGAGTTTTGACTTAATCTGATTGGACTGTGAGCCAAGCAAGAAAGGACAGAGTATCCCAGGAAGCGGGTATCAGCAGGTACTGGTGGCGCAGTGGTTAAGAGCTCAGTTACTAACCAAAAGGTCGGCAGCTCGAATCCACCAGCTGCTCCTTAGAAACCCTATGGGGCAGTTCTACTCTGTCCTATCGGGTCGCTATGAGTTAGAATCGACTTGAAGGCAATGGTTTTTTTTTTTTTTTTTGGTTGGGAAAATCAAATCCCATTCTCTGACACCAAACTGTGTGGAAATCAAGTCCACCTATTATCCGTTCTGTTCCCTCTGTTCTGACACCAGCTGCTCGTACAGCACCTCTTCCTCTGACCCTAACCACCCAGAGCTAGGTCAGCCCTCACACCTTAAAGGGCACAGTCCCCCAGACTGCCAAGTCTGCCCAAGGCATTAGTCAGCAGCCTCAAGCCTGGGAGTCCCCACAACACCCTCACTTCTGGTCTGTTGCTACAAATTTGGAGTTTTCCCATGACCCCTTCAAGATGCCAGCTCTAAGCTCAGGGTTCCCCTCACATCTGACCTGCTGGCTCCCATTGCTCCTTTGGGTTCCATAATTCATTAGAATGACTCACAAACTCATGGAAAGTGCTGTAATGCAATTTCAGTTTTATTACGGCAAAAAGGATACAAACGAAGAGAAGCATAGGGCAAGGTCTGGGAGATCCCCAACATGGATATTCCATGTCCCAAAAGGGATGTGTTACTCTCCCACCTGCATGGATGTCTTTCACCAACCAGGAAGCCCTTGGAGCTTCCGTGTCCAGAGCCTTTATTGGGGTCTCATTATGTAAACATCATTGATTGAATCATGCTCTCCCACCAACATGATATCGTGTTGTGGTCTCTCTGGCCTGGCCAGCCCCCATCTGAGTCACCTCATTAGCATAAATCCTCAAGTTGGTCTGGAGAAAAAAGACACTTCAATCTGTGGGAAAATTCCAAGGTTTCAGAGATTATCTTTTAGGAACCAAAGAAAAAGACTTTGAGTAAAGTTAAATTCTTTACCCCAGAGCAGGGCTGCCATGTATGAGTTGTACAAAGTGACAGCTAGTCTCCTGAGGTCTCCCAACAATTCCTACTCTTGTGTATGTGCTTGCCGTTCTTCACATCAAAAGACACAACTTAGATTGTCGCCACTGCAGCTGGCCCCGTGACTGCTTTGACCAATAGAATGTAGCAGAAGTGCCTTTCTGAGCCCAGGCCTTAAAAGGCTTTTGTGCCATTCCTGTAGGAATGCTTGCTTTCGAGACCCTCACTCTCGGAAGTCCAAGGCACATGGAGAAGCCACGTGGTAGAGAATTGAAATGCTCTCATAGATGTCCCAGATGAGCTCATAGCTGATAGACAGCACCAACTACCAGCCGTATGATGAGCCATTTTGGAGGTTCCAGCCCAGGTGAGCCATCAGATGACAGCAGCCCCAGCTGATACAATATGGAGCAGAAACCCACCCAGCTGACCCCAGCAACCCACACAGTTTTTAAAGGTGCTGCAGAATTGCTTCTACCCAAAAGGGGCATCTCTTTCTACTGCTGAAGGGCTCTTATAGGCTGTGAATGGCAGTGAATATTTGAGCGAACCATGTTAGAAGCTCCGTCACCAGGTAAGGATTCTGTATGTCTGCAATTTACCTGGCTGCAGAAAGCTTGTGCCTCCATATTTTTCACACTGTAGTAAAGTAGATTTTTGCATTTTAAATGGCTGACTGGGAGTGTGTTGTGCTGATGATAACCCACAGGAGATGTGGTGCCAGGTAGATTCTTGTGGCAAAGGTTATAAGTTTAGAAAGTAGAGAGAGGCCACTTCTCCATTCCTTGGAGGATGTTAGTTGTGGGAATGAGTGGGTAAACGGTGGCTTTTTATATGAAAATCTCTCCTAAGATCTTGTCGCAGACTTCTAAAGGAACCTTGATCATCTGAGCAGAAATATAGCGCTTTCATGTTCTAAATCTTGTGGCAGAGGAATGCGAGCTTTTGTCCAAGAGCTATTTACACATTTGTGCTTTGTGTTAGCTTTACATTTTACATGTTTGCATTATGTGTTTGCTTTTTGACATTATGGTTTTTCCCTGTCAAGCTGGGGTCATGCTTTGATGTCTAAATCTGTGTTTCTTTTTCATATATCTATTTCCCCTCCTTACCTTTAATTTTTTTTTTAATTGTTTTCGTTAAA
This sequence comes from Trichechus manatus latirostris, assembly GCF_000243295.1. Classification (NCBI taxonomy): domain Eukaryota; kingdom Metazoa; phylum Chordata; class Mammalia; order Sirenia; family Trichechidae; genus Trichechus; species Trichechus manatus. Next base: position 4,466,980 of record NW_004444035.1, on the reverse strand, counting down.
GAAAGATTATTTAAAACCATTGTGAAGTTTATCTTGCTTATCTATGGGCCAGTCTGTTTTTTTTTCTTTTTCTTCAGAAACTGTATGTCGTGATAAAGCTTCCATGTAAAGGAAGGAGAGAAATTTCAAAAAGCTTTTTATTTGAACTTGATTCCAAGTGTACAGAAAAGTGACGAGACTGAGAACAGTAGGTAGGACACCCGTAGACCCTTCCCCAGCGTCTTAGTTTACTGGGGCTGCCCTAACAAAACACCACAAAGTGGCGACTTTAAGGAACCCAATTTCATTTTCTCACAGTTTGGGATGCTAGAAGTCCACATCTAGCGTGTCAGCAGGGCTATGCTCTTTCTGCGGCTGTAGGGGAAGATTCTTCCTTGTCTCTTTCAGCTTCTGTAGCCCTGGGCTTTTCTTGGCGTTCTTTAGCTTGTAGACACAGCCTCACACACTGTCTTTCCCCTGTCTGTGACTGTTTCTGTGTCTGTCCTCTTTTATAAAATGCCACTCAGAAGGAATTAGGATTAGGACCCAACCTACTCTGGTGTGACCTTAATTCAACTGATAACATCCACAAACAAGGTTATATTCGCCAGTGCAGGGGTTAGGACTTCAGAACATCTTTCTGAAGGACACATTCAATTCATTAACACTCAGATTAATTGCTAACATTTTGCTTCATTTGCTTTCTCTCTCTTTTTTGCTGTCTCTCTCTTTGCATGTGTGTTTGTGTGTCTAAAAATTATAAAATTGGTTTTTTTCTTTTTTCCCCCTAGTACCATTTGAGAGTAAATTGCAGTCGCTATGGCCCTAAAAACCTTAGTGTATATTTCTCAAGAATAAGGATATTCTCTTAACTAACAACTGTACAATTATTTAACCTCAGTAAATTGAATATTATCACAATAATTTTTCTTAATGTTTCATCCATATTCCAATTTTGTTGATTGGCCCAATGATGTCCTTCATTGCATTTTTTCCTCCAGGGCATGATCCAGTCTAGAAACAGGTTGTCATATCTCTTTACTTTAACCAGGAACATTCCTTGAGCCTTGTTTTTGCCTTGTATGACATTGACATTTTTAGAGAATACAGTTCCTTTTTAAAAAATAGTATGTGTTTCTCATTTTGGGCTTGTCTGATGTCTCCCCGTGGTTAGATTCAGATTATGTACTCCAAGCTAGAGAGCTACATATGCAGTGGGTCCCTCTCAGAACATCTCATCTAGAGGCACGTGATGCCCACCTGGCCTTGACATTGATGTTAATTTTGATCACCTGGCAAAGGTGCTGTCCAATTTCTCCCTATACTGTTTTTTCCCTTTGCAACTAGTAAGCAACATGCAAATGTCCTGCTGTTATAGACTGAATTGTATCCCCCTCCCAAAACGGTATGTGGAAGCCCTAACCCGCGTCTGTGAACGTGACCTTGTCTGAAGCAGCATCTGTCAGTTAACATGCGGCCGTACCAGAATCAGGTGGGTCCTGACCCCGTCGGAGTGCTATCCCTAAAAAGAGAAGAGACGCAGAGAGACAGAGGAAGCACACCACGGGGGTGCTTCAACCATTGCACCACCAGAGCTCACGTCTGATTCCATTACACACCCTTTGGCAGAGGGACGGCAGAGATGGTTACAGGATCCTGGCCATCTCTGTCTTTCTGTCGTTGGATAAGCCTTCTCTTATGGGAGCTCCTACTAAGTTTGCAAGCCTGAAAATTGGACTGTTACGCCTGCTGCCCACGCTGTTATGAGGCTCCTTGGAGACACCCATGTATATATTGTGAATTTTCCTGGGTGAGTTGTCCAGAGTATTCAGTTACGTGTGAAATAGATTTGGTCCCAAACCATTTGAACTCAGGAGAATGAACTGTAATTGGTTCAGGGAGATAAAATATGTTTCCCCAGGAGTTGATGATTTTGAAAGGGTAGTTTTATTCTGCACTAGATAAATCTGAATCATCAAATAGGTGTGCAGCCAGGTAGCTTTGATTTTGACCATGGAGTCCAGATGGAGGCTCTGGCTTGTGGTTCCAGGTTTCTGGTTAGCCTCACCGTGTTAATAATAATTACTAACATTTGGATGGAGCTTTACAGTTTTTCCAGCACCTTCGCATACATTTATCACATTAGATGGAGGTGCTGGTAGTGAATGATCTGTGCCTTCACCTGCTGACCCAAACACCCTGCCAAGAGTGTGTCAAGATACCACCTGTGTCTCATTTAAGACTTTCTTTATGAGGCTGACTCAGTTACTCAAAGCTGTTTTATAATGACACAAAAATGAATAAGTAGAGGGACTCTTGGTCTTTCCTGCTCTAGAAAATCTAAGTTCCCTGTTTGTGGTTATAGAGGATAAACTTTAGTTGGTATTGGGAGATGTTTTCTTTCTAACCTGACCCTCTAACTCTGTTCTTTTCCATAACATAAAAATGAGGCAAATATCATTGTCCCGATTAGAGATATAAATAAATATACACAGCATACAAAAGGGCAAGTGATATATCTGAGGTCACTTTCCAAGAAAAACAATGAAACCTATAGATTCTACTCACTTTTTCATATACTTTCAAGGATTTCTTTGAAAGCCTTATAATCCATAGATGTTTCTAAAAGGGCCACATCTTAGGTGCTGACCTGTATTTTTGTAGGTGGCTAAAACTGGTCAGAATTGAAAGGAGCCCCATTAATCAAATCTATTTTTAGAAATACATTAGCATGCAGCTTTGCAAACTTGCATTTTTATGCCTATATGAACCCACGAGTGCTGTTAGAAAAATACTGTCAAGATTTATTGCCTCTTCAGGAACCCAGGACTAAGCCGGGGGGACACCACGCACCCTCAGCCTACTCATAGCTGCTGCGGTGAAACTCTACCCTGTAATTTGGTAAGTGTTTTAAAAAATACAACTAAATGGCTACCACATGGTGGAAAATTAGCGATCTGGGACTGAAACTTTTGTGTGGTATTAAATCCACATATGGAAAAAATTGAATATCATCCTCAATGCCCTCCATGTGTTCAGTTGTATTGAATGAAATGCTTATAAAGTGTGACATTATTTAATGTTTATAAGGTTTGTCACATCTAGTAAAACTTATTACTGTTCTTTTGAAAAACTTCATACAGGTGCCTCTGAGTGCACATCAGTCTGGATGTCCTGTAATACACGTGTAGTTTGTTACTGGATACATTACAGTGTCAGGCGATCAACAGCACTCTGACCGGGACAACTTAATTTCACACAGAATGCAGTAACTGGCAATAGACAATTCTCTGGTAAGTTGGTCCACAATAAGGCTTTTTCTACAGAAAGGACTTTTTAAAACATGCAGGGTGAATTATGTACCATAAATTGTTTTGGCAAAATTTAGACTCTTTAAGATAAAGGACCCTGAGCATCTTATCAGCACAAGTAGCTGTCGAGTTGATTCCGACTCATGCCAACCCCATGTGAGTCAGAGTAGAACTATGCGCCATAGGATTTTGAATGGCTGATTTTTCAGAAGTAGATCACCAGACCTTTCTTCCAAGGCACCTCTGGATGGACTCGGACCTTCACCTTCTCGGTTAGCAGCTGAGTGCATTGACCAAGTGCACCACCCAGGGACTCCTCAATCGTACGTTTCCCTAAATTCAAACAGTAGAACCACATGATCTGCACTGTCTACATCTGTGTAACTAGGCTGCGGAATAAATGCCATAATCACATTGGTACCACTGATTATAAGGATTTTTAGGAAGGTTGTCACCTTAACTCGGTTCACCTGACACAAGAAGTTATTCCCTGAGCTTGAAGGCTAGAAACTCCAGGTGCTAGAGACTGACCAGTGTGTTAAAAAAAAAAAACAAAAACCATTGCCTTCAAGTCCATTCAGCCTCATAGTGACCCTATCGGACAGGGTAGAACTGCTCCATAGGGTTTCTAAGGAGCGGTTGCTGAATTCGAACTGCTGAGCTTTTAGTTAGCGGCCGAGCTCTTAACCACTGCGCTACCAGGGCTCTGACCAGTATGTGAGATGTTTAAAACCAAGGTGTACCTAGAACAGGGCTTCGAACAGGTTTGTTATGGTTCAAACCCCTGCTGAGAATTTGCATTTCTAACAGGTTCCCAGGCTATGCTAATGCTGCTGGTTAGGGACCGATTCTGAGAATTGGTCAGGCCATGGTTTCCAAACTTTATTATACATAGGAATCACCTGGGGATCTTGTTAAATTGTAGATTCTGATTCAGTATATCTGGGTGGAAATGCAAATTCTCAGCAGCGGTTTGAACCGGAATGAACTGGTTCGAAGTCCTGACCCAGAACTTTGAACATCATCTCTTTCTATTTCTCTGAAGTATGGTTTGCAGACCATCAGCTTTGGAATCACCTAGAGGTTTTGTTAAATGTACGAGAGCCAGGCTCCATTCTAGAACCACTGCATCTGCATGTATGTTAAACTTCCCAGGTAAGTCTTATTCATTCTCAGGTTTGAGAATCTCTGACAGTCCAAAGCCCTTTAGTAATAGATAGAAAACCAAGGCTAAGGAAAGAAACAAGCAAACCAGATCTGTTGCCATCAAGTCAATTTCAACTCATAGCGAGTAGAACTGCCCCAGAGGGTTTCCAAGGAGTGCCTGGTGGATTCAAACTGCCTACCTTCTGGTTAACAGCCGAGCTCTTAACCACTGCGCCACCAGGGCTGAGAAGTTTATCAAATATCGGAAATACATACAGCTGGTATATGCAGAGTACAAGGATGCACTGTTATCCAGCATCCCTGGGGTTTTCAAATGTACAAATGTGGCCCACATACAATCCGTTCCCGTGGTTACCTGGGATAAGGTGAATGCTATGGCATATTGACTAAGCTACCATCGTGGCTGTCTGTCCATGTTAGAAAGGCACCTCAGTGAACTTATCCTGGACTCTCAGTCCACAGGGCAGTGAGCAGGAGACCTGACGTTGCTGTGACCTCCTACCCAGATGTCTCAAACTCTCCAGACAATTTATGCAGTGTCTTAAATTACCTACATTTAGATCTCAGTCCGAGAGAGGTCTCTCTCTCCTTTTACTGTGGGTCAGTGGAGTTTGACTCATTCATATTTGTAATAGATCAAACTCTCAGACAGTTTAAAAGATACACTTTGTTTCACACATGGCATAGCAAAATTTATCAAGCCCAGTTTTTCCCTGTAAAGAACATGACAGAAGTCTGTTTTATTGCCACGTATTGTGAGGTAGTGTCTGCTGGCCAAATGCTTCAGATTCTGGTTCAACCTTCTTGCTGCACAAGAGATACCTGGGCTAACATTACACCTCGAGACAAGCTGGCGAAGAGTCAATGGCCATGTCCAAAGAAAAACGAGGCATTTCCAAGGACAATTCTGAGTTTCTTCCAGCTGTCCTCGGTGATAATGTCCTCACGGCTTGTGTTACAGTATCTTTGCCTCTGTGGGTCTGGATTTTCCCACGGAGCCACAAACTGCTGGAGGCAGCCGGCAGATGATCAAAACCTCAAAGAGCTGCTAAAAATGTAACTACCTGTAAATGTCAATGTTTTTCCAACAAGTGTTTTTTCCTTTAGTTGCACATTTTACATTGTACGTTAATGTCACCCAGGAGCTGGCATAACAGGGTCTGAGGGGAGCACTCCTGCAGCTGTTGTTGTCGATAGTTGCTGTCAAGTCAGCTGTGCCTCAGGGCGACCCCTTGTGTGCCGAGTAGAACTGCTCCATAGGGTTTCAAGGCTGTGACCTTTCGGAAGCAGATCTCCAGGCCTGTCTTCCTGGGTGCCTCCAAGTGGGTTTGAACCACCCACCTTTCGGCGAGTAGTTGAGCGCCTAACCATTGGTTCTACTGGGGAACTCCATCTCCTGTAGCTACTTGTTGCAAATTCCTGTGGTATTCTTCACAACATCCTCGCACCCCCCCGCCAAAAAAAAAACCCAAACAACAAATCCGCTGCTGTTGAGCCAATTCTGACTCGTAGCGACCCTATAGGAAAGAATAGAACTGCCCCGTAGGGTTTCCAAGGAGCACCTGGTGGATTTGAACTGCCGACCTTTTGGTTAGCAGCCGTGCTCTTAACCCCCACACCACCAGGGCTCTGGTGTTTCTTTGCAAAGCAGCAGCAAAAGCGCGTAAGAGTGTGGTTTTGTCCCACGAGTGCATTCCCTTTCTGATGTTGTCCGGACTACTTCTTGCTGTCATCTTATGAGAAGTGAGTGTTAGCTGCCTTACAGATTCCTACCGAATCACCAGAATTGGGGAGGCCATCTTGTTCTTTCCAACAACGGTTCAGGCTGAGTTTTGTAGCACAAAGCTATTGTTAGTCATTTTTTTTTGCCACCACTGACAAGAGAAAAACAACATTCATCCACCAGCAGCCAAGAGGCCACAAGTTGCCAAAGAGATTAGTAAAATGCATGATTGGTTTGCTTATTTATATTTCAAGTTGAGAGTGCAGGTGGATAAGTCTTGGATTTTGGAATCAACTGTGTTTTCTAATGAAATATTTCATTCCAATTGCCAGGAAAAGGAGAGTCAACAATCCAGTTTTGAATTTTACAACTGACCTTTGATTGCTTTGAGTCAATGAGGAGCAGATTCTGGGTGTTCTGTCCAGTTGGGATGGGCTGTGGCTTCTTTGCCTGCAGCGGGAATCCTGGCGTGATGGGGCTGACGTGGCCATGTGAGCACTGGGCTGAGGGGACCTGTTGTGTTAAACAAAGCTGCCCTCTGCCTTCTGCCTGGCTTCAGGACCCAGGGAAAGTCTCCCGGCCATCTGGCTCCAGCGAGGACTGCAGAGGGAAGTGTTTCTCCTGCCTGAAACACTCGTCCCCAGCCCTAGTGAGAGCTTCATGGGCCATTGCCAGCTTTTGACACTTGAATAAAGGGAAGTCAGAAAACACAGACCTGCTCCTCCACCAGTCTGGAGAAAATGAGTTAGGATAATAATAAGATGTTTCAGAAGTTATCTGACTAGATTAGGATTGATCATTTGTCGATTATTCAAAAAAGTCTGTCAAAGTCATTTGATATGTAAAATGTATGTGTATATATATATAGAGAGAGACAGACAGATAGATCAGCACCACTGCACCGCCAGTTCCCATTGAGTCAACACTAGCTCCTGGCAACCCTCGATGTGTCAGAGCAGAAACGTGCTCCGTAAGGTTTTCAATGGCTGAGTTTTTGGCAGTAGATCACAGGTCTTTCTTCCGAGGTGCCTCTGGGTAGACTAGAACCTCCAGCCTTTTGGTTAGCAGACAAGTATGTTAACTGTTTGCATCACCCAGGGACTCTTTTCTCTCTCTCTTTATATTTATATATATCTCTAAATATACATATTTACACGTATAAATATGCTATAAAAAAACCTGTTTCCGTCAAGCTGATTCCAACTCATAGTGACCTTATAGGACAGAGTAGAACTGCCCCATACGGTTTCCAAGAAGTGGCTGGTGGATTCGAACAGCCGACCTTTTGGTGAGCTCTTAACCACTGTGCCACCAGGGCCCCAAATAAGCTATACACATATAATATTTGAACTTAAAGTATATGCGCACATTTGTTTGCCTTTCTTCGATTGTTGGTCTGCTGGTTGGAATCCTGATCGTCTTTCTTCCGTGCAACTCCACCATAATGCATTATAAAGGGGACCTGGTGGCGCAGTGGTTAAGCACTCGGCTGCGAACCAAAAGATCCGTGGTTTGAATCCACCAGCTGCCCTGAGGGAGAAATACGTGGCAGTCTGCTTCTGTAAAGTTCACGGCGTTGGAAGCCCTGCGGGCAGTTCTCCTCTGTCCTGCAGGGTCGCTAGGAGTCGGGATCGACGGGACGGCAGGCAGTGCGTAATGCATCATCTACGTCTTAAAAATGGAAGGAGAACTCTAAACCACTCACAGAGCAACTGAAGGCAGAATCCCTATAGATTTCTGCTGAATTGGATAACTATTTTTAAAAAGTGGCTCCCTCCGTTGAGCTTTTCCGAAACATCCTCAGTGTGTGTGTGTTTTTTAGAAACAGCAATGATCTTTTTTCACTCTTACTTCAACCATTTTTAACAGTAGTTCCTTCATGTAGAAAATTACAGTTGTAACTCATGATTACCGAGCGGCGCCTTCGATGGCAGGAGAAGGGGGCGGACATCCTAGAGTATCCCGCAGCCAGGAGTGGCACTGCCGAGCACGCTTTACAGAGGAAATTGAGAGCCTGGCTAATTGAGGAAAGTTAGCGGAAAGAGCTTCTACTCCAGGTAAGAGTGGGAGACTGTGTCTCTTGGTAGAGGGACCCACTATTCAGAATACAGCCGGCCCTCCATATCCGCGGGTTCGGCATCAGTGGATTCAACCAACTGCGGATCGAAAATAGTCGAAAAAACGTGTTACATTGTTGCTGAAATGTAGGCGTCTGTACTGAACATGTACAGACTTTTTTCTTTTCTTGCCATTATTCCCTAAACAATACAGAATAACACAACTATTCACATAGCATTTACATTGTATGAGGCATTTGAAGTCACCTAGAGATGATTTAAATATACGGGAGGATGCATGTAGGTTATATGGAAATACTACGCTATTTTATAGAAAGGACTTGAGCATCCTGGGATTTTGGTATCCCCTGTGGATCCTGGAACCAATCCCCCTCGAGGGAGGACTGTAGAGGTGTGCCAAGGAGGGCCTGTGAGAATCTATATGTTGTGACTTCCGTCTCTTCTGTGACTCGTATCCCTAAATGGGCTTCTCTCAGGGATACGTAGAAATGATTCTAATTATGACCCACCCCCAGCAGTAGGCCTTGAGTGCGCACAAGTGGATGCAGTTTCTCTGACAGATGTTAGTCGGGGCGCACTGGGGGGTGGACCTTACTATCCCTGCCCAAGGCTTCTTGGGAGAGCATGCCGTTGCCTTCCTATACACAAAAAGAATCAAGACTTGACAGCCACATTGAAAAAGCATTCTAGCTGACGTACAGAGCTGGGGTAGAACATCTGGTTTTGGTAAAGTCCAGCCTCTGTGCCCAATTTTACAGCTAAGCTGACTGAAGTACCATGAGGTCATGACTTGTTTAGGGTCAGCTCGTCGGTCAATAGCTCAGTTGCCACAGAATCCCCAGACCCTTGTAACTTTCAGTCCTGTATTTTAACTATTAAGCCACGTGGCCTGCTGTAGCACACAGCACAAAACGTCCCAGATGTGCTTTGAAAGCAGTCTTTCCATGACCCAGCTAACATCAGGTCCCCTTAGGACTTTCTGATTATTCAGTGTTCTGGGAGGCCTCCCTGACAGTGTAGATGCATTAACCCGAACGTTATGAGGATTTCCTCACGTGACAGTGTTATAGGATTTCTTTATGAGGTCACTTCCCAGGAAAGCAGGGACTTAAAGGCTGTCACAATAGGCAATGGAGCAAGCGACATGGGGCTTGGTTTTCAGTCTGTCCTCGAAGCATGGAAGAATTTATAAGGGTTAGACTTCTAATACAGCTGATGTGGCTTTTTTATTTGTTTATAGACTTTGGTTCCACCTTGAAAACATCCTGTCTGAACACCAGAAGTGCCCTTTATCTCTGAACAGTGTATTAACTTCTAACATTGCTGACTGCCAGTCAGGAGAATTTCAAAACCAACTGCATACAGCAATGAGGCGCTTCCCTTTTAATGGTGCATTCAGGAGAAGGCCCACTTCTCCTATTTTTCTATGCCACCTTATAGCCCATTAACTACTCTCAACCCTGATAGAAAACATCCCTCCTCCTTAAAAAAATAAACCACATATTAAGGTGCTTCTTGCCTCTTAAGAAAGTATTTCAATCACTTTGTTAAACCATACTGAGACAGAATATGTTGATTGCTGTTCTTATTTCCCCCCAAACCATCACTCAAAACCAGTATGTTCTCTCCACTGAGCTTGGCTGATGACTTACTTTTGGCCACAACACTAAGACTTGATACAAGGCATTTTTTTCAGAAATATAATGGAACTTCCACGGACATTTCTTTTGTTATTAAAAAAAAAAAAACCCCAATTTTAAAAACTCTTCACATTCCTGCAACAAAGTTTATGAGCTTACAGAGTCAGTATATATATATTTTTTAACAGATTTATTTCCTCCACCCCTCCACCTCTGTAGATGATCTTTCAAAACAGATTTGCCTGGGTTTGTTTAACAAAAGGCAGCCTAAACCACACTCCGTCCTCCTTCCCTCCTCTCAGCATCCGTCTGCTAACTCTGTGTAATTTGGTAGTTTTTTTCTCCAGAACACGCCGTCAGTCTGTGTAAGCCATAATCAGCAGCTGCAGCCCAACTGGCCCACAAAGACAACAAGACCACAGCAGGAATGCAGGAAGCCAGGCTGCAGGGGGCGGGCCACACGGATACCAGACGCTCAGCCAGCAGCCCAGCCACATCCTTGCTGAGTTGCTTGTTTTCTCAAAGTGGCTCTGGAAGAGTTAGGATGTCACAAACAGGCTCAGCTTCCAAATCTGATACAGGATTTGTTAAGGAGAAGGGCCAGCAGAGCCGACGTGTGTTGGTGATAATATGTGTGGGCTCTGTTCACTGCTTCACTCGGAGGCTTTGGAAAGCCTCTTCAGTTTCTCTCTCCTTCTTGTCCTGCAGGTTGCATTCTGGGAGAACATGTCGTGAGCTAGAATAATAGAAGTCAGTTCCAAATTTTTTATAGAAATAGTATAATCGGATGTTTTCCCATTTTTATAAGAAACACATTTCATCCTTCCTTTCTCCCTTCTTTCATTCTTTCCTTAAAAATGATTATCCATTATGTTCAAGGCATCATTCTAAGTGTTGGGAATAAAATGGGAAGTAAGACTTCAAATATGTTAACAGGTCATATAGTATAAATCTTTAAATAGTGTAGATCAATTCATTAAACAGGGCAGCTCAGTCAATAGTTGCCAATAATTCTATTTAATCAAGTAGTGCATTGAAGTGTAAAAATAAAGTCTTGATCCCTATCAGTCTTGTCTTATTTTGATGGTAATGATTAAGATGGTAAAAGAACACTTCCGAAAACTAGCCCGTCTTCATCTTCACGTGTTTATTGAATTGGGCGATGGCCACGGGATTCAGAAGGATTCACTTTGGAGAACATTAAAAGAAAAAAAAAACCACTTATGATCTTCTCGACTTAATAAATAATAATGAATAAGTATTATTTGTGCGTTATTATTCATCAAGTCAGGGAAATAAGTATTATTTGTTTGTTGTAGGAAAATTGGAAATTATGAAAAACGTGAGTAAGAAGATAGATATTATGCATAATTCTACCACCCAGCGATAACCATCACCATTGATATTTTGGTATATTTCTTCCAGTCTGTGTGTGCGTTTGTGTGAGTGTGTGTGTGTGTGTGTGCGTATACACACAAAGAAAAAGGCCGGAAGAAATATCTGTTAGATATATATAAACAAATATGAGATCATGCTATATATGCTGATCTTTAACCTGTTTTTAAAATTTAATACAACATGAGCACCTCCCGTTGTTAATAAAAAGTTTTATAAAATGTGATTTTTAATGGACTGTAGAATATTTAATTATATGACTATTCATAATTTAACCAAACCTGTAGTTTTAGAAATTAAGGCTATTTTCAAATTTTAACTAATGTAAGTAACTTCAATTAACTATCTTTGTATATAAATCTTTGTGTATGTCTTTGATCATTTCTTGGATAAATTCCTTGAAGAACTGCTGGAATTACTGAGCCAAAAGGGATGATTATTTTTTTAAGGCTCCTCATTTCCCTCCGTTATATTTCAGTTGGAGCTCTGGTGGCAGAGTGGTTAAAAGCTTGGGTCCTAACGTAAATGTTGGTGGTTTGAATCCACCAGTCACTCCTTGGAAACCCTATGGGGCAGTTCTACTCTGTTCTACAGGGTCACTATGAGTCAGAATCAACTCAACAGCAGTGGATTTTGGTTGTATTTCGATTAGCAATGGATGAAAATAATTGCACCCTATATCTTTTTTTTTGACTTTGGATGTCAAAGTTTTAAAATTATCCTTTTTTGGGGACGATTTAGGCAGGTATTGTATTCTAGATTGTGGAAATGTCAATAGAAGTGACCTGAAAGAATTTTTGCAGTATAAAATTTGACATCTGAATCTTGACAAAGTTGTTGGTTATATTTTCACAAGTGCTATTCTCTTTATTAGTTGTAGTGTGCAGCCACACAAACCGATCAAATAAGTCATTGAGACTGACTTTGAAAGCCTTAGGGATTATGGAGGCCAGTCTCCTACCAAAACAAGCAATCCCTCCTGGAACATTTCTTACAGAGGGTTATTTACTTTCTCCTTGAACACTTCTTGGGACTAGGCATGCTCAGCTTCACCAGGCACCCCTCAAACTCAGCCTTCATTTACGTAGCTCAGGCTTATATGTGTCCACCCCCCTTTGGGTCCTTGAAGGTGATACAGACAGACTTTATAGGAAATGTCATGCAGTGTTGGTTTATGTCTCCCATAAACTGTGTGTGCTACATATTATATTATTCCATATTTCTTTGATGTACAATAAACTAGGGACAACCATAAAAGAACCCAGCAAAACATTGGCACGAGATACAGGTCAGTTTCAAGTCATCTAATTATGGTTTCTTGTTGGAATGTAACTGTGCCTTCGCCTCCTGGAACGATGAATTTGCTATCAAGACAAGGGTCTCCTTGGATCACGTGCATTCCCTGCAATATAATCTTGCAACATGGACACTGGGGATTGGGTCATGAAAAGGTTGCCTGATGTTTAGAGTTCTCGAAAGATACAATGTCTTTCTGGAGTTGGCAAGCATCATGGCTTCTTGTTTGTTATTTAGTGTTGCTGTAATAGTAGGAACATTTATGTAATACTCTTAGTTTACAAAGTTATTCTGCAAACAGTATTCTTTGAATTCCCAAATTATCCTGTGAGGTAAAAATAATTTGGTTGTTGTTATTATTAGTATTATTAATGGTACTTGGGTGGCACAAACGAGTTTGTGTTCAACTACTAACCTAAAGGTTGGAGGTTTGAACCCACCCAGTGGTGCCGAGAAAGAAAGTCCTGATGATCTGCTTACATAATGATTGTCATTGTTTGTTGTTGTGTGCTGTTGAGACAATTCGGACTCCTAGCGACCCTATATTACAGAGTAGACCTGCCCCATAGGGTTTCCTAGGCTGTAGTCTTTATGAGAGCAGATTGCCAGGTCTTTTCTCCCGTGGAGCTGCTGGTGGGTTCAAAACCACCAACCTTTCAGTTAGCAGCCAAGCGCTTAACCATTGCCCACAAGAAAACCCTATGGAGCAGTTCTACTCTGTAACACATGGGGTCACTATCAGTTGGAATAATAATGATTATTATTAGTTATAACTACGTGTTCTACATTTTAAAAAGGATGAAAAGATGAAGTGCTTTGCCAAAAGTGACACTGCTAGTTAACTTGAATTGAAGTCAGTACTGCAAATTCCAGAACAGAACTGCATTCTGTCTCTTTTCCTCTCTTAATGTAATGTATTGCCTTACATGGTCTGTTGTTTCTAACTTGACGCTTATTGATTTTGCATGAAGCCATGAAGTAAACACTCAAGAATCCTATATAGGTCTTAAAGTTTCTCTAATCCAAGGGCTGAGTTGAAACAGCTCTGTGGACTTGGGTCAGATGGAGTCCTCCTTTCGAAAAGAAGTCTGTATTTGTGTACCATGTCCACATGGCCAACACCACTTTTTTTTTCAATGGTTGTGCAAATTCTATCAGAAGAAGAGAATAAAGGTTCAAACCTTTCTTGTTGGATTCACTTGCCTGACACACTTACCAGAGAGGACATCTAAAATCCAAGAAGAAGACAACTGTGAGTGGTGAGCGCATGCATGCTGGTGTTAGGCATTGTTGGCGTGGATGAAGAGACGGTGGTCAAGTCGGAGAGGTCAAAGATGGCTCCTTTTGTGTCTAATACATATTTATTTATATCTATCTGCTGAACATCTATAAAAAAGTTTTATCTAGAGGCTGAGAGAGAAAAAACTGAATGTCTGGGTCTGGTATGACTTTCAGCTCCTTGGAGGAGAGCTCCAGAGTGAAGACAGAGGTCACGTTGAAAGTGAAGCATCGAGACTTTCATCAGTCCATGAATCAGTATTTCACTTCAACTTAACTCTTCATGCTGGCACCCTAGGGTGTAGCAAAACAGAGTGCTACTCAAAACAGCATAATGAAATATAATCTAAAAAGGAATAGGTTTATAGGTTAGCTTTCAAGACAGACAGGTGTTTTGTTATTTTAGGGAATAAAATTCTCCAACTGACGAGCTTCTTTTGTAGTTGGATGTGATCTGTAAGATGCATTTTTTCACACAGCTTCAAGCAGTCTCATAGTCAGGCACTTAAAGGTCATACAAATAGAGCGAAAATGGGGCTCAGAAAATCTTTCAAGTTAGCAGCGTAGGGAGAGCTAATATTAACTTTCTTAGGCATCCGTATACATTCTTTTCAACTCAATTCAACTCAATCAATTTGTTTATTTGTATGATCAGCAAACGTTTACCGAGTGCTGACTGTGTGTCAGGCACACTATTAGATGTTGTACCTTATCTGGTCTTTGCTGCCACGAGTGGAAAAGAATAATTATGAAATGAAAGGTTTAACTGTGAAGAGGAAAAGAAAGCCAACAGAGGACGGCATTAAGCTATTGCAGAATACCCTGTTCTCAGGCCCGTTGCCTCCCAGAAAATTTCCCAGATAGGTTTTAATTGTGGAGAATGAAGGCCCTAATTTAAGAATCAAAAGGAAATTATAGATTAAGATTCTATATGTCTCAATTTTTGCCCATATTACTGTTGGTTCTTGGAAACAAAGACCTAGTAGTAGTTTTCGTTACTGTGTCAGTGGGAACTGTCGAAAGAACTGGTCGGTTTATTTATTTATCTATTTTTATTCTTTAATACCATCATTTATAAGATAGACAGCTTTTATAAATTAAAAATGTATTAAATGAAAAAAGATAATTTTTTAAATTTTATTGTGCGTTAGGCGAAGTTTACAGGGCAAATTAGTTTCTCATTAAAAAATTTACACACGAGTTGTTCTGTGTGTAAAATGGCAGCGCTCTCCCCCTTTCCCAGAAGTAACTTGCAGATGTAAACTTTCTTCTGACATAGATTGAAAAACCAATCTTTATTTCAGAAATGTTAAAATGTGAAAAACTGTGGTCTGAGAATCAAGGAAATAGAGTAATTAGAGCAATTAAAATGTGGCTTCCTAGAAAAATGACTGACTGGGCCGCAGAGCTGGTAAATTAAATCTTTACCTGCAGGATGTAACCTTTTAGCTACACTTGACCCCTGTGTGTGTGTGTGGGGTGGGGTTGACTGCCTCATGCCATGTCATGATGGAGGCAGAGATGGAGTTATTAAGCTGCCACAAGCCAAGGACCACCTGGGGCTACCAGAAGCTGGAAGAGACCAGGAAGAATCCTTCCCTAGAGCCTTCAGAGAGAGCGTGCCCCTGCTGACACCCTGAATTTGGACTACTGGCCTCCAGAAATCTGAGACAATAAATTTCAGCTGTTTTAAGCCACCACTTTGTGATAATTTGCTATGGCAGACTTAGGAAACTAATACAGCTTTATATTTTGTTCAGTGGATTATAATCTTACTATTATTTATTTTAATGCACAATTTTTTTTTCTAATTTTGGCTAGCAGGAGCCCCTTTAAGTTGGTTTTTTGTATTTTAAAATGTCTCTAATTATTCTTTGAGCACTTCCTTACTATCCGGTCCTCTGGCACAAGAAGATGTTTCAGAGCATCTTGTGCTGCTACTACCCCAGGCCTGGAATCGGCCCTTTCTTTAAGAAACCCCGAATTCTTTTATTGAAGAATGATATTTAGGAGCCAAGATCTGGGAGCTACAGGTGTTCATGGCTCTTGGGGTGTTATTGTTCCTAGACCCTCTCAGTGGACAGAGCTAGGGAGTATCTATATGTTTACACACACACACACACACACACACATACATATTTACAACTATATTTATCTCTCTCTATCGAAATCCATGAGTCCCAATCCAATGCCACAGATTGATTCTAGTCATCTCTCTTTCCATATCAGTAACTCCTTTCACTGACAATAAGAAAGTTGGTTTCCATTATCCTTAATGTATTTACTTATATGATCAATCCCCTGGTATGTAACCAATCTTTCGCTGCTACCTCCTTCCCTGCATGGATGCCCTTCTAAACTTTTTGAACCCTGACCCCTGCATCAGGTTTCCTTCCTGTCCCCACCTCATGGACACCCTCTTTCCACCACTCAAGCGCTGGCATGCTCCTCTGGGCTCCCATCCCTACCCTTTCTTGCCCGGCCCCACGTAATGGATTTTGGACTAAATTCAGTCCAAACAATTGTTCAGGAAGGAAAGAGGAAGATGAAATTTTGTTCTCAATGTTCTCCTTCAATGTGTCTTCTGGATCTTTATGAATTCATTCAAAAATATTTTTGGAATATCCATATTTTGCTAGGTACTATGCTTGGTCTGGAGCCCTGGTGGTACAGTGGTTAAGAGTTCAGCTGCTAACCAAAAGGTCAGCAGTTTGAATCGATCAGCTGCTCCTTGGAAACCCTATGGGGCAGTTCTATTCTGTCCTATAGGGTCGCTATGAGTCAGAATTGATTCGACAGCAATGAGTGTTTTTTTTTTTTTTGGTTTATGCTTGGTCCGGGAGCTATAAAGATGAGTGAGACAAAGTTATGTTCTTTGGGAGCACAAAATCTAGCAGGGAGAGATAAAGCATGATTACAACCATCTAAAATATAATGGTACTGCTGTAATAAAGGAATGAGAGAAGGGACATGAAAGGTTCATTTCTGTTTATAAGCATGTGGACATCTTCAGAGAAGAGGTGACATTCGAGCTAGCAGAGGACATTCTAGGCTAAGGGAACAGCATGGTTAAAGATATGGAAGCATGCAAATGCATGAAACATTTGGAGAATAATAAGTGGTCTAGGATATTTGGGATCTGGAAGAGAATTAAAGGAAGTGAGACCATGGGATAAAAGCAGGAAGAAGAAAAATTGGGGCCATTTTAGAAGTTTAAACTTTGCATATTAGATCAGACTTGTGTTCTAGAAAGATAACATTGGCAGCAGTGAGGAGAAGAAAGTGGAATTACATGAGAGACCAATGTTAGAAGACATTGTCCAGCCTTTCCTCCCAACCAAAAATAAGAGAACTAATGCTCTTGTCTATGCTAAGTCCTCCAGAGATAGAAAAGATGGAAAATTCTGTGCTTCTAGGTCTCAGGCAAAGACAGCGGTATGCTGGTAAATTGGCTCAGGCAGGGCTGGGGGAACATTGGCTGAGTTCTGAGGTGTAACCATTCCCACCACGGCCAATTTCCAACTACCAACATCTGGTTAGCAAACAGTTTATAAAAGATCAACACAATCTGATCTCCCCAGCTAATTAATGCAAGCCAGCTCCAGCATGCTACTGGAGGGGAAATGGAAATATGCATCCCAGGTAAAGTGACTTCCCCTATGGGAGAAAGGAAGCTAGTGAGAACTTACAGGAAATGGGTCAAAACTGGGTTATTTATGGGACAGGTCCAAGATTCAATCTGCACCCAAAGTGGCTGCGGCATCCGGGGGTAAATCAAGCATCTGGTGGTGTAGAGAAGCCTGATCCAGGGGGAGCAGGAGAGGACCTTGGTTCTGGTTTACCAGAAGGAAGATGTGTGAACGCCAGTTCCATGCTGTGCCCTTGAAGTACATGCTATGGATTAAATTGTGTCCCTCCAAAATGTATGTCAACTTGGCTAGGCCATGACTCCCAGTATTGTGTGGTAGTCCACCATTTTGTGATTTGATGTAATTATCCTATGTGTTGTAAATCCTAACCTCTATGGTGTTAATAAGGCAGGGTTAGAGGTAGTTATGTAATGAGGTAGGACTCAATCTACAGGATTAGGTTGTGTCTTGAGTCAATCTCTTTTGAGATATAAAAGAGAGAATCAAGCAGAAAGGAGAGGGACCTCATTACCACCAAGCGGAGTGCATCCTTTGGACCTGGGGACCCCACGCTAAGAAGCTCCTAGACCAGGGGAAGATGGATGACAAGAACCTACACAGAGAGAAAGCCTTCCCCTGGAGCTGGCACCCTGATTTGGACTTCTAGCCTCCAAGACTGTGAGAGAATACATTTCTGTTTGTTAAAGCCACCCATTGTGGTATTTCTGTTACAGCAGCACTGGATAACTAAGATAGTAGGGTTTCCTGACAGCATGCTGAAGAAAATCAGGAGCAGGTAATGCTGCCCGTGAGATATTTAGAAATTGCTGCTGAACTGATTGAAGACAGGGTCATCAGCAGAAAGTTGTTCACAGGAGGCGTTCAGATCCACAAGCTATGTTCTCAGAGCCTCCTCACTGGTATGCAACATACTGATCCCCTTAGGCCCTGAGAGTGACTTTTGGAACACCTCTACTTTCTTCTCTGCCATACACTTCCCCTGAGGCAAGAAAGAGCTACTAGTTTAAATTGCCGGTGGGGGGTGGGGTAGGGGGAATAAAATCATAGTAGGTAAAACTGAGCCTCTACTGCCTTACAGTCTCTGGGTGGTACAGATGGTTAACATACTCTGGGGCTAACTGAAAGGTTGGAGATTGGAGTCTGCCTAAAGGCACTTCGGAAGAAAGGCCTGGCAATCTACTTCCAAAAAAATCAACCATTGAAAACCCTGTGGAGCACAGTTCTACGCTGACATACATGGGGTCACCACGTGTCAGGACCAACTTGACGACAACTGTTCTCTTGTTTTTTACTACCTTATAGACACTGTTCTGAATGCTTTATATGTGTCAACACTTTAGCCATCACTGTTGTTATTCCCATTTTACAGATGAGGAGACTAAAGCACAAGAGATTAAGTCATTTGTTAAGGTCAGCTGAGGGCACAATGGTGGAGTGAGCCCTGGCAGTCTGATTTTAGAGCCCACATTCTATGATATGGCCCACTATGCACACTAGGAAAAGGAGAAATACAGGGAAGACGAAGTGTTGGCATCTCAAAACATTGTCCACTTGCATAAATTAGGTCAGTTCCAGGTCTCGCATCTAACAGATGTGTAATAAATGTTTTTTGAATAGACAAACGAACACCCTCTCTCACGTCACTTTATCTTTTAGAAATGAGAGTTTTATAGTATTATATACTGCTGCCTTTTAATTTTGGGTATTTCAGAATTAAGATAATCTTTGAGTGATTCGTTATATTTTCCCAAACAAGTATTTCAGAAACCTGAATACTGCCCAGTGCTTCATTTTTGAGATATTGCACCAAATCTTTTGCTTTTAGACCTTGGAGCCCTAATTTATCAATATATTTAATTAGTTCAATTACTTATTTACAACAGCTCCTTCTTGACTTATTCTGCCCCAGAGAACCACTTAGGAGGCGGGCCTGGGTATTACCACCGAGGGTTTCGTTTGGGAACAGTCAGTGCTCCAGGACCCTGTGCTGATCTATGTGTCACGTCTGTATATCCTGCCCGAAGCAAGTGATCTGAGGTCTGTCTTTACTCTCCTCTGAGCTTACTGTATCAAAGAAGTCTGCTGTTTCAGTGAATCAAGAAATGCATTGCTCCCTCCCTGTGATGAGAGCCAGATCTCCCATTAAAAAAGAAAAACTCATCTCAGGAGCATCTAGCTCAGTTGGCATAACACAGTTTATAAAGACAATGCTCTACATTCTACCTTGGTGAGTAGTGTCTGGAGTCTTAAAAGCCTGTGAGCGGCCATCTAAGATACTCCACTGGTCTCACCCCTTCGGGAGCAAGGGAGAATGAAGAGAACAGGATACAAGGAAAAGATTAGTCCAAAGGACTGATGGAGCACAGCTATCAAGGCCTCCACCAGACTGAGTCCAGCACAACTAGACAGTGCCCGGCTACCACCACTGACTGCTCTGACCGGGATCACAACAGAGGGTCCTGGACAGAGCTGGAGAAGGATGTAGAATAAAATTCTAACACACAGACAGACTGGAGAAACCCCAAGAGTATGGCCCCCGGACACCCTTTTAGCTCAGTGGTGAAGTCACTCCCGAGGTTCACCGTTTAGCCGGGGATTGGGCAGCCTCATATAACAAAACAGGACTAATGAGGCACAGCAGTCCTCAGGGACAAGGCACAAGGACTAGAAGGCAGGAGGGGAAAAGAAAGCTGGTAATGGGGAACCCAAGGTTGAGAAGGGACAGTGTTGACATGTCATGGGGTTGTTAACCGTTGTTATAGGGCACCATATGTACTAACTGTTTAACAAGAAACTATTTGTTCTGTAAACCTTCATTTAAGGTACAAAAAAAAAGAATTATCTATGTGAGATCAAATTGACAACAGCGACTCAAAAGATTTGATGGGAAGCCTGGGGCAGTGAGTTGAAGATAATGGTGATGGAATAATTTGGAAAAGGATAGTGAGAATAGCAGCACAACTGGAAGAATGTAATCAATGTTTGTGTTTTGTGTGTGTAGACTTTTGAAATGGTGTAACTTTGGCTATGGATATTGTCACCAAAAAAAAAAAAAAAGGTCCTCTAAGGTCGAGAAAGGAGAGTGTTGACATGTTGTGGGATTGTTGACCAATGTCATGAAACAATATGTGTACTAACTGTTTAATGAGAAACTATTTGTTCTGTAAATGTTCATCTAAAGTACAATAAAGAAAAGAAAAGAAAAGAAACACTTGGCATTTTGAAAAGCTGGATAGGTTGGTGCTTAAAAGGGAATTCTACCTGGTTAATTTAGGTTGCTTAAAAAAAGGCCTAACATAAGAATGCTTTCTGGCTGTGGGGCTACAACGCTCTCAGCTGATCGTCTCCTGGAAGATTTTCATCACTTTTGGGTCTTTGTTTTCAGAATTGGGTTCTTCTAAGGCAGAAACACAAGTAAGGATATGCAGGTAGGTTGTGGCATCAAGGTGCACTCATGAACACCATCAATCCCACTTGCAAAAGAACAAAAGGTGGCCTCAAGCTTGCTGACATATTTAAAATAAAAGATCAAACAAGCATTTTTTATATTTCCCCTCTCAAGTGCTGTTTTAATATGTATTTTTTCCCATTGCCTCCTAATTTTCTTTCCCTGGTATCTATGCAGATCTTCTGAAGGGATGAAGAGAGAGCTTCAGGTAAAAGGAAACTTTAGAAAGTTGTTAATTTCCCGGGCTAATCGTTTACCAGTGGCTAAGCACAACAGAAATGTATATATTGATTCAAAATCCTTGTGTGTCTGGGTAACTTCCAAGGCAGCTGTCCTCCATGTGATGACTCAGTTCAGGTTGCTTCAAGCTTATCTCTCTGCCAACTCAGTACAAGACCTCCATGTTCTTGGATAAGGGAAAGAGAAACAGAAGGTTGTGCAGAGGCTTTTCATAGCTTCAGCTCTGCTCACATTGCATTGGTCAGAAGCAGTCATGTGGCCCTGCCTAAATGCAAGTGGTGGTGGTGGTGGGAACGGTCGGGAAGTATAGTCTTCCATGTGTCGAGAGAAGAGGAGAACTGGATGTTGGTGAACACTAGTAATGGCTTTGAAGCCCTGGTGGTGCAGTGGTTAAGAGCTCAGCTGCTAATCAAAAGTTCAGCAGTTCAAATCTATCAACCACTCCTTGGAAACCCTATGGGCAGTTCTACTCTGTCCTAGAGGGTCACTATGAGTCAGAATCAACTCAATAGCAACTGGTTTGGTTTAATAATGACTGTCATAGCCATGTTGTCCAATCAAGCTCACCAGAAAACAGTATTGTTCAAATGATAAATGCTATGAATATGTTGCTGTTGTTAGGTGCCATTGAGTCAGTTTTGACTCACAGTGACCCTATGTACGACAGAAAGAAACACTGGCCCGTCCTGTGCCATCCTCACAATCACTGCTATGCTTGAGCCCATTGTTGCAGCTATTGTGTCAATCCATCTCGTTGAGGGTCTTCCTCTTTTTTGCTGACCCTCTACTTTACCAAGCATGATGTCCTTCTTTAGGGACTGGTCCCGCCTGATAACATGTCCAAAGTATGTGAGATGTAGTATCACCATCCTCACTGCTAACGAACATTCTGGCTGTACTTCTTCTAAGACAAGTTTGTTTGCTCTTCTGGCAGTTATTGGTATATTCAATATTCTTCACCAACACCATAATTCAAAGGCATAAATTCTTCCAGATAGATAAAATTCTCCTGACTATATAATACCCACAAATTTGCTGCCTCCTAGAAAAATTAACAAAGTGCAACTCATCCCATTGTGAAGTCCATTTCTTGTTTCCACGAAGTATTTAAATTTCCTCAGATGAATTTTCCCTTGCACAGAATTTCTTCTCTTTCCCATTTTCAGTCAGAGGAACATTGTTAAGGCTTCTGGGTTGAATCTGGATTTATTTTGCAGCATCTGAAGCCCTAAGAACTTGTGCATTCTTCAATACCTCCAAATTTGAATTACTTCAACTCCAAATCTTCCACACACTATTTTCAAGGCCCCTTCCATTTAGAACTCTATGATGCAGTTGACCTCAATATCATTAATGCACAGACTCTGGGTTCCACAACCTGGTTATGGCACTGATCCTCTCTCTGTACAAAACTCAGGGTGGCTGACTACCTAGTGTCCAAAAGGAAATAGAAAATATAGGGACAGTTGGGGCAGATATTGGTGTCCAAGGGGCCCAATCTTTATTAATTCCAGTTCTAACACTCTTCTTTATTGGTTGTAAATCAAAATTTCTGTCTACCATATTTCTTCTTCCTGGAGAACATCTTTTAACATTTCTTGAAGTGCAGATCTGTTCCAATGAATTCTCCCAGTTTTTGGTTGTCTAAGAATGTCTTTATTTCTCCCTCACTTTTTGAAGGCTATTTTTGCAGGGTATAGAACACTGGGTTGACAGTATTATTATTATTTTCTTTCAGCACTTTAAAGACATTATTCAATTGTATTCCATCGTGTGTAGTGTCTGACGAGAAGTCTCCTGTAATCTCATCTTTGTTCATTTTCATATAATTACTAAGAACTGTAAAGGGTCTGAGATTGTACTCCACTTACAAGCTAAAAAGTTAGCTTGACACAGTTTCATAGAAGCTGGCAGAACACAAGAGACTTTTGAGTTAGAAACAAATAAATAACTTTATTATTTATGTCACAGCAAGCGGCATGAGCATCAGCATATTTGCCTCAGTTGCCAGGCTTTCAAGTCCTGCAGGGGTGATGCGAATGGGACTCTGGCCTAGGGAACCCGAATATATTATAATGAGCAGTAAACATGCCTGCCCTTTGTTCTGGAGAGAGACACTGTATCTTTTAAGGTAGTAAGCAAACCTCCCTTTCATCTGGAAAGAGGCATATTTTTATTTTCAAAGGCTGTTTTATACACAGAAATCCTTGAGGAAAAAAAAAAAAGCCTGGGTTAAAGGGCAATGCATGCCGCGCTTTGTAAGACATTCAGAAACGTGAGATGCCTGTGGAGAATTGTCTCACAACAGTAATGTGTCTTTTTTTTTCCCCCTGGCTGCCTTCAGAACTTTGTCCTTTGTTTTCAGTAGTTTGACTATGACATGTCTAGCGGTGTGTCTGTGTGTGTTTTGGTATTTATTCCTGCTTGGTGTTCTCTAAGCTACTTGGAGCTGAAGTTTGGGGTCTCTCATTGATTTTGCAAAGTTCTTGGCTATTATTTCTTGTGCACCTTTCTTTCTCTCATTTCCTTCTGGGATTTCAATTATGTGTATGCTAGACCATTTGATATTGTCCCAGTGGATTCTGTCTTCTCTCTCTCTGTCTCTCTTTTATTTCCTACTTGTCTTCTCTTTGTGTTTCAGTGTAGGTAATTTCTATTCCCTATCTTCAAGCTCACTAGTTCTTTCTTGGGTTGGGTTGAGTCTACTGTTGTGCCTGTCAAAGGATTTCTTCATCACTATTATTGTATTTTTCATTTCTAGGATTTGAATTTGATTATTTCGTATAGTTTTCATCCCTCTGCTGAAATTACTCATCTATCTTCACATTGTCTTACTTTTCTATTAGAGACTTTCACATGTTAGTAATTTGTTGTTGTTGCTGTTGTTAGGTGCTGCTGAATCAAGTCCGACTCATAGTGACCCTGTGCACAACAGAACGACACATTGCCTGGTCCTGAGCCATGCTCACGATCATTGCTATGTTTGAGTCCATTGTTGCAGCCACTGTGTCAATCCATCTCCCGGAGGGTCTTCCTCTTTTTTGCTGACCCTCTACTTTACCAAGCATGATGTCCTTCTCCAGGGACTGGTCCCTGTTAATAACATGTCCAAAATATGTGAGACGAAGTCTCACCATCCTCCCCTCTAAGTAGCACTCTGTCTGTACTTCTTCCAAGACAGATTTGTTTGTTCTTCTGGCAGTCCATGGTATATACAATATTCTTCACCAACACCATAATTTAAGGGCATCAATTCTTCTTCAGTCTTCCTTATTTGTTGTCCAGCTTTCACATGCATATGAAGTGATTGAAAATACCATGGCTTGGGTCAGGCATACCTTAGTCCTCAAAGTCACATGTTTGCTTTTGAATACCAAAGAGGTCTTTTGCAGCAGATTTGCCCAATGAAATATGTTGTTTGATTTCTTGACTGCTGCTTCCATGGGTGTTGATTATGGATACATGCAAAATGAAATATTTGACAATTTCAGTCTTTTCTCCGTTTATCACGATGTTGCTTATTGGTTCCCTTGTGAGGATTTTTGTTTTCTTTGTGTTGAGATGTAATCCATGCTGAAGGCTGTAGTCTTTGATCTTCATCAGTAAATGCTTCAAGTCCTCTTTGCTGTCAGCAAGCAAGGTTGTGTCATCTGATATCCCTTGTTCCACATCCTCTTCTGAATCTTGAATTTCTGGCAGTTCCCTGTCAATGTACTGCTGCAACCATTTTTGAATTATCTTCAGCAAAATGTTACTTGTGTGTGATATGATGCTATTCATGATATTGTTTGATAATTTCCACATTCCATTGGATCACTTTTCTTTGGAATGGGCACAAATACGGATCTCTTCCAACTGACTGGCCAGATAGCTTTCTTCCAAATTTCTTGACATAGACGAGTGAATGCTTCCAGCATTGCATCTATTTGTTGAAATGTTTCCATTGTTCTTCTGTCAATTCCTGGAGTCTTGTTCTTTGCCAATGCCTTCAGTGTAGATTTGGACTTCTTCCTTCAATACCATTGGTTCTTGATCATATGCTACCTCCTGAAATGACTGAACATTGACCAATTCTTTTTTAGTCCAATGACTCTATGTATTCCTTCCATCTTCTTTTGATGCTTCCTGCACTGTTCAATATTTTGCCCATAGAATCCTACGGTAATGCAACTTGAGGCTTGGATTTTTCCTTCAGTTCTTTCAGCTTGAGAAATGTTGAGCTTGTTCTTCCCATTTGGTTTTCTAACTCCAAGTCTTTGCACATTTCATTATAATACTTTGTCTTCTCAAGCCGCCCTTTGAAATCTTCTGTTCAGCTCTTTCAGTTTATCATTTCTTCCATTCTCTTTAGCTACTCTATTTCAAGAGCAGATTTCACAGTCTGTTCGGATATCCATTTTGGTCTTTTCTTTCTTTCCTGTCTTTTAATGACCTCTTGCTTTCTTCGTGTACGATGTCCTTAATGTCCTTTGGTCATTAGTGTTCAATGTGTTAAATGCTCTTTTTGACAATGAATGTGATGCTGTTTCTCTTCAATTTCCATTCCTGGCATAGTAGACCATGTGACTGTCTGATTCAAAATGGCAAATATCAGTCTATTTCAGCTCACTAATGCCTAGGATATCTATCTTCAACTGCTCCATTTCATTTTTTACAACTTCCGTTTCCATAGATTCATACTTTTTACATTCTGTGTTCTGATTATTAATGGATGTTTGCAGCTATTTCTTCTCATTTTGAGCCGTGCCACATCAACAAATGAAGTTCCTGAAAGCTTGACTCCATGCATCATAAAGGTTAACTCTACTTTGAGGAGGCAGCTCTTCCCCAGTTCATATTTTGAGTGCCTTCCAACCTGAAGGACTCATCTCCCGGCACTTTATCAGACAATGTTCCGCCGCTATTCTTAAGATTTTTACTGGCCAATATTTTTTGAAGTAGATAGCCAGGTCCTTCTCCCTATTCTGTCTTAGTCTGGAAGCTTTATTGAAATCTGTCCCTCATGGGTGACTCTGCCGGTATTTGAAATACTGGTGGTATAGCTTCCAGCATCATAGCAACATGCAAGCCACCACGGTATGGCAAACTGAAAGAAAAATGGTGGATATTGTTAGTCATAGTTCTTTTAAATCCCTTGTCAGATAGTTACATCTGTGTCGTATCTGAGCCTGGTTATGTCGATTTCTTTGTCTCTTGAGAGTGCATTGCCTGTTCTTATACCTTGTAATTTTTTGTATGAAAGCCAGAAATCTTGTGTAAGAAAGTAAAGACTAAAGTAAATAGTTTTATGCTTGGAAATGGGCACTCCTTTCCTTCTGCTAGGCCTTGAGTACGGATGTTTGTGTTAATCAGTGAAGAGATGGGCTGAATCTGAGGTTTGTTGTTGCTATGATTACTCTCAGTGATCCACAGTCTTCCAATTCTTCTAGCAATATTTTGTGTTTGGTGTGGGAGCGGGTTTGCCAGGAGTTTTTCTCAATGTCTGATCCAACCTCAGCTTTTGGACTTCCTTTCACATTGTGGCTCAGAGACAGTCTGTCTCTTGTTGCTCTCTGATCTGTATTCCACTGTAACTCATTGCTTGTACTTGAAGCCTGTTAGTCTGGTGGTGGAGAGTGGAGGGTGTTGCATTCTGATGTTCTGATTAAGCCTCAGTCTTAATCTGTGTCCTGGAGTATTACGGATTGAATTGTATCCCTCCAAAAGAAGGAATTTTAGGTGAAAACAAAACAAAACAAAACAAAAAACCAACAATGTAAGTGAAGGCCTGGATTTAGTGGTGATTATAATATGCTTGTGGCACATTGAGACCAGCCTAGCAAGACAGAGTAGCTTCTGGAAGTGACAGGAAATAATATAACTCTGGTTTGGGTAAACACAGGGCACAGACAGACACACTTCTAATTAGTTTGGTGCCTATAGCCTCACCCAGGTCTTCTGAGTCCTCTGTTAACCTGGCTGATATTAGATCTGCTTAATCAGGGATCCTTGGGTGCCTACTCCATACACAGGCATTCTGGGAATGATGTCCTTTCTTCCAGAGGTGAGCAGTGTCTTCATTCCGTGTAAAACACAGAAGAAACAGTTTATTGGGATGGGGCAGGTTATATAAGTTTGCTACAACAAGATTGGGCAGCCTGGGAGAGGCTAAGACTTTTGGAGGCAGATCCCTTCATGGGGATGGAGCAGATACTGGTTATAGTCCACGTCTGAAGTCTGGTGTGACTGGAAGAACCCAGCATCTGGAGAATGAAGGAGAAAGAGCAGGTGGACACTTAGTCAGTCATACAGGAGGGGGCTGAGAGGAAGGTGTCCTGCTAGAGTAACAGGGGTGACCTGGAGGATGCGTGAAAGAGCGCTGGTGGTGCAGTGGTTAAAGCGATCGACTGCTAACTGAAAGGTCAGCAATTCAAAACCACCAGGGGCTCCGCAGGAGAAAGATGTGGCAGTCTGCTTCCATAGAGATTTACAGCCTTGGAAGCCCTATGGGGTCACTATGAGTTGGAATCGACTCGATGGCCAGTGGGTTTTGGTTTTTTGGAGGACGCATGGAGTCTAGCAATGACTCTATTGAGAAATACACCCAGGCAGAGGACTTTGAGTACATCTTAGGATTTTGGCTTCCAGAAGGAGCAGGGGTAGGTACTCAAGCTCTGAGGGAACTGGCCAGAATGAGGCAGAGCCCCAGGCTAGAGAGTGGAGACAGGTTTCCAAGTTAGAGGCTTGGAGGTGGAATCTGGGTAGTACAACTAATGAGTCTTGCATATGCCCTGCTGTGAAGCCTGAGGTACAAAATCAGCACTGTACTAACATCAAGGTGATGATACTGAACCCCAAATACTGGTCTAAAGCTCCTCAAATACTTTCAATCTAAGATCAGCATTAAACCAAGGAAAGGCTACAACAGGCTAAGCATGGAGGCGAGGTCAGGGTTCCCCAGCTGTGAGGAGTGGAGGGACATATTGATGGAAACCAGTCCTGGTGTGACAGAAGGTGTTGTCAGAAGTCTTTTTCTCTTGCCCTTCGCTCAGAGTTCTAGCCAGAGTTCCTTCCCTCCAAGTCCTGCTGCCGCTGTTAACACCAGTCTATTCCCAACCCCACACGGTTTCTTGGCCCCATCAACCTCTTTTGCTCTCATCACCATGTCAAAGGGGCTGTTTGAAATTTACAGCCCCTAAAACACTGCAAACGAATGAATCTGTAACAAATCTTGACTTGCCTACATCCAACAGAGCTTGGTTTTCACTACCACCACCCTGGAGAGCTCCGTTCCCAGCTGCTGCTTAGAGGAAAGGTGTGGAGTGATGGAATTTCCTTAAGGATCTCTTCATTCTTCCCCTTTCTCTTTTGCAAGGACAAATTGAACTGTATTATAAAGCACTCTAGGACTGACCCTGCTCAGGTGAGTCTAGCAGTCTTCCAAATTTTATTTGCTTTCTCAGCCACTCATATGGTAGTCTGAGTAGTACAGACTTCCATTGCTCTCCTGCAAGGGAACATGGCCCAAACTTTCTCCAAAATGGCTGGTTGATAGGAGCTAGCTTGGCATTATGTATACACAAATCTAGATTCCTTAACTTTGGCTCTCCCTGTTTCTTAAACTGTGGAGAGTGGTCCACAAATCAACTCATTCTCACTAGGCCCAGAGTGACTTCTACCCATAACTAATCTTTAGGAAAGGATATATTCATAATGTCCTTAAGACACACATAAATACACACACGTTCATTTATTCATGTACATCTTGTAAATGATGTTAGCTCTTCAGGAATGGGCATATTCACAATGTCTTTAAGACACACACACACATTTATCCACATATAGCTTGTATATGTTGTTGTTGGTTCTTGTTGACGTTGTTAGATACCATCGAGTTTGTTCCGACTCATAACGACAGAATGAAATATTGCCTGGTCCTGTGCCATCCTCACAATAGTAGGTATGTTTGAGCCCATTGTAGCCGCCACTGTGTCAATCCATCTTATTGAAGGTCTTCCTCTTTTTCACTGACCCTCTACTTTACCCAGCATGATGTCCTTCTCTAGGGACTGGTGGTCCCTTCTGATAACATGTCCAAAGTAAGTGAGACAAAGTCTCACCATCCTCGCTGCTAAGGAGCATTCTGGTTGTACTTCTTCCAGGACAGATTTGTTTGTTTTTCTGGCAGTTCATGGTACATTCAAATATTCTTTGCCAAAACCATAATTCAAATGTGTCAATTCTTCTTTGGTCTTCCTTATTCATTGTCCATCTTTTAGTTAAGTCTTCGGGGACAAGTATATTCATAATGTCTTTAAGACACACATACGTACGCACACATATATATTTATTCACATATATCTTGTATCTGTTGTTATTAGCTGCCGTTAAGTTGGCCCACAACTCATAATGACTCCACACACAACAGGATGAAACGCTGCCCCATCCTGTGCCATTCGCATGAGTGGTTTGCACATTGGACTGGGTGACCCATAGTGTTTTCGGAAGTAGATCCCAAGGCATTTCTTCTAATGTGTTTTGGTATGGAAGCTCTGCTAAAACTTGTGAAGAATCGTAGCAACATGCAAGCCTCCACTGACAGACAGGTGGTGGCTTCTCATGAGATGTATTGGCTGGGAATTGAACCCGAGTCTCCCACATGGAAGGCGAGAATTCTACAACTGAATCACCAATATCCCTTTATTTCTTGTACATAGATGCACATACTTGCATATTCTCAAAAGATGTAAGTTGGCCTCAAAATCTTTTTAAGCAGTTTCTTTCACTATCCCAGAGATGCCACGATTCCATATGCAAATTGCCTCGGGGGTTTATAGGCATAGATTTCTGAGTCAGTTACAAATGTTGTGTTTAACAAACTATACCAAAACAAGCATTTAATTGTATTTTCATTGATTCTGTAGGCCAAACATTCAGACTGGGCTCAGTGAGGATGGCTTGTCTCAGCTAGAAAGATGGGTTGACTCAACAGCTGGGGTGGAATCATTTAAGACTCACTCATTCACGTGTCTGGCTCCTCAACTGGGATGACTCAAGACTAGGGCTGCTGACCAGGGTGCCTACACGTGACCTCTAGTGTGGATTGGTTTCCTCACAGCCTGCGGGCTTGAGGGTAGTTGGCCTTCTTATATGGCGGCTCACAACTCCAAGCAGGAATGTTCCAGTGACTATCAGAAGTTGCATCACCGTTTATGGCCTATCTCTGGAGTCACCCAAAGTCACGTCTGCCATGGTCTATTGGTCTAAACAGTCACAACCTGTCCAGATTCAAGGAGAGGGGACACGGACCTCACCTCTTGATAGGAAAAGTGACGTGGAATTTTGGAGCAATGCTCTAAAACCTCCACAACTTCCCTAAATTATTTCCTTGGAAGGGAAGGCACGTTTAGTCCAAAACAGGTTATGCCCTAATATAAGTCTTTTGCAATCCTTGGTCCACAGGAGGTTAGAGAAATAGGGTAAGATCTCAAAGCCAAGTTGAGAAATTCAGATGTAGTTAGATAAGAAAATAAAATTGGTTTAGGATTTTAGAGATGGTGTGTGAAGTGCATCGAGTGGAACTTTTTATCTCCTTTTTAAGAAGGAGATGATCAAATACACTAGTCAATGTTATCCTCTGAGAGTTCTAATGTGGGAGGTGGGTTTCAGATAGCATGTTAATGAAAGCCTCATGCCATAATCTAAGCGAGAGTTTGCCTGAGCCAGAAGCTCGCTTGACAGAATCAGAAAAACTGAAACCCAAATGGCAAAAATATGGTTAAAATCTGAAGTTTTATATGAGAGTCGGTGCCAGACAGGTGCTACTTCTCAAGGATGAGAGCAAACACGTGATATGCCCAGCAGGAAAAGGACTCCCAATGTCGCTGTAAATCAGCTCAAATCCTGCGAAGGGTGCTGTTCTAGGCATTCTGGGAGGTACTGTGGATGTGTTAGGATGTGAAGCTTGCTTTCAATGAGGTTGTTATTTAGCTAGGACAACCCTCATGACACGTCGACTTGTTATTAATACCTGAAAAAACCAAAGTACAGAAAGGTTAAGTACCTTGGTAACAAAGGGTAGGACTAGGTTCAGACCTGTCTATTCTAAAGCAAGAGCTTGTTCTGTTCTCACAAATGCTTCTTCAAAGGGAAATCAAATGTTACTTTCTATTTTTCTTAGAAAAACAAGAATCGATTTGATTAACGGCTTTTGATACTAAAGTCAGGGAGCAGGCAGAGAGAGGACGCGGTTTTAGGACAGGCCAAGGCCTTCTCTAAAGCTTGTGGGAGAAAGATGTGGCAGTCTAATTCCATAAAGATTTACAGCCTCAGAAACACTATGGGGCAATTCTACTCTGTCCTATAGGGTCGCGAGGAGTCGGAATCGACTCAAGTGCAATGGGTTTGGTTTGGTTTTGGTTTTGGCTTCTGTAAAGCTGTGCCAAGCCTGCTTTTGAGTGAGTATTGTGAGAGTCTCTGATCTTCAGGAAAAGGACTAGGTGTGGCAGAGACATTTAATGGTCTTGGAACAACCACATACTTACTCCCACATCACAGCTCCCTGTGCACTTAGGATGGAGCCATGCCATTTGTACCCACCAAGACAGACCGTGCAAGTCACTAGAGTGAGTATGGGTGGAAGTCTAGAATAACAGCTGGGAGTTCTCCACGCTCACTCTTCCCCTGTCCTGACAACAAGGCCATGTGTTGTCATGGAACTTTTTATCTCCCTTTTAAGAGAAGAAGATCAGACACTCTAGTCAGAGTTCAAAGTGTCCATCGCTTGGATCCCTGAATGACTCAGTGGAGCAGAGACCTCTACAACCTCACACTGGACTTGACTGAGAAGCAAGTCTTTACTGTGTTAAGTTCCTGCAGTTTGTGGGGTTAAACTGCTATCACAGGGAAACACAGTTTGTCATGAAAAATAAACCAAGGAATTCTATGACGGTCTTAAAAGTAAGCCTGGGGTGGAGAATATATTGAGACTAATAACTATAAGCATCCATCTGTAACTAAATTAAAAAAATGTTTTAAATGATAATTTATTATCAGAGAATGTAAAATTATAAGTAGGTAGCATTTAATCAATATGATAAAACCCAAAACCTGTTGCCATTGAGTTGATTCTGACTCATAGTGACCCTGTAGGACAGAGTAGAGCTGCCCCATAGTGTTTCCAAGGAGTGGTTGGTGGATTCCAACTTCCGACCTTTTGGTTAGCAGCCAAGCTCTTAACCACTATCCCGTACATACTGCTATTTCAAACAAAGAACTTAGGTTTTGTAGACAAAGCTTAGTGAAATGTCTAGTTCTCATGCTACAGCTCATCTCTTAGGTTTACTGTCTCTGTCAGGGGATGGAGAGCTTGGGGTCCTTGATGTACAACCCAAGACATCATTATCCACCTAGTGTTGTTGTTGTTGATAGTTGCTGTGGAGTTGGTTCTGACTCATGACGACCCCATGTGCAGAGCAGAACTGCTTCATATGGTTTTCAAGGTGGTGACTTTTCAGAAGCAGATTGTCAGATCTGTCTTCTGAGGCACCTCTGTTGTTGTTGGATGCCATTTGGTTGATTCTGACTCAGTGACAGTATGTACAACAGAATAAAACACTGCCTGGTCCTGTGCCATCCTCACAATCACTGTTATGCTTGAGCCCATTGTTGCAGCCACTGTGTCAATCCATCTCGTTGAGGGTCTTCCTCTTTTTCGCTGACCCTCTACTTTACCTCATACTTTACCAAGCATGGTGTCCCTCTCCAGGGAATGATCCTTCCTAACAACATGTCCAAAGTATGTGAGATGTAGTCTCACCATCTTTGCTTCTAAGGAGCGTTCTGGTTGTACTTCTTCCAAGACAGATTTGTTTGTTGTTTTGGCAGTCCATGGCGTATTCCATATTCTTCACTAACACCACAATTTGAAGGCATCAATTCTTCAGTCTTCCTTATTCATTGTCCAGCTTTTGCATGCATATGAGACAATTGAAAACACCATGTCTTGGGTCAGGCGCATCTTAGTCTTCAAGGTGACATCTTTGCTTTTGAACATTTTAGAGAAGTCTTTTGCAGCAGATTTGCCCAATGCAATGCATCTTTTGATTTCTTGACTGCTTGCTTCCATGGGTGTTGATTGTGAATTCAAGTAAAATGAAATCCTTGACAATGTCAATCTTTTCTCTGTTTATCATGATGTTACTTATTGGTCCAGTTGTGAGGATTTTTGTTTTCTTTATGTTGAGGTGTAATCCATACTAAAGGCTGTAGTCTTTGATCTTCATCAGTAAGTGATTCAAGTCTTCTTCACTTTCAGCAAGCAAGGTTGTGTCATCTGCATATTGCCGGTTGTTAATGAGTCTTCCTCCAACACTGATGCCCCGTTCTTCTTCATATAGTCCAGCTTCTCAAATTATTTCCTCAGCATAGAGAATGAATAGGTATGGTGAAAGGATACAACCCTGATGCACACCTGTCCTGACATTAAACCATGCAGTATCCCCTTGTTCTGTTCGAACGACTGCCTCTTGATCTGTGTACAGATTCCTCATGAGCACAATTAAGTGTTCTGGAATTCCCATTCTTCACAATGTTATCCATAATTTGTTATGATCCACACAGTTGAATGTCTTTGCATAGTCAATAAAACACAGGTAAACATCTTTCTGGTATTCTCTGCTTTCAGCCAGGATCCATCTGACATCAGCAATGATATCCCTGGAGAGTTTAGGACCCTTGTTGTACAACCCAAGGCATCATTATCCGCTTCGTGCTGTTGTTGTTGTTAGTTGCGGTGAAGTTGGTTCTGATTCATGGCGACCTCATATGCGCAGAGCTTAAGGCTGTGACTTTTCAGAAGCAGTTCACCAGGTATGTCTTCTGAGGCAACACTGAGTGGGTTTGAACTGCCAACTTTTTGGCTGGTAGTCGAGTGCTTACCTGTTTGTGTCCTTTGGAGCTAGCCTCCTGGAAGTGCAAGTACATGCAGAGGAGACGCTAACTAGCCTTGGAGGGTATGCCTTGTTAATCTAACCTATTTTTTTGGGATAGAAACCTTGCATCTTAAGGTAAATATTTTAATTTATGATTCAGCCAGTTCTGCTTCTTAGAATTTATTTCGCAGAATCTTTTCATATTTCTGCTACAAATAAAAGTTCAGTGGGTTTAAAAATAAATGAAGAAAACAAGTAACTTTCTTTCCTCCTGAAGGCTCATCAAAGTCCCTTTCCCAGCCTCCTTTCCATTGGACCAGAGAAGGATTCACGATGTAAATGTTCTCCAATGTTGCAAATTCACTGTGCAATTCGATGTATGAAGGATCGTCCCCGGGAGCCCATCCAAAGGGCTTGAGTGACTGTTATCAAAAGGGTCTCCTCTCGAAGGTGGTCTTTGGATGGATCTTGAGGACAGTGGGGGTATTGTGAGTCTCTTTTGATAAAAGTCCTAGATTGGCACACCTATGTTTTCCTGCCTCGAGGGATTAACAGAAGCTTGAAAACGAGCCTGTGTCTAATGCAGATAAACATACAAATGCAAGTGCCACTAAACCGTGGGTCAGGCAGAAAGGTTGCCTGGGTGTTCATGAACTTCCCTAGCAGGGCCGACGTTCGGTTTTATAAATTCAAGGAGAAAATATGCCTAGTATATATGCTTACTCAGGTAGTTGAAGGGAATGTTCGTGTTTGTGTATTGTTCTCTGTGGTAGAATATTTCTTATGAACATATGTTTGGTTAGTATTTGGAAATGCTGTGTTTATATAGTGCTGTATAGACAGGTCAATGCTCCTCAAAATGGTCATTCATTATCTCACCATTTCTCTGAAAGCACATGGACACAAGACGCTGCAGAAAAATACCGTCAGAGTTTCTGAAAGGCCGTTTATCTTCATTCCTGATTATCTGTGCGTGCATGTGTGACACTGAAGATGTGATGGTAGTAATTGCTGTTTTCTAATGCAAATGCCTGGTGCTGCTGCTGTGGCGTTGGCAAGTACATAAATCAGTGCTAGCAAATCCAAAATCGTTCTCCAGGCAGGGATTCTGCTAAACTAATCACCAAGAAAACAAGCACACACACCACCAAGAGTAATTAGGGAACAGGTGAAATCCAGGGGAGGGGCTGGGGGTAGGTTTGCCAGGACACAGCCAGGGAAGCAGAGTTGACATGTGGTAGGTCACCTATTATTAATCCTGGGAGACAGATCAAAGCTCCATTCTAGTCTAATCAGATCAAGCAAGGTGCTGTTTGTATTCATTTGTAAAAGGCAAGTGAGTTTACAGTGAAATATCTGTTATATATTCTGAGAGGATGGGGTGCTGAGGATGCTGAATGCTGGTGAGGATTAAATTGTGGTAATGCTACATTACAGATCTTAGGCAGGGCTTTTTAATACTAGAATGAACTCTGGAAAGGATAAAATGAGGTACTCAGCAGCTTACAATGTGGCTGGGTGAGTAACACTTCAAAAATGCAACGGCGGGGGATATTGAGTAAAGAGCAAGAGGCGGGGCTTTTCTGTGGTTAAATCTCCCCCATAGTTCTGCCACAGGCAATTCTTCCCTCTCCTTCAGAGCTAGTGGTGTTATTTATGCAGTTAGTTTTACATTAATGATGCAGTAGCGGCTTTTGGTAATGTATTCACATTCCTAACACAAAACATAAAACCTGCAGATTTTTTTTTCCCCCAAATGCGCTAAGATTAGAGGTTTCTTTCTATCCAGATTGAAATTCCCTCTCAGATGCTCTTTTGCAGGAGGGGCCTCACCAGAGAAGCCCCTGATTTTCACACAACTTCAAGCCCCTGATTTTCATTCAAATTGTTGGGATTTGAGGGGTGGGTCAGAACCTGCTGACCCCATACTGATTCTGCACTCAATCAGCGCTGTGCTATAGGACGATTCTGCCCACACGTGGGTCAGAGCAGGGTCAGTATGTCCATGGGAGCTCATGGGCTAGGACTCTACTCCCAGCAGTTTCCTGGGGCAAGTCCACTGGGCCAGCGCTGGTCATCTGTAGAGAGGACTGAACTAGGTGCTCTCGGAGCTTTTTCTAGGAGGACAGTGATGGCTCAGTGACATTCACCTTCTGTGCGGGAGATCTGGGTTTGATTCCCAGCCCAGGCAACTCATGCGTGGCCACCACCACTCTGTCAGTGGAGGCTTGTGTATTGTTCCGATGCCGAACAGACCACCTTTTTCTACCTCCTGTAGTTGGAAACCCTGGTGGCACCGTGGTTAAGATCTACCACTGCTAACCGAAAGGTCTGGCAGTTCAAATCCACCAGCCCCTCTTTGGAAACCCTATGGGGCAGTTCTACTCTGTTCAATAGGATCACTGGGAGTTGGAATTGACTAGATGGCAACAGTTTTTTTTTTTTTTTTTAAATATACTCGAGTTGGAAGCCCTGGTGGCACGCCGGTTAAGAGCTCTGCTACTAACCGAAAGGTCAGCAGTTGGAACCCACCAGGTGCTCCTTGGAAACTCTCTGGGTCAGTTCTACTCTGTATAGGGTCCCTATGAGTCGAAATCGACTTGACGGCAATGGTTTTTTTTTGTTTGTTTGTTTTATAATCGAGTTGGGATCACAGATGGGGCCTGTTACTCATTTTCCTCTATTTCCTAGGCACTTAGAAAAAGTTTGTATAGTAACAGTTTTAAAAGTAAAGGAGTGGAAGGAACCCTAAGAAGAATCTAGTCCCTTTTCCCAGCTAGATATAAACTCTTCAGACAGCTCGAGAACTGATAATGTTTCAAGGTAATTGTGGGAGATAGGGCCTCTGTGAACAGGAATCGACTCAGCGGCAGTGGGTTTGGTTTTTGGATACGGGGGAGATAGAGACTAACAAGCATTTGTTGAGCATTTACCCCTGGGCAGGCCAATTCCATCCGCTGAACAACACTGGAGGAGAGTTGTGACTGTTTTGTTTTGTGACTCAGGGACTGGGGCTTGAGTTGCAAAAATGACGCCGCAGGCACAGGCGGGCTTTTCAACTGGCTCCGTCTACTTCTAGAGCCAGAGATTTTTGACCTGATTCAAGCAGCCTCTTAAAAAAAATACTAATCTATCTTGTTTTTGTTTTGTTTTATAATTAATTTTTTAAATTTTATTTTATTTTTTGTTGATGTTGTTGAGAA
The DNA here is from genome assembly GCF_000243295.1 of Trichechus manatus latirostris. Lineage (NCBI taxonomy): Eukaryota > Metazoa > Chordata > Mammalia > Sirenia > Trichechidae > Trichechus > Trichechus manatus. The sequence goes on along the minus strand of NW_004444035.1, from coordinate 4,429,661 downwards.
TATACACAGAAGGGCGTTCATCGGTTCAATAATTTCTACATGTACAATTCGGTGACCTTGATTACGTTCTTCAAGTTGTGTAACCCGTTCTTACTTTCCTTTTCCGAATTGTTCCTCCGCCATTAACATAAACTCACTGCCCCCTAAGTTTCTCATCTCATCTTCTGACCTGCTGTTGTCAGTTTGATCCCATATAGAAAAAGAACGCAATGCTCAAAGCATTCTCTACTAGTTAAGCTGAACTATTGTTTGGTTTTAAGACTTCAGCGAATATTTTCGGTTTAAGGTTTCGAGTTTATCTCAGTACCATTCATGTGAGTTAAAACCATTCGTCTGAAGGACTACAAAGTGAGGAAGTTGTGCGATTAAGATTGTTCCCATTATGCAGATGTAGATACTGAGGCTTGGAAAAGTTCTGATTTGCCCCAGGTCGTGAATACGTCAGTGAAGTGCCAAGGGTAAATCAAACTTTTATGCTCTTTCCTTGACTTTCTTTTCTCCACCTTGCTTAGAAAAGCCTTGCTGACAGTCTAAGCAGAGATTAGAAGCCGTCCCTGAAGCCTGAGACGTGGGGTGAAGGCTAACACCCACTTCTGGATGTGTGTTCTGAGGGATTTGCTCGTCTCTGAAATGGAGATAACAATGTGCACCTCCCCTTGTTGTGAGGGTGGACAAGTTAATGCTTGGGGCAGAGAAAAAACAAAAGCAAAAAAACCCAAACCCATTGCCATCAAGTCAACTCCAATTCAGCGGTGCTATAGGACAGAGTAGAACTGCCCTATAGGGTTTCCAAGGAGCAGCTGGTGGATTTGAACTGCGGACCTTTTGGTTAGCAGCAAACACTTACCCAGACTGTGCTGTAGAGAAGGGGCTCAGTAAGTGTTCCCCTCATCTTCCAGGTGATCTGGGTTTGGACGAAAGCAGACATCGGTGGCTTGTCTTTATGGTGAAGTTATTATGACTGTAAACTGGATGCGTGAGTTTTTGTGTTTTTGAGTGTAGAAGGCCTTCCCAGGACTGTATTCATTCTGTCATGCCCGGTCTGCTCTTGTTGTGTAGACATGATCACAGACACAAAGTGCCTTTCAAAATAATTCTGCCCCACTGAAATCTAATGTTCAAAGACAACATTTAAGGAGGGTATCGGTTTCCGTAACAAAATAATCTCTAGGCAGCAAACGTACACAGATGTCCTCAGTGGTGTGCACTGTGTTGCTGATTTGTGAAACAGAAGCCTAACTCTTCTGTGTTAGTAATACTGGACCTTCCTCTCTTTTCCCATATGGCGGTGGTAATTGTTTAATACTATAAATAAATGTCGGTTGGTATTTTTCACACTGACAGACATTGCGTCTCAAATTATGTAAGAACTACTTAAAAGTAACAATTAAAATACGTTAAAATCAGTCCTTGGTTTTGATGATAATCTAGTTTGATGTAGCTGAAATTGTATATTGGATTATCCAGGGGATCACAGGCTGTCTTAAGTATACAAGGCATGGATTAAGCATTGTATGCTCAAGATTGCTCATTTTTAAGTAAAGTGCCCCCGATTACCTACAGCTGTAGCAGTACAGCTCAAAGGTTGCTTCAAGAGGATGCAGGACTTGTCCTCAGTCCGTGTACCCAGCAGAGGGCAGTAAAGCTCCAGCTTTCTTTTCTGACTGGTTTCCTTTCAAATGACTGCAGCTGGGCAGTGCTCTGAGGCTCTCAGGTGGCTGCCATATAATTGCAGACTTTAAACATTTCTGTGGTGAAACATAAAATGCATTGTGAGGTCAATGAAATCCTTTGTCGAAACTTCTCTGCAAATCTGACCCTTTAACAGGACAGTGCAGGACTGGAAGATGTGCCCATCACTCGTATCTTGTGCACTGGGAACCTCGTTGCCATGTATTTATTTCTTTGGTTAATATATCTTTGTATTGTGGAAAGTACATGTATATATAACAAAATATTTGGCATTTTGACATTTTTTACATCTATAATTCAGTGACATTAATTACGTTCATCACCACTATCCGTTTATGAATTATTTAACCACTCTTAACAGAAGCTTAAAAACCCATTACCATCGATGCCAACTCCTACCAACCCTACGGGACAGAGCAGAACTGCCGCATAGGGTTTCCAAGATGGTGAATTTGAACTGCCCACCTTTTGGTTAGCAGCCACGCTCTTAACCACTGTGCCACCAGGGCTCCCACAGAAGCTTAGTGGCCCCTAAGCAATGGCTCCCTCTTTCCCCCCTCTCTGCCATTCCCGGAAAGCACTAATCAACTTTGATCTCTATACATTTGTCTATTCTAGATAGTTCTGATAAATGAGATCATACAATATTTGTCCTTTTGTGACGGACTTATTCAGCATGATGTTCTCAAGGCTCATCCACACTGTAGCACGTATCCAGATATTCTGTGTGGCTTTATATGGCTTATATAATAGCAGCAGCACTCCCTGTAACTATTAGGATGATATTTAACCTGGCTGCCAATGTCATTCTCATACTTTGTCTCAGTTGCTGCTGAGATGCTAAATTCTCTTGAGCAACAGTGTTGGGATTTTCTAAGATGGAGGGACGTTTATGGTCTTTCCCCAGCAAGTGCCCCTCTCCCCGGTTTGTCTTGGGAGTTGTCTGGCAGTTTGGCTTAAGTGGAAAACACAGGTAATTTTCCTACGTCTGAGAGAAACGAATACTCAGAGAGTGGAAAGGAGAGTGGAGAACGGTGGTGGGAGTCTTTGGTGAAGTCTCTTGGTACCTGGTTCTTCAGTCCTCGTTCTGGGTGGGTGGAAATGCTACGCGTTGCTTATCCAAGAGGGTGTTACCTCATACAGTGGCCACGATAAACTTTACGGTCAAACTGGAATAAAATGCTGTGGACACAGCTTGTTCAGAACCACTAACTCACTCTGTGTTTCTTTGGGGAACATTATTGGGCAGTAATAGCATGGTACGGTGAGCCACGTTTCCATTCGTGTCTTCTGCAGTCGCTCTACTCTTTATGGTCCATGCTGGAGCTGACCGGTGGGTACTCACATTACAAGTCGCACCAAAGACATAGTAAGCAAGGGGAAACCCTCCAAAGGACTACAAAACGTGTATCCTTAGCTTAGAAATTCTTTAAATGATCTACTGTGGATTGTGGCTCCAACTCAGTGATGAAATGGCTCAGGAAATCAGGAAGCTCTTGAAGGCCAAGATTCAGTATTTTGTTCCCGTTGGAGAGGTCCTGGAACAGAGGCTCTTCAAAGCAGGCCATTTTACTTACCTCATGAAAGAAATACCAGTGCCTAGACCATAGTTGGTCTTTAAAACACAGTTGCTGGATGAATGAATGAAGTGGAGTTATTTTTAAAAAAGCAGGATGAAATCAGTTGAAGATCCTTTTTAATTAGACTCATGCGGTCCATATTTTCCCATTAAAAAATGAAAAAATTTCCTGTTAGAGATCTTATTTTAGTATGCTGACTAAGTATTTTCATTACTCTTTTAGAAATGGTTGAAACCTAATCTTTGTGATATGGGCACATTATACTGTAAACTTAGGTAAATCACTCGTGTCTTCAGTAATGACCATTATGCTAGATATAGTGAAGTAACCAGAAAAACTGGAAGACACAGTCCTTGCTCTGGAAGTGGACAGCATGATTGGCCAAGCCACATGAAAGGAGGAAGAATAGTCTAAGATGGTTTCTCATTCAGAGTTCGATTTATTGACTGCAATTAGGAGTATGTTATAAATTAGGAGAGTAGGAAGATCCCTGGAGACAGATGTGGTTGAGGAAAACTTCACAGATGAGGTGGGAATAGAGTCAATAATGAGAATTGAATACCATGGGGCAAAGAAGAGGATGAAGAGAATTCAAGACGTGGATTCTCCTTGGCTGCCCGATCTGGACTTGGCTCACCTGTTGTTGGTGGTTGGAGCACCTATCCTACCCTGAGAATTTTGTCTGGATGTCCCACCTCCCCTCCTAAGGGGCAGGGACTCTGCCTTAAATGTCGGGGAACTTCCACTTTGCCTGGCCCATTGTTGTTAGGTGCCATGGAGTCAGTACCGACTCAGAGTGACCCTATCTGCAACACTGCCGGTCCGGCGCCATCCTCATGATCGTTGTTATGCTTGAGCCCATTGTTGCAGCCACTGTGTCAGTCCATCTTGTTGAGGGTCCATAGTAGACAGTTAGTCTATATTGTCCGAGTGAAGGAACTGAGGCTGAGAGCTGGAAATGAGCTTGACATACCTATTTAAGTGTACGGTTAAAAAGAGAAGATGGAACTTAGTGAGAAAACCCGGCTGATCAGAACAGAAAGTTTGTGCTGATAGTAGTAGAAACAAGTTCAAGGCAGTTGATGGATATTCCCATTAAAGTAATCACGGGGTTTAGATGAGCTGTGACGGCAATAGGGAACCACTTAAGCAGGAATGTGACCTAAAGGCCGTGTTATAGGAAATTAATCTGGTCATGACAAACAAAATCATGGCGGGAGGTGGGGAAAATTATCAGCAAATCTGTAAAGCAAAAGAATTTGATAATATGAATGCATCTACATCAGTTATTCTTAATGATTGATATATATGAATAATTTATTGGCCAACAGAGTTTCATAGAGACAACTTGTATTTTCTTTAAAGAGAAGAAAAAATTCTCCCTGAAAGAGCACAATAAAAATGAGAAGAGTCTCCTTGAGATGAGGTGAAACTTCTTTCCTTAGCACGTTCCAAGCGGACTTCTATTACATTACCGTTTATAATTTTGGTAATAAACAAGAGGGTAGCACTTGGCAGCCATTCATAAAGCGTAAATAGACCTGTGTGGGATACAGGAGAACTTCGGTTTGAAACAAGAGATGCTTATTCTCACAGGGTGATGTGGAAAGACCAGAGGAAAGGAAACACGGTCTTAGGAGGACCTGCTCCCGCTGCCTGTTTGGAGACCAGCAGTTTACAGAGGGTGGCGCAGTGGTTAAGAGCTTGACTGCTAACCAAAAGGTCGGCAGTTCTAACCCACCAGGCGCTCCTTAGAAACCCTATGGGGCAGCTCTACTCTGTCCTATAGGGTTGCTATGGGTTAGAATCGACTCGATGGCAACGGGTTTGTTTTTGGGTTTGGTGTTGTAAACAGGAAGTATCAGATAATGACACCAGCCAATTAGCTACTTTGGCTTGTGACAGGTGCACAGGACACTGGTCAATATGAGCAGAAGATGATGACTGCGGGGGAGGCGCTGACCCTGGCTTCCAGCCGGGCTGCACTTGGGGTCGACAGGCCGGGCCTTTAGTGGAAAGACATTGCTGGGTTGACAGGGGTTTATTGCTTTAGCCTTTTCACCTCATTTGTAAATACGGGGAGAAACTGTCATTCGAAGCATATCTGAGTCCTATTCATCCTTTAAGATCAATTCAAATACTCCATCCCAGCTGTAATTTTCTCTCTGTTCCCTAAACTGTCCCTCATCTGTGTTATTGCACACTTTATACCCACCACGTTTATACCTATCGTATTTTATTTTTAGGCCACCACATTTTATTTATATGTCTCTCTCCTGCCACTAGACTCTGATTTCCTTGAGGGAGGGTCCCCGTTGATTATCATTATCTCTGTATCCTCAGGACAATTACCCTGGGAAGGGAGAAGAGCTAACACTACTGGGGACAGGCTTAAGTTTGAAAACTGGTCTAGACAAGATATGAGAGTTTAGGTAAAGTACTTAACCTTTCTGAGCTTTGTTTCTCTTCTCTAAAAGACAAGGATAAGAGTTGAAGGATCAGAAGAGATAATGTGTGCTACCTCAAAGATTAGGGCCACTATTATGGTCTCCAAGTGTGCCTGGGCCCTCAGTGTTGGCCAGTATCCTCTTTCTTTAATAGCATCTCTTTCCATTCCCTACAGCATTCTTTTAGGTTCACTTGTCCACTGGTTAATTTACAGTTAGGCCACGCATGCGCGCACACACATACACACACACACACACACACATACACACAACTCATATGTCTAAGACTGGATGCATTATCCTAAACCTGCTCCCCATCTCAGTAAATGAAATCACCACCCACTCAGTAGGCCAATCTACCCACTTGGAATCTGTTCTTGACTTCTCCCTCCTCTTGACCCTCCACACCTAATTAACCATCAAGTCTTGCCAATCTGTCCACTCCTCTCCTTATCCGCTTTCACTACCCCAACCCAGATCACCAGCATTTCTTGCCTTGTTTCCCATAACAGCCTGTGATGGTTTTCCTGCCTCCACACTCTTTTCCCATCAAATTCATTTGCACTGCAACCAGATCAGCATTTATAACACACAAATGTGACGACTTCCATGACCATCCGCGTTTGGGTTGCGTGCATCCCGGTCAACTTGTACTTTCTTATCTCAACACTTACCATGCTGTGTTAGGACAGGTATTAGTTTGTAATCCTCACTATACTGTAAACTTTATGGAGAGGGATCATGTTGCCTTGACATCTCTGTAACAAGATTAGTAGATAGTAGGTATACTATCCACCGCTTGTCTGCCTATTTGTCATACTGTGGTGGCTCGTGTGTTGCTATGATGCTGGAAGCTTTGCCACCAGTATTTCAAATATTCGGCAGGGTTGCTCAGGTTTCAGTGACGCTTCCAGACTAAGACAGACTAGGAAAAAAGGCCTGGCAATCTACTTCCAAAAATTAGCCAATGAAAACCTTACGGATCACAACAGAACATTGTCCAACTCACTTGCTTTGGACAGGCCATCAAGAGGGATCAGTTGCTAGAGGAGGAAATCATTTTTGTTGCAGTAGAAGGGCCAATGAGCGTGTGGCAGACTCTCAGTGAGATGGATGGACACAATAGCCCAAACAATGAATGTGAAACACGCTGGCAACTGGGAGGATGACACAGGACTGGGCAACATTTTGTTCTGTTGTACATAAGGTCGCCATGAGTTGGAGTTTACTCTACAGCAGCTAACAATAAGAAGGTATTTCATAAATATTTGTTGAAGGGACAAAAAAACTGCAGCTACTGGCACATAGTAATTCTCCTTCTCCTTTTCTTGTTCTTCCTTATCCTCCTCTTCTCTTCCCTTCCCTTCCCAGCCCTCCCCTCCCTCCCTCCCTCTCTTCCCTTCTCTCTCCTTCTTGTTCTTCTTTTCCTCTTCCCCTCGGCATTAAAGCTATTGATTACAGTCGCTATCATTGTTATCATCGCCATCATAACCATCATCCTCATTACCAAACGTCATCAATCATCATCTTTATCCCCTCTAAAATAGCAGGGAATTGCTAGGAGCAATTGGGGCCTGGATGGAAGGCCAGCAGGGAAGGCTACAGGGACATCACTGAAAACAATTCAGAGGACGCTGGGGGAAGGGAGGCTATGTAGGGCCCCCCTCCGTCACCTCAGTTTTTTTTAAAGACTTCTTTTGGAGGACAGTAGCAGCAGTCTTCTCAGACTGATCTACCTCGAATGTCAGCCTGACTCCTCCGATGGAAATGGAAATGTTAACTACATCTCTAGTGGTCTAATCACTAGGCTCCATCTGGGGAGCTCACAAGGCCAGGGTGTGAATTAGGGAAACGTCATTATTTCCTCCTTGCATTTTGGGTCTCTTTTCTCCTCTTCCAGTCTCTTCCTCTTCTCTTTGGCCACAGACGCCCACTATGCTCATGCTGAGAAATCTTTAAGTCTGCTGTCTTTATTGTATAGAGACTAAATGAACAAATTTAGGCAACTTGCTGAAAGCACATACAACTAGTCATTCACAGAACAGGGACTAGAATTCGGCTTATGTGAATTCCAGGCTAGAGTCTTTCCCACTGTATTTATTTGCTCAGTGGGGACACACGAGCTGAAAAGCATAAATAGTTTGGCAAGAAGCAAAGGGAGATTGTGTTTGTGTGCTTCGAGGGTGAACAAGTACCTTGTATTGCTTATTCTCTTCTTACTTACTGCCTTCTGCCACCATCTTTACGTTCCTCATGCTCTGTCTTATCTTTCCCATTCAGTTGTTCCATTCTCTCCCTGTATTTTGTTTCCATAAATCGCCCTTTGTCTACTTCCCTCTTCACTTCTTCCCAAATCCTATTCCTTTCCTCTTTTGCCTTCTTATTTTTCCTTCCCCTTGCTCTGACAGCTCCGAGGCTTCAGTGAGTCCATAAAAAAAAAACCATAAAATGCTGTATTTTTAAGGGACATTAAAGATACATAATTTTGATTAATTTACACTGTAGCCATCTTTATAAGGACTGTTTGATGTCCAATGAGCCTTTGAAAAGTCTTAAAGTTTTTTTTCCCTTAAAATGGTAAAATTACATTTTTTTTGAGTAAAACTAACTCGAACACTTCAAGACCAAATTTTTCTTGGGAACTTGATTTATTTTATTTTATTTTTGCTCACAGAATAGTATCTTTTCAGTTATAGAGGCTGCAAGGAATAAAATCCTTTGGAAATTTGTGAAGCAAAAGAAAACGCTAGTTTACACCTATGTCTTGTCTTTGAGGGGCAATGACAGGTTGGGAAGACAAGAGTATAAGTACAGATAAATGAAATAAACTGATGTCAAGGTAGATTGTAGCAAAAACAGGACTGAATTGAGTTGAGTCTGGATAGGGTAAGATTGCTGGATGGGCAGAAGCTTAAAGCATGGAGCAATAGCCTGTCCCCTTGGCTGACCAGTGGGCAGAGCACAAGGCTGGTGCAGCTTTGAGGCAGGCCCTGGGTGCTGAGGTCCGAGGTCAGCTGCAAATGAGGTGTCTTTCCCTGCTGACATACTGGAGTCCTTTCTTCTCCGTTATTATGGGAAACTCATGGCTTCCAATACTCCTTTATCTCTGAAGTGGAGCCCCCAAAAGGCCAGACTTACAAAGGTGGGACTCCAACACCAGTGAAAGTGTTCTAGTCCGTATTTATGGTGGATCACTTATTGTCCATAGGAGATGGCTATCCCTCCAATAAGGGATTTGGTTCCTGTTATGGATTGTATTGCGTCCCCATAAAACAAGTGTTAGAATCCTAACCCGGGTACGTGCGGATGTCGTCCTATCTGGGAACAGGGTTCTTTGTTATTTTAATGAGGCCAGATCAGTGTAGGGTATGTCCTAAACCCATTACTTCTGAGTTCTAAGGGGCAGCAGAGATGCAGACAGGACAGCACCAACGGGGGAAAGATAGATCCTACGTGGAGATCGCCAAGGACCTGTGGAACAGAAGCTGAAAGGATAAAGATTTTCCCCTAGAGCAGACAGAAAGAGAGCTTTCCCCTAGAGCAGGTGAGCTGAATTTGGCCTTCTAGTGTTCTAAACTGTGAGAAAATTTCTGTTTGTGAAAGCACCTACTTGTACTTTTTGTTACAACAGCACTAGGAAACCAAGAAACCAAGAAACCAAGACAACTCCCTTTTACTAGATGGGAGCTGACCATCAACATTTTCATGCTCTCTTTTAAAAATTGTCTTAGTCATCTAGTGCTGCCATAACAGAAATACCACAAGGGGGTGGCTTTAAAGAACAGAAATTTATTTTCTCACAGTTCTGGAAACTAAAAGTCTCTGTGTCAATTCCCTCTGTGAGTCACTCTTAGTTGCTGGTGTCTGCCAGTGATCCTCGGTATTCCTTGGCATTCCGTGACATCTGTCTTCCCCCTGTGTGTGCCTCTGTGTCTGTTCTGCTGTTTTTATAACTCAGAAGTGATTAGGTTTAGGATCTACCCTACACTGGTCTGACTTCATTAACATAACAAAAAACCCACCCTATTTCTCAACAGGATCACATCCACAGGTACAAAGGCCATGAATTCAACATTTAATTTTGAGGCACACAATGCAACTCCTAACAGCAATCTAACTTCAGTGGTCCAGCAGTTTCTGCAAACCATGAGAGAGGGCTGTGACTGGAAGGCCTTCCCTCTTCTTCTATCCAGGTTTCCACTGGGAGAAGACGAAGATACCAAGCTTAGTCAGAACATCTGAATTAGATGGAACGTGTTGTTGTTAGGTGCCGTTGGGTCGATTCTGATCATAGCAACCCCATGTGACAGAGTAGAACCCCATAGGGTTTTCTAGGCTGTAATCTTTATGGGAGCTGATTGTCAGGTCTTATTCCCATGGAGCTACTGGTGGGTTCAAACTGCTAACCTTTCGGTTAACAGCTGAGCCCTTAAGCATTGCGCCACCAGGGTTCAACAGTAGAATAATGGAAACGCGGGCCAGGGAAGCCCAACGAGGTGAGAAACTCGCAAAGACATATTTCCAGGGACTAGTGTTCCTAATTTTCTCAGGTGCATGGCCGCCATACTTACTTACACCTTTTCAGGCCCTCTGTCATCCACTCCCACGATGAGTAAATGTTCTAGGCCTGCCTCATACACCTCTCGGTCTGGGCCATCCAGATCATAAAATTTTCTCTAATTTCCATTTATGCAGTATGGAGATTAAGGTCATAGATTCTGGACTACGTAACTACTTCCACTTCCTAACTGTGTGACCTTTGACAAGTTATTATTATTTTTTTAAGTTATATATATTTTTTAAATTTTCTACTTTTTTTATTGTACTTTAGATGAAGGTTTACAGAACAAACTGATTTCTCATTAAACAGTACACATACTGTTTTATGACATTGGTTAACAACCCCACGACATGTCAACACTCTCCCTTCTTGACCTTGGGTTCCCTATTATCAGCTTTCCTGTCTCTTCCTGCCTTCTAGTCCTTGCTCCTGGGCTGGTGTGCCCCTTTGGTCTTGTTTTGTTTTATGGGCCTGTCTAATCTTTGTCTGAAGGGTCAACCTCAGGAGTGACTTCATTACTGAGCTAAAAGGATGTCCGGGGGCCATACTCTTGGGGTTTTTCTCCACTCTCTGTCAGGCCAGTAAGTCTGGTCTTTTTTTGTGAGTTAGAATTTTGTTCTACATTTTTTTCCAGCTCTGTCCTGGACCCTCAATTGTGATCCCTCGACAAGTTATTTGACTGCTCTGTTTTTCAGCTTCCTCATCTTTAAGATGGGGATAATAATAGTACTGATGTATATAAAGTACCATGTTAGTGTTAGCTATTATATTTGTTATGATTATAGCTGTGGGTATAGTCCTGTGTCTAGACTGGCATAGGGGAGGAAGGCTTTGTAGAGTATGACTTTAAGGTGAAGTTGTTGGGAAAATAGTGGTCACTGTGCCAGATGGTGGATGAGCGTTCATTCCCCCCCTTCTACTGCACCTTTCTGCACTGCAGAGGTGGGAAAGTCTAAAACTTCATTTACTAGACATCTTTCTGCCTGGGCTTCTGGATGCAAATTGGCCTCAACAGTCTATTCTCTGATGGAAGGTTTCAGAAGGCAGAAATGAGAGGAAGGCAGTCAGCTGCTGGCAAGCACAGTGGTCGAGTGGGGTGGGGGCTGTTTCTACAGCAGCGTTCCGGAGCCCAGTCACTAGCTTCCATGGGGCCCCAATTCCCCACTCTCCTGACTGGATGGCCAACTCTGCAGTGGTATTCTGGAAGTCCTTCCTAGAGACTCAGCTCGCACCTCCTTCCAACATTGCTAGTACCTAATTTCTCATATTACACCTCTTTCTGCCTGATTGGTTTTTGTTTCTGCTTTGTACAATTTAACCTTGATTTTACAGTCTTACATGTGATCATTTTCAGTCTAGAGAAGACTAAAGGAAGAGGCAACCCTGTCTTATTGCCAAGGCTGGAAGAGCACAGCTAGTGATTGCATAATCTCACTTGATTTCCTACCTGCAAATACTTTCCTGGGATTCTTTGTTTATCAGCTGCGAAGACTTCCTTAGCCCTTCTCAGGTGTGTAGAGGGGTTTTCCAGGTGACTGCATCTCACGCAACATATTTTTCTTAGGTCAACTGTAGGAAGGAGGTCTATCAACGATGGTATTGACAGGAACCGTAATTATGGGATGGGGCCTGGGTATTACCTGATAAGTTACTTCAGCAATGGGCAATATTAGGGCCCAATTGACATAATACCTAGTATCCTATGTAACATTTGAGAATTTTCAATTTCAGTGAATTAAATGAATTCATGGTATGGCTATGGAAGAATTAAAAATGTCAGGCCCATTTTTTTGTCTTTGTATTTTGATAAGATGTTGTCTTAGTTTCTTAGTGCTGCTGTAACAGAAATACTACAAGTGGGAGGCTTTACAGACAAATTCACATTCTCACAGTTCAGGAGGCTAGAAGCCTGAATTCAGCGTGCTGGCTCTAGGGGAAGGCTCGCTCTGTCAGCTCTGGGGATAATCCTTGTCTCAGTTTCTGTAGTCCCAGCGTTCCTCACTTCCTTGGTGTTTTTCACGTGGCTTCTGTCTTCCCCTATTTGTGCTTTTGCCCCGTGTCTAATCTGCTCTATTTATAACTCAGAAATGATTAGGTTTAAGACACAGCCTCTACTACGGTGGCCTCATTAGCATAACAAAGAAAACCCAGTTTCCAAAGGGAATTACATTCACAGGTATAGGGGTTAGGATTCCGATACATATTTTAGGGGGGACATAATTCAATCTGTAATAGATGTCAACTTGAGATCTTGGAAGTTGGGGTAGGAGATTCTGCCAGGAGAGTTGACTGAATCGATGCCCATGATTTGAAATCTGGCTGATAATGAAAAGACTGGACGAAATTTGAAAAGCATCTCCCACTGTGAGGGTTCCCTATAATAGAGCAAGGTTGGCACAACTGTGCTGATTCCTTGCTGGCTTGGCTAAGATTATCCACAATGCCTCATAGGAGGTTTCTTTCCACACAGTGTATGCCAGTGGTGGGTTCAAGAAATTCAGGGACACAAGCTGAGCAATTGGCTTCTATCTGTGAATGTGCAAGATCTAGACTCAGTGGAAGTGACTGGCATAAAATCAAAAAAACCCCAAAAAACCAAACTCGTTGCCGTAGAGTTGATTCTGACTCTTAATTATCCTATAGGACAGGGTAGAACTGCCCCCTAGGATTTCCAAGGAGTGGCTGGTGGATTTGAATTACCCACCTTTTGGTTAGCAGCCAGGCTCTTAACCACTGTGCCACCAGTAAATTTAAGCACCCAATAAATGTTAAAAACTAACCATCAGTCCAAGAAGTGGGAGGGTGTCGAAGGTAGAGAGATGAGGCATAAAATTCCAGAGCAGCTCCACAAATCACAAGGTGTTGTGAATCTCCCTGTTGGAGGGTTAATGTGTATCTGCAAATGAGGGGGCCCATTAGGTGGCTAGCAACTTTAGTCATGCACACTGGGGTTGGGTGGGGAGTTGCCAGGTCCAGGTTTAGCTGAGGGATTTGGTCTGCAGAGAGCTGGACAGATTGTGAAAGGCTTGTTAAATTGACTACAGGGTTTCAGTAGAATGAGGCCAGCCAGCAAGTCAGCCAGCAAAAGAGAGGGTCAGGGTAAGTAGTGAGGCAGATTCTCAACACCTGGGGCTGAGGCATGTATCGAGGTAGCTCTAAGCAAGCTTTCTCCTCTATGGGCCCCTTCTTTTTTCAATCTGAGCCAAGTCGTGTTTTTTTGTTTTTTTGTTTTTTACCAAGTTTTCTTCTATTTCTTCATGCCTTCTTCCCTTTCCTATTTTTCTTCTTGTCTTCCTGCCTTCCTCTAGTTTTTATTTTATCAAAGTTAGATGTAGGGGTTTTGTTTTCCCTCAGTTCATTCTTTTTCTTCTAGATTTTATTTATTTTGTGTTGGTGTGGAAAATATACACAGCAAAACATATACCAATTCAACAATTTCTACAAGTACAATTTAGTGACATTGCTTTCAGATGTGGTTTAAAGAGTCAAATGATTCTGTAACGTCTGTTATGAAAAATAAAAATCTGTTGTCCCACTCCCCCCATTAACTTTTTCCCAGAGGCAAAGACTTTAAATTTTTACTGCCTTTTTTTCATATTTACTATTATATTAAAAATAATATGCTTTTATTGCTACTTCTCAATTTTTCAATTTTAGGCATATGCTTATGGAAGAGGAGGGTTTTGCTTTATTTTCTCCTTCCCTCCCCACCCCCTCACAAGCATCCTTCCCGTTATGTTATAATTTTGGTTAGATCAATATTTGTTGTTTTCATTATTGGAACTATGTAACTGCTGTTCATTGCTGAGCCTGTGGCAAATTGATTGCTTTCCTTTCACTATATGCCTTTTTTGTCTTCCTGGATTAATAACTATTTTTTTATTTTTACATTTTTTAAAACTGCTAATTCAATCCCCAACTCCTTGCCAGTTGTCCAAATCTCCTCTCAAAAAGCGTCATACATTAGGTGTTCTGAGAGTTTCATCTTCTTGAGCAAATTATTTCCAGAGCCTTCCAACCTGATCCAATTCAGACTCTTTGCCTTTACACCCCATGCTCAGCTGTGTTAACCTGGGATCTCCTTTTACGTAAAAAACGGCATGATGGGGATGTCTGACCTCCTCTAACTTCTTGAGGGGGAGAGAATCACCATCAACATCAGCCCAAAGCTGACTCCTATGAAGGGGAAGTCAGACATACCTCCTCTCTCCAATCATTTCACCAGTTTTGACACCAGCCGCCCCTCCCATGGCACTCTCTACTTCCCTGCTGGGTTCGATAATTCATTGCAATGGCCACACAGAACTCACAGACAATACTCACGAATATAGGGTTTATTAGGGAAGTAACAGGTTACAATTCAGGAACAGGAACAACTCAGGATACGGTTCCTCAGTCAGGAGAGCCTCTCAGCCATTCCTGCAGGCAGACCTCTCTTCTCTCTCTCGCTCTGTCAGCCCCTCGTCCCCTTGGCCCCTCAGCTACTTAGTCTGGCCTCTGCCCTGCTTGGGCAAGTGTTACAAAGCTCTTTAGCTCCGCCAATAAATTTCCAGAGGCACCCCATTCTGCCAGCAAGCCTCTGGTCAAAAGGCTCTCAGCTCTCTCACTCCCTGGACTGGGACATCCACTGTAGCCACCTCACTTGATGGACCAGGAAGCCCACTGTGTCATCTCATATTGATCTCCTAGCTCTGTTGCCACCGTGCCTCTGCCACTGCTCACCATCTCGCACTGTCTCTAGTGTTACAGCTCCCTTTCTGGCTCCTGGGTCTAGGAGTTTCTCAGATCAGGGACCCCGGGTCCAAAGGGTGCACTCCATTCCCAACTCTTCTTTCTTGGTGGTAGTGGGGTCCCCTCTCTGCTCTAGGATTTGTTCTCTTTTAAGCCTAGTGGGATGGCAAAACTGTCCAATCCCCTTGTTAGGGTTCCATACACCTTATTTGCATTATTAGCAAGCTGTCCAATCCCCTTGATGGGCCACAAGCACATTATTTGCATAGTTCCACCCTATCATTTTGTAGGAGTCACAAGACCATGGTGAGAAAGACCATATAAAAATGCCTCATTGCAGCACACTTTGCCATCACTGTGGGGTTCCCTTTGCCCCTCTGTTTGCTCTTCTGCCTCCTGTATGTCAGTGGCTCTCTTTTTTCACTTCCCTGTTTTGGTGGTCCACATCTTCCAGGAGCTTTCTGATAAAGGATGCATGAGAGGTCTATTAATTAGGATTCAGAAGGCAAACTCAAATAAAAAACTTCAAGGAGGGCTTAATAAAGGGAAAGTTGACAAGTGTGTGGGAGGTTGCGGTACTCTGGGCCCAGTAAGAGCTAAACGTCTCCAGATCTAGGGGAAGGGTGAGGTAAAGGAGCAATTGCTGGAACCTGGAGACAGAGAGGGCATTTGAAGGATGCAACCAACCCACACTGACCATGCAGAAATTGCTCATTTTCCTCTTTCTGGAACTCCATTTTTAGTCACATAACAGTTCTCCTGGACTGATTAGCCTTTCTTCTTTATTTTTTATCTTCTAGACACTTTATTCTATCTACTGTGAGCTTTGTTCAACCTTATTTCTTGACTTTCTACTGATTTTTTTTTTTTTTTGGTGGGGGTGGAGGCATCTTTATGCTCTCATATTTTAAATTTTCCAGAACTTGCTTTAGTTCTCTGAATGTTCTTTTTTTTAATAGACTCTTGTTCTTGTTTCATGATTAATGATGGCACTATTTTCTCTTATTTTTCTGAGGCTAGTAATTATTTTTTTTGAAGGGGAATACTCTCTTTACAAAGGTTCTCCACAGTATCTTCCAAGTTGTCCTCCCCATCTTTTATGTTTGTTTTCTGTCTGTTAGTGGTTTTCCACAGATGCTTGGGTTTTCTTGGTTGTCTGGTCAGATTTAAAAGAAGAAGTTAGCTGATTGGAAGCCCTGAGCACATGGGTGGGCTTGCTGATGTGAACTTTAATGTAGGGTGATCTGGCTGAGCCATTGTACTGGGGAGACCTTAATGTCAGTACCTCTCTTGGGCAGGTCAGATTTTTCACAGAAAAGCCTTCCAGTCCTCTGTAGGGGGTAAAGTCTTGGCTGGCCGGTGACCTAGGAGCCAGGAGAGAGAAGACAGCTGGGGAACAGGGGTCTCAGTATCTAGGATGAAAACACTCAATCTTCCTGTTTTCAATAGAGCATCCTACCCTTCTCTACTACTGGCATTCTGAAAATTTCCATTTTACCTGCTCGAAAGACTAAACCTGCATTTTTATCTGTTGGGTTGGGGATTTAGAAGTCTATCTGCTTTTAAGTAGGTTTCTAAACATTCCTCCTTACTTGAACTCCATCTTCATCCACTTCCAAATGGTTCCCTGAAAGTTAAGAGATCTTGTGGTTTAAATCAAGTTGATTATTGGCTTTCCTTGCTGCTGGTTGAGGAGTCTTCTTTCTTAGGTCCACCATGCCAGTTACCACAGGTCTTCATGCTCTCCAGCATCTGTGTTTTTTTTTATCTCCCATTCTCTCTGTCCTTGTAGATTTAGTCCTTAAAAATTCCTCTTATGATGTTTCAGTGGAATTTTGTGAAGGAGTGAAATTTGATGTGTAAAGTTCTCTGTCTCCTTCCTAAGGTCATGTCCCAATCCAGAGAGAAAGTGATCTCATCCTCTCCCACTCAGAAAGGCTGCTCCCTTCTAGAGAGTGTGGGGTTCATCTGGGCGTTTGCTTGCCTGCAGGCTAGTGGGAAATTAGGCTTTTGTTCACGGCTGTGTTGTTTCTCTGAAGCTCTGTCTACCTTCTGGAGACAAAACAAAAGAACCCATGCCCTGAACTTTGACCATCTTCTCTTTTCTTTTAGTTCTCCATCCTCCATGTCTGTGACCACATGTGCCCTGTGCCCCTATCTCTGATGACCTGAGTTCATGTCTCATTGAGTTCCCCGGAGCTCATTTTCTAAAGGAATTTGGGAAATCCACTGCCCTGACTTACGCCCCACTCTTTTAATACCCTACAAATGATGCCACCATCCGTCTGTCAGTTTGTCATACTGTGGTGGCTTGTGTGTTGCTATGATGCTGGAAGCTATGCCACTGGTGTATCCAATACCAGCAGGATCACCCATGGTGGAAAGGCTTCAGCAGAGCTTCCAGATTAGGACAGACTAGGAAAAAAGACCTGGTGATCTACTTAGGAAAATTAGCCAATGAAAACCATATGGATTGCAGCAGAATATTGTCTAATATAGTTCTGGAAGATGAGGCTCCTAGGTTGGAGTGCACTCAAAATGCACAGTGGCTTCCACAATGGGCACGAGCATACCAATAATTGTGAAGATGGCGCAAGACTAGACAATGTTGTGTTCTGTTGTATAGTGTCACCATGAGTTAAGTCAAACCAACAGCAGTTAACAATAACAACATAAATGATGGGTTAGTAATATGCTAGATGTATTAGGAAGAAGTACAGCCAGAATGTCCTTAGGAGCAAGGATGGCGAGACTTCGGCTCACATATTTTGGACATGTTATCAGGAGGGACCAATTCCTGGAGAAGGACATCATACTTGGTAAAGTAGAGGGTCAGCAAGAAAAAGAGGAAGACCCTCAATGAGATGGATTGACACAGTGGCTGCAACAATGAGCTCAAACCTAACAATGATTATAAGGATGGTGCAGGACTGGGCAGTGTTTTGTTCTATTGTACATAGGGTCGCTATGAATCGGAACTGACTCAACTGCACCTGACAACAACAGATGTATTTAAGGGACTAATAATGGTTTTGAATTACACCTTAAAATCTTTTTGCTTTGAAGCTGTAACTTTCATTTTTTTTATATGTATATATATATATATTTTAAATTGTACTTTAGAAGAAGGTTTGCAGAACAAATTAGTTTCTCATTAAAAAATTAATACACATACTGTTTTGTGACATTGGTTGCCAACCCCAAGACATGTCAACACTCTCCCCTTCTTGACCTTGAGTTCCCCTTACCAGCTTTCCTGTCCCCTCCTACCTGCTCATCCTTGCCCCTGGGCTGGTGTGCCCATTTAGTCATGTTTTGTTTTATGGACCTGTCTAATCTTTGGCTGAAGGGTAAACCTCAGGAGTGACTTCATTACTGAGTCAAAAGGGCATCCAGGGGCCATACTCTCGGGGTTTCTCCAGTCTCTGTCAGACCAGTAAGTCTGGTCATTTTTTTGTGAGTTAGAATTTCGTTCTCCATTTTTCTCCAGCTCTGGCCTGGACTGAAGCTGTGACTTTCTTCTGCCCATAGCTCAAGGAGTAATGAACATGGAATACTCATGCAGTATTTTTGCCCAGCAGTTTTCCCTCTAGTATCTTTGTTTAGGTAAAGCTGCCCCAAGGATGACTTCTTTGAGTTTTTTTCTCATTTTGGGAGCAAAACTGCCCAACTTTAATGGGAGTGAGGCAAAGTAAACCTTAGGTGTGCAGAGTTTTTGGGGCCAAAAGAGAAAATTCTGCCTCATACATTTGTTTCGACAGGGTTTAAATGTCCTGGTATTTCAAGGTTACAGAAATGGACTGAGTTTCATGGAATTGGAAGGCAACTGAAAGACTGTCTGTTGACACCATTTCATGAATTCAAAGCATTCAGAGAAAAAATGTTTGCTCAGCCATGGCGATTGAGCAATTGAAAGCAGTTAGAGTGAGGTGTCATACTTGGTTCTGTGCTGCTCCGAGGCCAGTTTGGAGTAAAAGCTGAACTTTGTCGTTGAAAGCCACCGCGGCTAGTGTGAACACTGTGGATTGCTGAGTGGTGGAGCTGTATTTACTCACCCAGAAACAGTAGCCTCCCTGCCTCAGAGGGCTGGGGAGAGAGCATCATTCCTTACAATTGCAGTGGAGCCTAGTTGCCTTCTTTTTTTCATTTCAAACAAGTAAATATTTAAATAGGCAATACAGAAAAATTATTACTGTTTTCCCTCCGTAGGCAATGGCTAGGAGTTAAAACAGAGTGAGGCAGAATTCACATGTGGAGAAAAAAAAAATTGTAGAAACTACACGTAATCCTCTTAAAGCAAGGGCATTGGAATTCTTGATTTGCAACTGGCCAAACTGAGCAAACTTTCCTCTGAAAAGCCATTTTAAGATTTTAAAAAAATATATGAATTTTCTTAAGCTCCGTGATTACAATGTAATACGTATTTACAGTCCCCCCAGGTGCCACACGATAAAAATGGTTAAAACCTTTAGTCCTTTTAGTAGTTCACGGTTTTATTGCCAAAGTTATTTTGTAGATTTTATGCTTAAAGCAAGGTCAGTGTAGTGCACTGTGTAAATTATTCTAAGTAATTGCTCGGTTATTTTATAGCTTAGTCACAGGATTTTTTCATTATTAAACGTAGCTTTCCTTTTAAGTTAGGATGCGAAGGGCACTATAAATCACAGGGCAGCTTGCCATTGGGGGTTTCAGCTTTACCTGTGATAAGGGTTTAATAACAATCTGGCCCAGACATCAGTTTCTTCTCAATTACCTTTCCGCACGGGCCTTAGTTTACACTGTTTATTAAAAACCCCCCTTGCAGTGTTTAAATGGAGTGTTTCAGATTAATGGCCCCTGTGAGTTTAACTTCATTGCACTTCATTAAAGTGAGATTGTACAAAAGGTTACTTCAATGAAATCCAGAACACGACCTTAAATCTGTAGTTTTTTTTTTTTTTTTTTTTTTTGGAAAATGTGATAAAATTGCTTTGCCAGTCCTTTGAGATGAACAAGGCAGCATCCCTTTCAGTCACCAAAGTGCAAAAGCTCATGCAAGTGTTCCGAATTTTCCTATGGCTATACATTTGGATTTCACAGAATTAGAAGCCACTCCACAGAAAGCGCCCGGAGTTATAAATGAATCACGTTACCAAAGAACAGAACCGCCACGTGAGGCTGGAGAGTTTGTGAAACCTTGTGTTCCACTTGAGTGGGTGTTAGAAGTTTGTTACTTTAGAAAAAATGTTGTGTTTCCCATGTAATAAAAATATTTTTCTAAATAGATTGGTTTGTGTCTTCTAGCACAGAAAGCGATATAAAATTTTCTCAGAGTTCCTTCCCCTTAGCTGCTCCAATCTGTGAAACATAGCTTATGATGGTTGCTAACCATTGTTTCCTCTGAAAACGAATGATAATTGGAAGCATTAATAGAATATGGCATCATTATCTGGAGGCAGCGTGTGAATTGATGCTCATTGACACCATAACACAATAGCTCACTTTTATCTTTTTGTGGGTTTCAAGTAACTCAGAGAAATCCGGCCAGACCCATTTTTCTGCTCTTTTTGGATGGGAGAGCTGCCCAGATCATACATTCTCACCCAGTATCTAGACCTTGCTGATAATTTGAAGTGCCCTTATATTGTAAATTATGTTTTAAATGCTATTTTTTTTTTTAAAGAACAGTTAAGTTGAAAATTGCTCATTTTCAAGGAACTAATATGATGGCTGTTCCTCCTTGCAGGTCAGTGGTGAAGAATATCTTCCTGTATCCGAGTGGTTTTTTTTTTTTTTGCTGTTATTGTTCTGCTTTTCTGCTGATATCTTTTGTTTTTTGCCTATGTTTTGTCTATTTTTATAGTTGGAAGTGGCTTTTATTTAGGGCTGCAAAATAACCTAAGCGTTTACTCAAATGTCTGATGTACGAACTGGACGAGATTCACAGCCTATCTGAGTGCAGAGTCAGTAGTAGGCAAAGAGAAAAAAGGTGAAATAATCTGAGGAAAGTGACGTAAAAGCCCTCCTGTTGGATAAATTCACAAATAGAAGTACTTATACAAAATTGAAGTCATTGATTTGAGCGAAAGCACTTGAAGATGTGAATTAAAACACAATATTGTATGAGGGATGGACAAGCCATTAAATAGTTATCACCAATTAACAGTTTCGTTCATTAAACTAGCATGTAACCTATCCGGACCCCACGGGAATAATCAGAAAATGAATATATTTTGTTTTAAAGAAATCAGCAAGTTGACAACATGTGGCATTACAAAAAGGGCAGTCCTGATTTGGTGCCACAATGGGGTAAGAGGCTCTGAGCAACTAGCAGGCAGCAGCCAGAGCGCCTGGGCATACAGTATTTGAGATGCAGAAGTAGTGGTTTGAAATTAGAAGTCAGCTGAAAGCAAACCTTACCTAATTTAGAATTTGGGTTTGGGTTATCAACGCCTGTTTTAAGTTAGCTGTACTCAAAGTGTGGTCTAGAGACCCTTGGAGGTTCCTGAGCTCCTTTTAGGGGGTCCAAGGGGTCGATACCATTTTCACAGTAATATCAAAACTTCACTTTCATTTTCACTCTCAGTCTGTCTAGAGTGTACACTGGAGTGTTATGGCACCGGAGGGAACAGAGCAGCAGATAGACGCATCCAGATGTCTTCCCTTAAGCAAAATAGTAAAGAAGTTTGAAAAATGTGAAAACAATGGACTTCTCTCACTACATTTTTTTTCGTTGTTTTAGAAACTAGATCTTGTTCATAAAATATGTTATGTGTTAACATGTAACGGATTTCTTGTGATTTTAAAATGAATTAATAAATATTTTTAAAATTCATAGTCGTTAATTTTTAATATGGTAAATATCAATTAATAGAAATCAAATAAACAAAAGCTCTTTGAGGTTCTTAATAAGTTTTAAGAGTGTAATGGTTTTCTGAGAACAAAATGTTTGGGAGCCACTCCCAAATGTTTGGGAGTCTGTGATGAACAGACTCCATGGTGTAGTTCGCTATATGTTTAGGAATTTCCTGTGTGGAATGCTGGCACTTACGGTATCAAAGTCTTGGGAATATCTCCATGCATGTGCTTCTCCAAATGTGGTTTGGGGAGAAACATTAAGCTAAAACAGCTTTACCTCACTGAGTAGAGAAAATATTAAGAAAGATGCTTGTGATTGGGGATGCGGTAGGGAAGAAGTAAGAAATATGAGAACTAAGAAAAAGGAATTCAAGGTCTCAGACACCAGCTGACTCTAATTCATGGCTTTGTTAAATGCTTTCCTTTGGAGCAGTGCTTAAAATATTTAGGAAGTGAAAAGATTTCAGGATCAAATATTAATTTGTATCATTTCATTAAAACTGAAAAATAATATTGTGAACTATAATGTCTCAAATGAGCATGGATGAACAGTGGGAAGTTGTGACCTGCTAGTTGACAATTAGGAATAATTGGGTTTTCTTGAAGGCTGGGATGAGATGTGGGAGGAGGGAGTTGTAGAGCATGGCACGGAGTGATAGGAGCAAAGCAGCAAATGGAGCAAAAACAGCTCACACCTGCAAGGCTGATTACAATTTAACAATACTTAGAGAAAATGGAGCCCTGGTGGTGCAGCGGTTAAGAGCTATGGCTGCTAACCAAAATGTCAGCAGTTTGAATCCACCAGCTGCTCCTTGGAAACCCTACGAGGCAGTTCTACTCTGTCCTATGGAGACCCCATGAGTCGGAATCGACTTGATGGCAATGGGTTTGTTTGTTTTTTTTTTTGGTTGAGAAAATTTTCTCATGTAATTAAGCTGGCTCATTCAAGTGGGGTGAACGGAATTGGCTTCATCTTCAGCCAGTAATCAGTTGAAAAATCCCACTAAAGTAGTTTGATTGCCTTGGTTGGGATCATGTGTGTAATCCTTGACTATGGAACAAAATCCAGGCATGTGGTATGCTTAAATATACCTCTACTAGAGTCACAGGGGGAGGAGAAATAGATCTCCACCTGAAGTGGGGCATTCTCCCCAGAGGAGGGGAGGGGCACGGGGACATTAAAAGAACGACAACCCTAATCAAGTCCTGAATAACTTTGCAACCAGATTCTCACAATAACTTCCTCACTCGTCTTTTGTCTTTTAATTATTCTCATCTCCTGCACATCATTGCCAGGTTAATAATCTCTCCAAACTTACTAAAGCATAGCATTCTTTGCTCAAAACTGTCAGTTACCTTTATTACCTACAAGATAGACACCAAACACCTTCTCTTGGTATTTAAGGCCCTCCAGAATTTGATCTCACCCTGCCTTTCTAGTTCCATCTCCTAGACTACTCTACAAAACCCAAGCTGATCTCATTCCTGAATCTTGCACTCGTTGACCTCAATCCCGGCTCCGTTTATTCACCCATGACATACCCTTGCTCTTGCCATGATTCTCCTCTTATCCAAATACTAACTACTCTTAAAAGTCAACTGAGATGAGGTGGTTACAAGAGTTGCCCCATCAAGGGACAAGTGGACCCTGAGATTTCTAACTCAAAGTGCTGGCTGCCTTTCTAGAGTCTTCCAAGAATTATGTTGGTGAATTTAGGGTTCGGCCCATGGACCAGTAGGCTTGGCAATCTGATTTTGTCAACAAATAATCCTCAGTAGTGGACTCACAGAAGCCAATCTCACAAGACCAATTTTAAAATCACAAAATTCCCAATGTCTTTCACTTGGACAAGAATGCTCACTTGAATTCCACTCTGTAGAGAAACCTACCTACCTTAGAAATCTACAAATTTCTAGATGACTATGTGGCTAAAATGAGCTAAGAAAGTTAATGTCTCTGATACTTTCATCTCTGCAATGCAGATGACCGTACTAACGCAACTACTACACTGAGGTCCTTCTAGTGCTCTGTTTGGCACTGTTCCCAATGTTTATATCTGCTGTTTTTATTTCGTTGTTTTTGACATTGACCAATACAGTTTAATATTGCCACCATGATTGTTAAGTCTATTAGTCTGATTAACCGGATTATTGTTTATTCTTGCTGACCTGTGAATCATTCTGCCTTCTTAAGGAAACTACCTAGCTTGATTGTGATTCTTTATGTCTGGATTTCATAATTTAATTTGTAGATAGTGATGTTGATTTTCTTGTTTCCAAGGGCCTGGAAGAACATTTTTACTATTTTACTGACAGCAATTTTTATTTGATCTTCATAACAGCCCTGTTCAGCAGACAGAGCAGATGAGTATCACCTCAAATTTATAGATGAGGGAATACATATATTGGAGCCCTGGTGGCACAGTGGTTAAGAGCTCAGCTGCAAACCAAAAGGTCAGCAGTTCAAATGCACCAGCCACTCCTTGGAAACCCTGTGGGGCAGTTCTACACTGTCCTATAGCGTTGCTATGAGTCGGAATCGACTTGACAGCAATGGGTTTGGTATATACGTATACACACGCACACACAGACAAATATGTGTATATGTTAACAAAATGAATAGAAGACCTTTATGAAACAAATTATTAGTACCACAGGGGAATGTTAACTGTGAAAGTTTAGGATGTGAGCTTTTAGTTGCTCACCGCTGACTTTGCCAACCTACTAAACTAATTTCAGTTTTATGATTTGGAAAATGAGCATTGTACTTCTTACTGATGTGAATTAGTGAGGCTATGACTGGATCATGAAGATCAAAGGCAAGTTATTGGATTGGTCATGAGTGATAGTCATTTGGACTAGAGTTTAAGAAGATATAAGACAGGAAGTTTAGGATCACAGTCAAGACTTTCCAGGTCATGGAGTTACAGTGGAGGCCAGGACCCTGGACAGATCCCTGGCCTCCAGCAAATCTAATTGTGAGAAAACCTCCAGATTATGACCTTTTATTTAGGTGTAGGCTTTCCTGGGTGATCTCTCCCCCAGATGAAATTCTGTGAATTTTAAAGGCCCTGTCTTGGTCACTGAAGAGCCTTAAGTTTGGGGAAAGGTTATATCAGCGAGGAAGGTCAGTTGCAAACAACAGATAGCAACTCTGGCTAATTTAAGTAGAAACATAATTCATTAGAAGTGTATCACAAGCCTGGAGAACCATACTCAGAAAATATGTGGGAATTAAACGAAGAGGCAACTGAAAACACAGCCAGATCCCATCTCAGGAACATGCGGGTAAAGTGTCATCGCTAGTGCTGCAGCTAATGGATACTCGCTGAGCTGATGCGGCTCTGCTCTTACCTCCACTTCTACAGTGGCTTCACATAGTCTCTACCCTCCTCAAAGCTTTGCATCATCTTCTCAACAGCCTACACTTTGGAAAAAAACTCTGATTGGCCAGGCCTAAGTCATGTGCCTCTGCATTAGCTTCTGGGAACCAAAAGGTGGGATGTCTGCTCTCTCATTGGCTTCTGTAATGGGAGATGTTCCAAATAGCAAAGGTAGAACACTGTATTTTGGTGGTTTTACTCTGACCTATGGGATTCCCACTCTTTGCAGAGCTAGACAAGCTTTTGGGTTGGCCCTCATCTTTGTCTCTGTCTCTCTTTTCCCGCTCACCCACCAGGCTCTAAAATCTGTAGCTGAAGTTCGCTGAGTTTGGCAGATGCCCAAAGATCACACATTAGTTTTAGAGCACCTCTTATCTCTCCACGTGTCCAGTTGGATTTAGAATTCTGAATATTTCTTACTTTCTTGCCAGTTCATCAATGTATTTTTAAAAGACTTAGAAATATTGTATTCACTGTTCTCCCTTATTTCTAGTGAGACTGTCCAGATAATCCAGCCTTCAGTATGGATTACACCTCAGCATAAAGCCAACAAAAATTCTCACAACTGGCCAATAAGCAACATCATGATAAATGGAGAAAAATACTGAAGTTGTCAAATATTTCATTTTACTTGGATCCACAATCAACGCCCATGGAAGCAGCAGTCAATAAATCAAACAATGTATTGCACTGGGCAAATCTGCTGCAAAAGACCTCTTT
This sequence comes from Trichechus manatus latirostris, assembly GCF_000243295.1. Taxonomy (NCBI): domain Eukaryota; kingdom Metazoa; phylum Chordata; class Mammalia; order Sirenia; family Trichechidae; genus Trichechus; species Trichechus manatus. The sequence goes on along the minus strand of NW_004444035.1, from coordinate 4,403,710 downwards.
CAAGTGGTATAAAACAAAAACTTCACTTTGACTAAGGTGTGCCTGACCCAAATCATCGTATTTTCAATCACCTCATATACATGAGAAAGCTGGAAATGAATAAGGAAGATCAAAGAAGAATTGATGCCTTTGAATTATGGCATTGGCAAAGAATAATGAACATACCATGGCCTGCCAGAAGAATGAACAAATCTGTCTTAGAAGAAGTACAGGCAGAATGCTCCTTAGAAGAAAGGATGGTGAGACTTTGTCTCATGTATTTTGGACATGTTATCAGGAGGGACCAGACCCTGGGGAAGGACATCATGCTTGATAAAGTAGAGGGTCAGCAAAAAAGAGGAAGACCCTCAGTGAGATGGATTGACACAGGGGTTGCAACAATGTGTTCAAATATAGCAACAATTGTGAGAAGGACTCAGGACTGGGCAGTGTTTCGTCCTGTTGTACAAGAGGTCGCTACGAGTCATAATGGACTCAACAGCACCTGACAACAATGACAAGTATTTCATAATAAACCTAATAAGTTATAGTCTTTGTAATCCTTTGTAAATATTGTAATACTTTCATAACTTATTAATATATTGGGAGTGTTTTCTCGGAGCCCTAAATATTTTTAATGACTTGCTTTTTAATGGCTATAAGCTATTACATTGTGTGGTCAGACCATTATTTTCTTAACTAGTTTCATTGATGAACATTTGGATTGTTTCCAATATTTGGCTATTGCAAGCAATGCTGTAGGAACATATTTATACATAAATCTTGGTTAACATTTTAATTAATTCATTTATTTATTCAACAAGTGATTTAGGTGCTTGTATACAAGAGTGAACAATTCTTGCCCTCATAGAGTTTACATTCTAGTAGGTGGAGACTGACAGTAAGCATAAAACAACTAACTCATACAGTATATTAGACAGTGATAAGTGCTATGAAGTCTAATAGTATTCTCTTAGGATAAATTCCCAGAGGACTGAAGTGCCTTCCAGAAAAGTTGTACTGATTCATGTTTCTATCAAAAATATTTGAGTGTCTTCTCTTACCCTTGAAAACAAGTATTTCTAAGAAAAAAGCCACTATTTTGTTAAGTGAAATTTATCTTACTGTTTAAAGTTGCATTTTTGATTCCAGTGATTTGGAACACATTTTTATATGTTTATTGTGTACTTGTGTATTTTCTTTTGTAAAATGCCTGTTAGTGTCTTTCGTCTAGTGTTAAAGGTCTGATTGCCTAAATCTCATCTCATACTCTGATTTTCTCAGGGCCTCAGAACAATCAATGACAAATGGGAAATAGGATTCATTTTCTTAATCTGTGTAAGCTCTCTATGACTTCCAATGAAGGGGTCTCAAATTAGATCCGAGACCAAAACGGAGCTTCCTACTTCATATTCCAGTCTTGATAGCTCCAGGCGCCAGCTGTCTGCATACAGAAGTTTGAGCTTGCAGGGTAGGCTCAGAATCCACCTATCTAAATTTATGGGCATGGCCCAGCAAGACGGTAGACCTGCTTCACACACACATTCACAGGACAAACAGAGAGAAAAGTTGATAGAAGGCAGATTCTGGGCTCTGCTCAGATGGGCTTTCTGTGAGGGGACAGAAAATACAGGACTGCCCACAGTGTCACTTGGAAAATAAAGAAGACGGCAAGAAGAACAGCTACGTCTGAATGTAGAAGGTGAAGAAAAGGAACTGGACAATATGATTCTTGCTTCTGAGGTACAGGGACCCATCAGCCAATAAAATGGGGCCCGATTACTTTGATGCTCTCTTGGTAAGGAGTGAATAAAGGTGTAGAGAGAGAGAGAGAAAGGTAGAATTGTTCGCTCTGACATCTTTTCTCTTCTCTTCCTGTATAGAGTTAGAATTGGAATAAAGTTTCCATTGTCTGTGGAAATTTGAAGGTGAGGGACGAGGCGGGTTTTATAGTTCTTCGAGTAGGTACTTGTAATTCTTCTGCTTCCTCCTTTACTGATGGACTATTTGCCATCACTTATTTCTGACAATGTCTTCTTCCAGTGGTCCATTTTCTGTTCTCCTGGGAAGAAGCCAAGTCATCCAATTGGATGATTTTACTCTTGGTAAAGGCTTAAAAGTAGCTCTGTGCTTTGGTGTGAAGGTTTTGGAGAGCGTTTCCTCAATGACTGCACACTTCTACCTGCTTTCAGGTTTGTGACTAGTTTTAGACAAGGCAAGGTCGCTGGGGAGCCCACTTCCAGGTGAGGCAGAAAGTTCTTTTTCGTTGGTGGTGGTATACAGTGCGTATCACGTTGCAATGATTTTTGATTTGGCGGAAATCCCAAAACTCCTGACTGGTGAAACAAAATGTAAACAGAAGACCATTTTTCCCCAGAACAGAAGGGCAACTACCATTTTTAAAAACACCAAGCTACCAAGAGAACCTTTGAATTAAGTGGCCGTCCAAAGACTAAACTTTGAAATGGCCCCAAGAAATCTGAGTTGGAAAAAATCATAAGGGAAACGGGAGTTTTCACGTGGCAAATGATGATAAGAACTTGAACAACTGAACCAAACTGACAGTTGAATTATACCAGCCAGGGCTAAACCCGAAACCAAACCCATTGCTATCGAGTGGATTCCGACTCATACTGACCCTAAAGGACAGAGTAGAACTACCCTATAGGGTTTCAAAGGCTCACCTGGTAGATTCGATTTGCTGATCTTTTGGTTAGCAGCCGTACCTCTTAACCACTACACCACCAGGGTTTTCACCAGGGCTAAAGGTATGTAGGATTTCTAAGAAACTCCTGGTCCCACAGTCATCTGCTTAGTTTTTTCCATGGATGGGTTAATATTGGTGATCCTTGAGGTTAGATTAAAGTCGTTATTCAAATTCCCTGTAACTCAGTTTCTTTCGCAAAAGGACTAATATTATAATAACCATGATGTAGCCAATGTCTTCTGGAAACCATCATTTTTATATGCTTCACGGATTTGAGCATGGATAGGTTGTCGGCACTAAGTGACTTTGTCATCTCTTTTGTTCTGCCTTCGTTTGTCCCGTGTGCTTCCACAAGGAATGAGATTTTAAAATGATCACCCAATGAACCAAGTTCTACAACATATGGGAATCTCTTTTGAAGGGAAGCTCTCTAAAGATTTCTGCAGGAGGGAGAGTATTTTATTTGCCTGGGGCGGAACAGAATAGCATTCTGTATCTCTACTCGGTTTGTATAATTCTAGAGTTAGGGAATCTCGTGTGGGAGTCTGACTCTCAGGTCAGAACACAGAGGAAAGGAGACCAGTCCATGATCTCGGCAATCTTTTCAGCCCCATGCCAGCAATTCTTCAGGAGCTCTTTTGTTCTGTTACCTTAAATTTTCAATGCCCTAGAGATAATAACAACCAATCAGATATACTTAGCAAGCATCATCTCCGCTGGCCTCAGTGGTCTTAGGAACTGTTTAGCAAATAGTCAGAAGGTTTGCTCATTCTAAAGGCAAAATGATCTTTTGCTTCATAACAATTTAAACTTTTAAACATATACCGATACAGCAAATAATTTTAAGTCTTTATAAACAAATGTCTCCTCTTTATGGCTATAGTTTGATACTACACGTGTTCAAGAGTGAATCAGGACAAATGTCTTCCCTGCAAGAAGGTTTTGGCTGTCGTGCAGAAAATTCATCAGGAGCTCTTAGCAATAGCTCACGTGGCAACCATTGTTACCTCTTTACCTATTACGTGCTAGGCCCTGTGCTAGACATCCCCTTTAAGCATTAACCTGTGCTCCACTGTCCAAAGTGAAATTAGAGCATCTTTCCCCATAGGGGTTGAATTTTTCCTAAAGCGGTTTGCTATTTTTACGTTCAGTCTCGATTCTGAGTGTTCAGGTACTTTCGCTAGAGTAACAGGCATTGGCTGCTCTCGTGGAACAAATTACTTGCTCCTTTTTTCTTTTCTCCTCCACTCCAAAAAACAGGGCAGTATTCAACGGGTCTGGCACAGTCCTTCTTGCCAGTTCTTTGTTTCTTCATCTTGTTCGCAGATTTCTTGAGGCAAGGATTACAAACACAGCACTGTTTGTGTTTCTGCCTTTGCCAGCACAAACAGTTTAAAAACACTCCAGTAAGGGTGTTTCCCGTGTCCTTGGATGAAAGAATAACGGGCTGAATATACTAGTCACTTGAGATCTACAGAACTTTCCAGCTAATTCTTGGCTGTTGTTTCTTCTTCAGCTCTGAACAGGGGAGGCCCCCTCCTCCTCGTAAATCTCTGCTTTGACAGTAAATGTTCTCAATGCATTCTACAATCTGAGAGGATAGATGTGTGTTAGAAAGTGGATCTGATCATAGTGAGTAACATTTATAGGAGCCTTAACATGTGATTACAACTAGGTTGAACTTTGCAGACATTATCTAATTCAATCCTTACGACCATCATGAAAATTAGGTATTAGATTAAAGAAACAGAGGCAGAGATATTAAGTAATTTGTCTAAGACTGTTCAGCTAGCGAGAGGCAGACTGGGCATTAAAACCTGAGTCTGTGTGACGCCAAAGCCCACGGTCGTTACATGTTGTTAGGTGCTGTCGAGTCGATTTTGACCCATAACAACCCCATGTGACAGAGTAGAATTGCCACATAGGGTTTTTTCTAGGCTACAATCTTTACCGAAGCGGATTGCCCGGTATTTCTTCTGTGGAACTGCTGGGTGGGTTCAAACTGCCAACCTTTTGGTTAGCAGTTGACCACTCAACTGTTGTTTCTGTATAGAATCCCACAAGATTAGTACAGTAGAGCCCCGTTTACAGAGTGATGAGGCAGTTTTAGCTCAGTGGGTAAGAGTGCAGACCAGCCCTCTTAGAATCAATTCACTGCCCTCTACTTATTCGTTGTTACTTACTTGCTCCGTGTCTCAGTTTCTTCCTCTTTAAAATGATGTTAATAATGTGGCCTTCTTCTTGAGAGTTGTTACAGGGGTTATCGGAGCTAATATATGTAAAGTACTTAAAATCCTGCCTGACACATACTAGTGATCGCTAAATGATATCTGTTCTTAGAAAAATCTCTGAAGCTTTTCCATCAGGATTTCAAGGTTTGGCTTTCCTGTGCAACTCAATCAACAATCGCACGTTTAGCTGCTAATCACTTTTAGATTAAGGCTGTGTCTTACGGCCTGAAAAGGGGGGAGAAAGTCAATTTGGAAACCAGTCTTGCCAATTCAATGAAAATATTCGTCAGACTCATGACTTGGTGTCCTGAGCAACAAAAGCAGCAACTATTTTTGTAACAAAGCTTTAGAAAAACCTTTCAGTGGGTTGCACTATGTGGAAGACAAACTTCAATTCGTCAAGAAGAGAAATGAAGAAAAACCAGTGGGGAAGTTAAGTCATTTTCAGGGTGGTTCCGTATTCCACACCTTCTCTAAAGGTGATGCAGAAGGTCTTGGGGCAAAGTGTGGTGAGGGCAAGGACTGGCATTTCCCAGAAGTGCCCGAGGTTACGTGGGCATCCCGGGCAATCCATCAATTGTTTTGTAATTTAGCTTTTTCTGTTGTAATTAGTGGATTCCAGTTTCTTACTTAATTGTTGTTTTTGAAACTTGAGAAGTTTTCAGAGCGCTTGCTATGTATTAGGCATCTTGTGCTTTAAGATAGAGAACACAAACCCAGTGACCACTGGGGCTCTCACCTGACTTAGAATGCTCTACAAAAATTATAACTGTTCCACATTGTTAAATAATGTACTTTCAAAAGTTTGTTACAATTATAATAACACATTTTCTCAATATCCTAGAATATTGGGAAAATACAGAAAAGCATAAAAAGTGAAATAAAAATAATTTGTAACCCCACCATAATATAATGGTGCATTTATCTCTAGGACCCTGTCACCATGAAGTTGATTCCGACTCATAGCGACCCTGTAGGACAGAGTAGAACTGCCCTGTATGGTTTCCAAGGAGTGGCTGGTGGATTCAAACTGCTGACCTTTCGGCTAGCAGCAGAGCTCTTAACCACTGCACCACCAGGGCTCCATATTTATCTCTAGTGAAAGATTATTGCTTTAAAGTGTTCACATGGACTGATGATGTACAAAGATTCAGGATAAAATGAAAATTGGATTATTTGTGTCAGCCCCAAGAAGGGCAGTACTTGATAAAACTTATTTTATCCTAGTCTTAAAAAAGTATTTTAATTTGAGCTGAAAGAAAGTGAATGCCAACAACAACAGTTGCCGTCAAGTTGATTCCAGCTCACGGTGACCTTACGAGTGTCACAGTAGAACTGTGCTCCGCAGGGTTTTCAGTGGCTGATTTTTCAAAAGTGGACCACCAGGACTTTCTTCCTAGGTGGCTCTGGGTGGACTTGAACCTCCAAACTTTTGGTTAGATGCTGAGTGCAGTAACTGTTTATACTAAAATTATATTAACCTGAAAGAATTATTCTCAGAGTTGTAAGTCAAAACAAGGCCATATAATTTTAAAAATTTAAATAATAATAATAATGAAGATGAATTGCAGTTTTGTATAAATCATTACAGTTGTGTTACTTTTGGTCAGGCGGTTTCGTCTGGGGTGAGACTTCTAGTGTTGGTGCTTTTTGAGGACTGACTACGCCGTGTAAAAACAAGGGCCCAAGTATCTCAAAGATGGCACCCGGTGATGAAGGCATAGTCTCACGGCTCTTGGAAAAAGCCTAACTGCCCCTGTGTTGTAACCCAACCTTTTATATAAAAGCTGAGATGTGCTTCACACGCATGGATGGAAATGTAAGAACTGGCTGCCTAAGTGGAAATAACAGTGAAGTCACAGTTCTCTGAAGTCACGCCTGCGCTGGTGTCTGAATCATTCTCAGTGAGCATTTCTCTTGGCTAAACAAATAAGCATCATTTTGCTTCGGGTTAGAGTTCTGAAGAAGAATTCACTTCATGTCTTTTTCCCACAGGCCAAAACTCTCCTGGGCCCCTTGAGGAAGCTTAACAACTAAAGACTTAGAACAAAGCAAGATGGAATCAAATGTTCTCTGTTTGGGACAGTCTGTAAGGTAGCCAAATATGCCAGCTGGCAGGTGTGACTCCTGCCTGCTTTCCAGAGCCAGCCAAACCCTGTGTCTGTGCAGACATAACAGACCAGCCCATCCATTACGTCTCTATGGTGTCTTGGGAGTTGAAGGCCACTGTACTGTTTCCAACACACTTCATGTCATGATTTGGGATGTTTGAGGGTAAATAAATTATGGTGTCCAGTCAATGGTGTGTACCTGAGGAGAGTGATCCGGGTGGTCAGAGCAACAGGTGTGGGCTATCATTGAATTCAATGGGCTATGCTCCTTTCCACAGTGCTCAGCACTGGAGCATAAATTTTGGAATGCTGGACGTGATAAAAGACAACTCACAGCTTTTTTTGTTTGTTGAAGGAGAGGAGAAATAGACCATGAACACGTTTTCTCTGCAAGGGCCTCTAACTCTTCAAATCATCCTGATACATTGAGTGAAGGAAGGAAGGAGGATAAAAACCATCGTCAAAGGAGGGGGGCGGTCTCCTCTCCCGGTTGGCTGCTCTGCTTGGTGGGTCTCTAGACAACTTTTCTATCCTCTGGGTGAAGTACAGACAAGAGTTCTATGAACTATTTGGTACCAAGTTCAAAGCAAAGAATATTAACTCTGTGAGGCACTGTCTTAGTTATCTAGTGCCGCTGTAATAGAAAAACCACAAGTGGACGGCTTTAACAAACAAAAATTTATTCTCTCACAGTCTAGGAGGCTAGAAGTCCAAATTCAGGGTGCCAGCTCCAGGGGAAGGCTTTCTCTCTCTGTCGGCTCTGGGGAAAGCTCCTTGTCATCAATCTTCCCCAGACTAGGAGCTTCTCAGTGCAGGAACCCCAGGTCCAAAGGGTGCGCTCTGCTCCTGGCTCTTCTTGCTTGGTGGTAATGAGTTTCCTCTCCTCTCTCCTTGATTCTCTCCTTTATATCTCAAAAGAGATTGACTCAAAATATAACCTAATCCTGTAGATTGTGTCCTGCCTCATTAACATAACTGCCTCTATTCCTGCCTCATTAACATCATAGAGATTAGGATTTATAACACATAGGATAATTACATCAGATCACAAAATGGAGGACAACCACACAATACTGGAAATCACGGCCTAGCCAAGGTGACGCACACTTTGGGGGGATACAATTCAATCCATGACAGGCACCGTAGATAATATCTCGTTTAATCCCCTCAGTTAACACAAAGAGGCATGTTCTGACTTGTGTGTCATCTCAGAAACAACTGGTGCTGGGACAAATAACTGGGTCCACTGAACTCCAGAACGCTGGACTTCCCATGACATCATCCATCCATCTGGGATTCTGAGCAGGAATGGGCTTATAACAAGCATACATTGTTAGTTTGTATTCCCCTGCACATTCAGTTCGTAGACCTTGTTATTTAAAGGAAACCCACATATGACAAACGTTTTTCTCACAAGATAATTAAAGGAACTAGACGTATTTGAAAGTTCTAAGCTTAAGGAAGTGTTTATATAGGTTCCTTATTGGGGGCATAATTTCTTAATGCATAAAGGGGTCTAGATGTTCTGGTGTCTGTCTCTAACCTTTTGAGATTGATTTTATGGAAGATAATTATACTAGTTTTGGGATCATTTTCAGAGAGAAGCTTGGAGGCTGGGAGGGGTAAAACTGGTCGCTGTTTTTGTTGCCTTTTAATTACTATTGCCAAGGAGCCCCAGTGGTGCAGTGGTTCAAGTGCTCTGCAGTTCAAGGTCAGCAGTTCGAACCCGCCAGCCGCTTCGTGGGAGAAAGATGTGGCGGTCTGCTTCTGTAAAGATTACAGTCTTGGAACCCTATGGGGCAGTTCTACTCTGTCCTACAGGATCGCTATGAGTTGGGATCGACGTGGCGGCAGTGGGTTTGATTTGCTTTTTTTAATCACGATTGCCATAGCACACGGCTTCAGGTGTGTTTCTGGGAGTTCACGTGTACATCTTTGTGGAGAACAGATTTCTATGTTTCCCTGAAAATTTATTTTATATAACAAATAAGAACAACACTAGTGTCCCGAAGTGTTTCTTAAATCAACCTTTTGTGTCCTAGAGAGCAGTACATTACTATTACAGAAGTCTGGGTACCAGCCAGGTCCTTAATTTGTCTCACTAAACACACACAGAGTGTTTAGGAGGACAGGGTTCAGAGCTGGGCTGCAAACCATAAGGTCGGTGGTTCGAATCCACCAGCTGCTCCTTGGAAATCCTATGGGGCAATCTTACTCTGCCCTGTAGGGTCACTAGGAGTCAGAATCGACTCAATGGCAATGGGTTAAACACACAGACGTGCAAGCACACTTTATTTCTCATGCATGCTGGGGAATAACGCCCCACAAAGTACTCTGCATAGCACAGCCGACTTCCTTCGTTCTGCCTGCTCAGGAAAATCACATCTGGAGAGAGAACAGACCGACGACGAGATGGCTCTCCCTGGAGCCATGCAATGAACTGACTCCTGGGCAGGGAGGGCTGGTGGCGGTGACAGTGGCGTGGAGAGATATGTGCTTCAAACGTCAACAAGAGAGAGAGAGGAAAAAAAGGAAAGAAGAACAGCTACTGATCTCCTGCGTTTGCCTTCTGGGAAAAGTTAACAGCTGCATAAGCTTTAGGGTCCCTGTGTGCACAGTCAGGTTCTGGCTGTTCCTGGCGTTCGCCTACATTTGCACGTCTGTGGTTCAATTGAGCTTTATGGTTTTGTAATTCACAGCAAGCACTGAAAAGTTTCCTGCCCCCCTGGCGAAATGGCATGGGTATTTAGAGTCATAAGGTACAGAGACAATAATTTTTGAAAAGGAAGCCTATTTAATGTGCTGATTGGGGAACTGAAAGGCAGAGCTGTCTGCAAAAGACTCAAATGCAGAATTCCGGAAGGTGTAGAGTGTCAGCCCATCCGTCTCCGGGTAGGTGCTTTTCATTCACTCATCAGTAGCCCGTGGAGGACTTGTTTTTCCTTTGTTGGAGAATTTGGTGCCCGAGGTAGAGAACAATGATTAGGGCCAGTGACAATCCACATATGTGGAATTTTCAGGACTTTTGCAGATTGTATAGATTTGGTGCAGTTCCACAGCAAACTATAAAATTATTATTGCAGCACAGAAGGTTGTAAAAGTTAAAACACAAATATCGGAATTATGGGGCCTAGCAGAGCCCACGTGCGTCAGGTAAGTCATGACAAGCATCACTATCATTTAGCATTCTAATGATTCATCTGCGTACATATTTTTACCAGCTCTTCTCCGTAATCATTCCTTGAAATAGGCTGATAATTTTATTTCCACAGTTTGCAATTGTATGTGGGCCAAGGGTATGAAAGAGGATGAGATCACTACTCTGAAGATACAGGGTTTGGCAGACTCTATTAGTTCTACCTCCCTGCTTGTATGACTTACTCTTCTTTTGTCCTTGCTTTCTTTTGTTTTATTTTTTAACGCGAGATCTGTTATATACTGATAGTGGCAAGTTAACAATGGGTCGATTTCTGCCATAAGTCTGTATGTTTTTGTCTTATAAATTTTGAGGCTCCTTTATTTGGCATACTAAAGGTTATTGTCACATTTTTGTTATTAAATTATCCATTCAGTATAATACAGTGCTCCTTTACCTTAACCAAATGCTCTCAGTGTTGCTTCACCTGAAGTGATATTGCCAAACCTGTCTTCCTTTCCTGTAAGACTGATTAGTTAAAATGTTCCCAGGTTTAAGTCTTTACCTTTTATTTCAGATTTCGGAAGGTTTCCAGTTAGATGCCGATGAGTCGGCCTCCGAGGTGACCCCGTGCACAATGAGATCAGAGCATTGTGATCCATAGGGTTTCCGTTGGCTGATTTTTTGGAAGTAAGTCACCAGGCCTTTCTTCCTAGTCAGTCTTAGTCTGGAAGCTCCACTGAAACCTGTTGAGCGGTATAGCAACATGCAAATCTCCATTGACAGATAGGTGATGGCTGGGTGCTGAGACACGGACGGAGGAGCTCAGGCCTCCCACACCCAGTGCCATCTTACCTTAAGCTGTTTGAACTCGTGGTCCTCTGCTGACTCTTCTATTGTGGCTTTATGGACGGACAATTGGGAACATCGCTAAGAGGCTAAGGAACAGAACCAGGGTTATCTCTGAGCTCCATATGGAGCCTTGTCAGTGGTTAGAGAGCAAGCTCCCCCTTGTTTTGTCTGCCAGCTTATCACACACACCCTCGAGTTCTCGAATGTCCACACTTCTGTGCTTTCATGCTCCCTCACTGTAACACTATCACATAGCGTATACCCTCACACATTTAGAATTTTCTGGTCCCACGGAACTTAAACCTTAGTGTTCGGGGTGACTGCTGGTCTTCTGTGTCCCATGCTGAGCCTATTAGTCTGCTGAGCAATGTTAAGTGACCGCATGAGATCAAACCCTTCAACGTGGCAGATAGGAGACAAGTGTCTCGGGAATTTGGAGTTGATGCAAATACAGGGTTTTCATCTCTTCAGTAGAGGGACTGATGCAGTGATGTGCTAAGATTCCGACCAGGACTTCACTCATTTATTTCCTTCCTCACATGATTATGTAACCAGCAATCTGTGCTTAATCTTGATCCTCTCATATAGATTTTAAGGCTTTATTTCTGTGCAATAAAACCAAGCTGTGTACTTTCTAAATTACATATATTTTAAAAATAATATATGTAAGTCTCTAGGGGGCCTGTTCATTTCTACTGCTGATAGTAATTACACCAAAAAATAGTAGCTAGTATTTATTGAGTTTCTTTAATGTGTTGCTGTTGTTAGGTGCTGTCGAGCTGGTTCCGACTCATAGCGACCCTGTGTACAACAGAACGCAACACTGCCAGGTCCTGGGCCATCCTCACAGTCGTTGTTATGTTTGAGCCCATTGTTACAGCCACTGTGTCAATCCATCTCGCTGAGGATCTTCCTCTTTTCCACCGACACTCTACTTTACCAAGCATGGTGTCCGTCTCCAGGGACTGATCCCTCTTGATAACATGTCCAAAGTACGTGAGACATAGTCTCGCCATCCTTGCTTCTAAGGAGCATTCTGGTTGTACTTCTTCCAAGACAGATTTGTTTGTTCTTTTGGCAGTCCATGGTATATTCTATATTCTTTAATGTATCAACCTTAATTATGGAAGTAAGATACATTATCACTAACCTTACAACCTGGCACAGGTATTATTTTTAGTTGATAGATAAGGAAACCGAGGTTCATATATCAAATGAGTGTCAGAGCACATATTGGGCCCACTTTTGGGCTTTGAAGTCCTCAGTCTTTGTTGTGCAAGGAAGGTCCCATCTGGGTCACTCCTTGTCATGCACCAGGGTAGGGAATGGGTCAGGTTAGGAAATCAGCTTTATTGGGGAAAGCAATAACTTACAAAGCCGGGAAGGCAAAAAGAAAGGGTCTCCAGGCCTCTCATATTCCCCATGGAGGAGATACCAGGGCCAAGGTGCTCTGCTGACAAGTAGCATGGATTTACGGTCCAGAGGAGGCACTCTGCCCTTCCAGTAGGACGAGCTTGAGAGCAAATCCCTGTTGTCATTGTCAGTCGCCCTTGAGTTGGCTCTGACTCGTGGCGATATTACATATCACGGAATGAAAGGTTGCCCGGCCCTGTGCCGTCTACATGATCGTAGGTATGTTTGAGTCCGTTGATTTGGCTATTATGTCAATCTCTCTCATTGAGGGTTTCCCTCATTTTTGTTGGTCCTCTACTTTAAATGACCGAGCTGATTCTGACTTCTGGCTACCCCATGCATTGCAGGGTAGAACCGTGCTGCATAAGGTTTTCATGGCACCTGGGGCTGGGTTCCATTGGCCCTCTACCAAACATGGTATTCTTTTCCAGCAATTGGTCTTTCCTGATCAAAGTAAGCAAACTGAAGTCTCACCATCCTTGCTTCTAAGGAATATTCTGGCTATATTTTTTTATAAGACTGATTTGTTCATTCTTTGGGCGTAACAAAACTACCTTAGCACCAAGCAGCCTGATGTGGGTGTTGCCTGGGAATATTACCTGGCCAACAGCTGGAGATCCTGGAGGCTCTGGGATGTTCCTGCAGGTGACAGGAAGTAAGAGGCCACTAGCCCTGTGGGAAGCTGAGCTTGGATGTAGCCCCTTCCTGCAGAGAGAAAGCATGGAGGAGAGTATTCTCAGCCAGCTTGTGGCCAGGCAAGTCCATGGGGCCACTCGGGGACAATTTTTCTTATTTCTTGCTCCACAATCTTTCTACAATACCACACTATTTTCACGTTGTTTTGTAATTTTTGTTTTTAATATCTCAGCAGGAGAGTGTGTGTTTTGTAGAAGAAATGACCGGCCAGTATAAAGCCCTTCATTTGTGATAAGACCTTTGCCAGATTTGAGTTAATAGGCCTCCAAGGAAGAGCCGTTTAAAACAGAACTGGAGACAGTGCTAAATAATATAGTGTCCAGCAGAATCTACTGCCCTCGAGGGAGGGAACCGGATGACTCAATAAGTGTTTTCCACCTTCAATGTCAGTAACCTGCTGTCAGGGTCGACCTGCAGAACGTGCCGACTGCCTCGGTTGGCTCCCTGCACTCAAGGTTCTTTCCCCGTGGAAATCCACGCTCCGACAACGCCGCCAGCCCTGCGGAGCTTAAAGGGCAGGCAGGAAAGTCTTTTTTAAAGCAGTGTGAGGCGAGGGGTGGGTAGTGAAATGGAAATGAAATGAAATTGAAGCTGGATCACAGACAGCCCAGTGATTAGCCCCACAGACTGAATTTGTTTGTTTCAATTAGGACATTTACTTATTAGGAGCCCTGGTGGTGCAGTGGTTAAGAGATCAGCTGCTAACCAAAAGGTCAGCAGTTTAAATCCACGAACTGCTCCTTGGAAACCCTATGGGGCAGTTCCACTCTGTCCTATAGGGTGGCTATGAGTCAGAATGGCTGGATGGCAAAGGGTTTTGTTTATGAGATTTACTTATTTAATGATCTGCCATTCACATTATTCTATCTGTGGGGAGGGGAAAAGAAAGAACAGAATGAGTTTTTTAGTTCAGCATTCTCAGTGTTTTCAAGACCTTGCTGTAGTAATGACTGCCTCTGTGCCCTGTCCTCGTTCAGGGAAGGGGTTCATTTGCAAGGTCACGTGAGCATCCAAAATTAGCCAGGCTGGAAACAACATCTCTGGTGATTTCCTAGGGAAGAAAACCTGTGCGTAGGTAACGGGGAAATTACTGTGGGTCAGAAAGCGCTGCGGTAGAACTTCAGGGAGAAAGAGCCTTCCGCCCTTTGTTTTTGCTGTTAGTTGCCATTGAGTCAATTCCGACTCACAGTGACCCCATGTGAAAGAATGGAACTGTCCCGTAGTGTCCCCTAGGTGGTCATCTTCACGGGAGTAGATGGCCGGGTCTTTTCTTCCTTGGAGCCGCTGGATGATTTTGAACCGCCAGCCTTCCAGTTAGCAGCTGAGGGCTTATCCCTTGTGTCACCAGGGCTCCTCCCTCAGACCCACCTGTCACAGAACGACACTGAGCTCGGTCTAAATAGGCAAGTCATTTCTGCGTGTGTGTGTGTGTGTGTGTGTGTGTGTATTTTGCAAGTCTGATACTGGTATGAGTGGATTGGAGGGGAGGACGAGCGAGGGGTGGGATGGAGACCCACCATTGTTTTCCACTGAGTGACTCTAGCCGGCCTCACCTGGGTAAGTTCAGTAATTTACCCTTTTCTGATTCTTGCTGGATACTGGGATAGGTGTGATTTTGGGCAAGGGAGATACTCCAAAGCACACAGTTGTCCCCAGGGCTTCTGTCCTGGGAGGAGAGGTGGATGAATGACCTTAATACACACCAGAGGTATTTGTGACTCAACAATCTTACAAATGTAGGTCCCTTTCCCTTTTCCTTTTATTAGGGAGGTAGGAGAGAAAAATTAGGAAAAATTTTTCTGGTTTATTCTATCTTTTCTGTCTGTGAAACCCGTTGGACTCTGATATGTACTTAAATACCAACACTGTCATGGATTGAATGGTGTCCCCCCAAAATGTGTGTATCAGTTTGGCTGGGCCACAATTCCCGGTATGGTGTGATAGTTCACCGTTTTGTCATCTGATGTGATTTTCCTGTGTGTTGTAAAGCCTGCCTGCATGATGTTAATGAGGGGAGATGGGCAGCAGTTGTGTTGATGAAGCAGGACTCAATCTATGGGGTTGGGTTGAGTCTTGACCGGGTTTTTGTTGGGATATAAAAGAGAGAGGCGAGTGGAGGAGGTGGGGGGTGGGTGGGGACCTCATACCATCAAGAAAGCAGCACTGGGAGCAGAGCACATCCTTTGGACCCAGGGTTCCTACGCAGAGAAGCTCCTAGTCCAGGGAAAGCTTGAGAGAATAAGCTTCTGTTTGTTAAAGCCAGTTACTTGTGGTATTTCTGTTACAGTAGCACTAGATGACTAAGACACTTTCTCATTAGCTTTTATAAATGGCTAATGACATAATGACCTCTTTAAAGGGTTAAAAAAGCAAAGATGTCACTTGGAAGACTAAGGTGAACCTGACCCAAGCCATGGTATTTTCAATCACCTCATATGCATGCAAAGCTGGACAATAAGTAAGGAAGACTGAAGAAGAACTGATGCCTTTGAATTATGGTGCTGGTGAAGAATATTGAGTATACCATGGGTTGCCAGAAGAACGAACAAATCTGTCCTAGAAATACGGCCAGAATGCTCCTTAAAAGTGAGGATGGTGAGACTTCATCTCATGTACTTTGGACATGTTATCAGCAGGGACAAGTCCCTGGAGAAGGACATCATGCTTGGTAAAGTACAGGGTCAGAGAAAAAGAGGAAGACCCTCAACGAGATGGATTGACACAGCGGCTGCAACAATGGGCTCAAACATAGCAACGATTGTGAGGATGGCGCAGGACAGGGCAGTGCTTCTTTCTGTTGTACATGGGGTCGCTGTGAGTCAGAACCGACTTGATGGCATCTAACAACAACAGCACATCTTACTTGTGATCAAATTCTGTAGGACTGCAAAAAGTCTCCAGCCATGAACTCTGGCCTTGCTGAGCCTACAGATTAGAAGCGGAGGAAAGAAGAATGCATAAATAACACAATACAAGATAGAAAATAGTATCATAAGAAAGGCAAAGAAAAGTGCTGTGGTGTTTTGGGGAAGGAAACATCAAATCATTAAGCAGAATTTAAAACTGATTTATATGTATAGACCAAATATAAGCCCGTTATCTGTTTATAACTCATGGCATGTCACGGACTGTGCCATATAGAAATTCCTAGAGTCAATGCTTTGTACATTTTTCCTCTTGTGTGGTATGTATTCTTGTGTACAGCACGGTCGCCGTTACACCCAGCTGAGGGAATGTTTTCCTAACCATCCACTGTTGAGACCACACGCTTGTCTCCACTGAGAGCGGTTTTCCTAAGTAGTATGTGTTGTGTCTACTTCCCTCCCGTGGGTGCCCTTCCTGGTACGTGCTCCTGTTGCCTTCATGTAGTCGTTACTTATTAGACCGTCACTTGTGGGGCACTCAGTGTGTGCCAGCGCTGTTCCAGGTGGTGAGGACAGAGCAGGACAAGACAGACAGGTGGGAAGACGTGGGCCCAGGTGGGGCGTCGTTTCTGTGTGTTTTCCTCTGGGAAGCTCACCTGGCGAAATGCCGGAGTGCAGAGTAACCCCTGGGATTGCACGTTTCTAAGCTAAAGTGGGGTTGTAGTCAGCATTCGGGTCCCGTGGCCTTGTTGTGACAGTGCTGGTGGGTGAGCAGCGGGTGAAGGAGAGACGACATTCCTGTCAGCATCCTAGCAGCAGGAGCCCGGATGCAACCCCGGCATTTGCTGGATGTCAGGGATGAGCAGCTGGAATCAAACTACTGCTGGATGTGTCTAGGGAGCTTGGATTTTGTCCTGAGCCACGTTGTGATGCGGGTCAGCTCTGACCACTTGTAATATCATGAGCTGTTTGCAAAACGGAGAAACAGTTTCTCATGCCTGTCTTGCGCCTTCAGCTTTCTGTTCCTGCTTTCTCGAGCGTCTGGGGCCGAGCCGCGCGCTGTTGGAAGGACATCCACTGTGTGGCTGGGAGTAATTTTTCCTCACTGTTCCTCTTCTATTTTCTCTCTGGGATGGAGGAGGGGGAGCTATACTTATGCGCGGCACCTTGGCGACTCTTGTTGATGTTTGTGAGCGCACCTGTATTCACTAGCGTAGTCATGACGCGTAGTCTGTGTTCTGTAAGTGCCCTGGTCTGGCATTAGAGCGATCTGTGAAAAGTCTTTGGGAAGGTAGATCACCCAGTACAGAGTCAGCAGCCTTCTTCTGTAAAAGGCCAGATGGCAGCTATTTTTGGCTTTGTGGGCCACATGGCCTTTGTCGCAACTACTCCGTTCTGCCATTGTAGGGCAAAAAGAGCCAGTCCTGAGAACCAAACCAGTTGCGTCAGGTTGATTCCGGCTCATAGCCACCCGATAGGACCGAGCAGAACTCCTCCATAGGGTTTCCACCGAGCAGCTGCTGGATTCGAACTGCTGACCTTTTGGTTAGCAGCCGAGCTCTTAACCACTGCTCCACCAGGGTTCCAAAGGAGCCCTAGACACTCGGTAAACAAACGGTCCTGGCTGTGTTCCAAAAAACTATTTAAAAAAAAAAAAAAACACGTGGTGGGTTGAGCTTGGCCTGCGGGTTGTGACTGTCCACCTAATATAACCTTGTCTTTGGCCGTTCTGCATCCTTTAGTCTATCTAGAGAAAGGCTTTGAGATCAGGGATGAAATTTAAAGAAAAAGGTTAAGCATTTTATTCCCAAATATGTAGGTAAAAGAAATAGAAATAATAACAGATTACAAAGTGTCTACTTTAGTTAAGGAGCCCTGGTAGTCAGTGGTTAAGAGCTCAGCTGCTAACCAAAAGGTCTGCAGTTTGAATCCACCAGTTGCTCCTTGGAGACCCTGTGGGGCAGTTCTGCTCCGTCCTGTAGGGCGGCTGTGAGTCGGAATCGACTCTACGGCAAACGACAACCCCCACCACCACCACCACTGACAAGTTTAGTGAAAAGCACATAGTAGGAAATAAAAAAGATCGTAGAAAATTATCAAAAATAGTAATAACAACTTAAAAAATGAAAAACTCCTTTTAATAGCTTTATTTTACAGAAAGAAAAAACAACAGTAGTTGGGACTAATTCTTAATATTTCTTTTGGTTATTTTTCCATGTCATTTCTACTAATGGTAAGACTTTTTAGTTTTCTTAGCTTGTATTCATTTGCGCAGCCTTCACTGAGCACCTGGGATGTGCCGAGCGCTGCTTTAGGTGCTTGGGGTAGGTCAGTGACCAAAATAGAGAAGAATCTCCGTCCTCCCTCAAGGAGATAGCTTCTAACAGCCAGAGGCAGTTAGTAAGCAATAAACATAATAAAGTGGATTGTATAGAATGTGAGAAGGCAATGAGAATCATGGAGCAAAGAAAAAGCAGGTCAGAGAGATGGGAACCAAGAGTATGTGTGTTTGGGTGGGGAAGGTTTCAGTATTAAGTAGCGTGGTGAGGGCAGCAGTGCAGGCATCCCTGAGAAGACAAGACGTGGGCAGAGACTGGGAGGAGGGAAGCGAACAGACAAGCGATGTCTGGGAGAAGGGCTTTCCAGAGGAGGGAAGAGGTAGGGCAAAGATCACACGGCAGGTGACTGTCTTTTGCATTCCAGGACCAGTGAGGGACCCAGTGTGGCTGCAGTTGTAGGCGAGGAGGTCAGAGCGTGCAGGGGGCAGACCTGAGACAGCCTCTAAGGCCAGCCTGAGGACACTGGCTTTTACTCTGAGAGAAGGGGAAAGCCGTTTCAGGGAGTCGAGAAGAGGAACAGCAGGATGAGACTTAAGTTTTAAAAGGCTCCTTCTCTCTACTGTGCTGGAAATAAACTGGAGAGGTCAATGTTAGAAGCAGTGACACCTGCTGGATGCTAGTGCAATATCCAGGTGTAAGATGACGGTGACTTGAATCAGTAGAAGCATGGGGGGTGGTGAGAAAAGTCAGATTCTGGCTATATTTTGAAAGTAGAGCCAACAGAATTTCTTAAGGGGTTAGCTGTAAAGTGTGGGAGAAAGAAGAGTCAAGGATGACTCTAAAATTTCCGGCCTGGATCAGGTATTAATAGGAATCCCTTATACTCAGAAAAATTACTTTGTTGTAAAGATGTTATAAGAACAAACCTGTTTTTGTGTCATAATTTCATACTATCATTTGAAAAAAGGCTGAAAAGCAAACCAAAAAAAAAACATCCACCAAACCAAAAACCAAACCCACTGTCACTGAGTTGATTCCAACTCATAGCGACCCTATAGGACAGAGTAGAACGTCCCATAGGGTTTCCAAGGAGCGTCTGGTGGATTCAAACTACCGACCTTTTGGTTAGCAGCCAAGCTCTCAACCACTGTGCCACCAGGGCTCCAAAACCAAACTCACTGCTATCGAGTCGATTCCTCCTAACACCCAGCCTTATATAAAACAGACCTACAACCCAGAGTTCCTGGTTTAAGTCCTTATTCTTATTCTTATCCCACCAGTGTGCTTCTAGTGGAGGGACACAGCCTCTGACTCTCCTCTCTTGCTCTGCTTTCTCTTGAGACCAAGAGTAAGCATTTGGAGTGTTAAAATTAGTCCTTGGGTCTGCTCTCCTTCCGAAAAATCTCGTGAAGCCTCCTGGTGCCCACAGTGGTGAGAATAGTTATTACTAATTGTATCCATGGCTGTTTGAAACACAAATAGACACAAGATACTTAAAAATAACACCACTGTAATACCTAGTCTTATCATTTGGGGGCTTGCCCTGGACCAGAAACTCTGTTGGGAGCCCTACCCACATTATTTTTGAAATACTCACAATTCTCGTTATTATCTTTTTTTTTTTTTTTAAACTGGTGAAGCAGCTAAGGTCTAAACTGTACAAGTTCAAACAGGTTCCAGGGAGAGGGGCTAGGCCACCCCTGACGCCAGAACTATCTGTCTCCAAAGTCCATATTCTTTTCATTTTCCTGCCACCAATCTCGTGGGCTTAGATGATTGATACGTGTATAACCCATTAAGTCAACAAACACATGGATTCAGCGCCTCCTGTGGGTTGGGAGCTGAGTTAGCTTGACATTGGAAGGTAGAAATGATTGACTATACAATCCTTGAGAGCCTGTGATATGCCCAGAAGTGGGCAGGGATACGGGAAGACGAAGATGGATAGTGTCTGTCCTTGAAAGGAACCAACGCCCCTTGGAAGTCCTGGGGAGCAGGGTCTGAACAGCTTAAGATAAGAAGCAGCAGAAACCTACACACGAAGGCTTCTGCTTAGCAAGGATGCTCTGTTTTATCCAGGCATTTAAAAAATATATGAACCGAACTAACTTGGATTTTAAACTGGAATGCCTACTCAATTATATTTCTAGAGTAGTTGGGGATAGGCTTCTGTTCGTATAAATTAGATTTCTTTTCCTCTAGCATATTCTCATTCATTTTTTTCCTCTCTCCAAAACTCATTACTAGATATGTAGTGAATAAAGACATAGTATTCAAGTCATTTGAACATCTGAATACATCATTTCACAAGATGTTTGTCTCTAAGTCTCCATCAGTACCATGTCAGATTGGTATTCCTATGGTTTCCATTTATTCACTAATATATACCTATTGAGCACCTACTGTTTGCCAGACACTGTAGATAGATAGAGCTGGTGACAGAGCAGGGACAAGACAGACAGGTCAGGTTTCCTGCCATCAGGGAACTGGATTCTGTGGCAGTAGACAGAGCCAGGTGCTAAATCCTTGGTAGATTAATGGAAGAACATGGGGGATATGAAGCTGATTACAGGGTATAGTAGGTGGTATAGTTAGATGGTACATGCTTCAAAGGATCTGGGGCTTTTGAAGGAGAAAGTAGGAGAACAGTCTGGACACACAGTGGGAGGAAGGAGGACATCTATCCCACTTGTAGGTCATTACTCACATGCAGTGTGGAAGGAAAAACATGCTCCTATTAAGAGGGAGTTTGGAAAAGGAGTCTTTGCCAAGGACGAAGAGGTGAAGGGAATTGTCAAAGAGAAGCTTCAGGATATGAGAGGATTTGGGGAGTGGATACAGATGGTGTGTTCCCAGGGACACAGGGGAGGTGTTTGGGAGGATGGGGTGGGGTGGGAAATTGTAGAATGTATAGAACAGCATGGGGAAGAGTTAAAAACAAAAAACAAAAAACCTGTCAAATAATACTGAAAATCCAACTATTTCAAAGTATACAGCCTTCTACATTGAGAAGAAGCACAAAAATGCTTTGTTAAACCAGATGTGGCAGACACTAGCTGTGCTCAGATGCA
This sequence comes from Trichechus manatus latirostris, assembly GCF_000243295.1. Lineage (NCBI taxonomy): Eukaryota > Metazoa > Chordata > Mammalia > Sirenia > Trichechidae > Trichechus > Trichechus manatus. Next base: position 4,382,371 of record NW_004444035.1, on the reverse strand, counting down.
CGTTCACCCCTCTTAATGCCAGATGCCCCGCCCTACTGAGTCTTAGCTGGGCTTATGGCTGACCAGCCTCCCTTGCAAATAGATGAAGCCATGGGTCTAAGCCCCCAGCAATGAAGTGCACTTAAAAGCAGATTATTTGCATCCACTTGCTCTTTTTGCCTTGTTCCAGAGGCTGGACCACTGATGTCCTGGGGAGTCAGTCTTGACCGTGTGCATGATTAGAACCACCTGAGAGATGTTCACAGCAATGAGGCAGAAGGCATCAGGGTCCCTGTGTGACTTCATGGAGTAGAGATACTTGTTCACCCTGAACCACCTGCTCACCTCTAGAAAGTTGATGTGAAAGAGAAAGAAGCTCTACCTTGCCTGGGTCCTCACACTACACCGTGTGGACCAGATTTATAAACACAGACGGGCCAGACCTCCTACCTCATGTCATGCTGGTGTTAGTTGCCCTGGAGTCAGTTCCGACTCATGGCGACCCCATGTGTTACAGAGTAGAACTGCTCCGTAGGGTCTTCTTGGCTGTAATCTTAATGGGGAGCCCTGGTGACTCAGTGGTTAAGCGCTCAGCTGCTAACCAAAAGGTTGGCAGTTTGAATTCACCAGCCGCTCCAGGGGAGAAAGATGTGGCAGGCTACTTCTGTCAAGATTTATAGCCTTGGAAACCTTATGGGGCAGTTCTACTCTGTCCTACAGGGTCACTATGAGTTAGAATCTACTTGAGGTTGGTTTTGGTTCGGTCTAATCTTAATGGAAGCGGACTGCCAGGCCTTTTCTTCCGTGGTACCGCTGGGTGGTGAGGAGCAGAGCAAACCATTTCTGCCATGTCACAGAATGATATAAACCGCCCTTTAGGAAACCAAAGTATTTCTGGTCAAGAGCAGGCTACATTTTGAAAATATGGAAACGATTGTATAATAAAGAGTTTTCCATGAATTATTTTATTGTCTGAGAGATTAGTCAAAGAAGTTTACTAATGAATCCACAGATACTGGTATAAAACAAAACGACAGACTGAAAACTACCATAGAATTCTCTCCATTTTGTGAGTCACGGGGCAGGTGCCAGTTTATAATGGAGTCATCTGCTCGTACTCGGGAGGTAGCATTTTAGCGTTTCTTAATTTCAGGGCAAATCCTGCTGTTTTCATCCCATTGCAAGCACACGGAGTGAGTGGGGCAGGTGTCACGATTTTATCCTCATGGCAGGGGCTGTGGAACCCCTTCACTCGCCGGGGGGCTGAGCCGGCCAGCCTTTCCGTCATCCTGCCTCTTAAATGAATCAGGGGTCAAAAGTGCCTTTTCGCTGTAGCGGTTTAGCGGTCTCGGTTTATTCGATCGTGTGAGCGATCGAAACTCAGAGAGGTCTGTAAGAAGCAATAATGCAAAGAGACTCAGTTCTTTAATGGGATGGCATTAGTCCTATTTCTGTCTTACTGAAATGCTGTTGGGGGAGAAACATTTTCCTTTGTTTCAAATACACATACTTCACACGACTCAGTAAGAAAAAAACTCCTCCATAGTACCCGTTTTTATAAACGAGTTCATTTTGCTTTGTTACTTTTGAGAAGTGACATTATTTTTGTCTAGCAACTTCCGTGGCCCTTAGCAACAATGTTAATTATATGACTTTGCTAACAAGCTAATGTATCCTATGAGCAGCTTTTTCCCCCTTCCCTTTCCTGTGCTTTTTTTTCTTAACCGGCTTTGCCTAGAAGTGGGTGCAAGTTCGAATGAGAGTACGTGCTGGCACATTTCAGGGCACAGTCAGCAGTGCTGTGGGCAGGGCTAACCTGAAGAGGTTCACCTCCTAATCCTGCTCCTGTGCCATGGGAACAATGAAAACCCTGGAGTGGATCTGCACGGATGTGGAGCCTCCAGTCTAGAGGAAAGAGCAGACCTGCCAGTTCAGAGCTTCGTCTGTTGGCAGGTGCCACTCCCTCTGCCTGGAGTTCTGTTCTCCCTCCTGTCCGCCTGGATTCCTTTTTAACGTCTTTTAAGACTCAACAGTTTTACTCCTTTTGTGAAACCTTCCTCAATTCTTCCAGGCAGCGTTTCTGTAGGACTTCAGGAATATCTTTCGCACAATGTGATCATTTAAAATTCTTCGCCGCCTTCCTTGCCCTCCTCCCCTACCCCTGGCTCAGAGAAAGGCTTGTGAGAAGAGTCTGTCGTTCCCAGAATACAGCGCACCTCTTGCGATATTCAATCCATACAAAACCGAAAACCCAAAGAAAAAAAACAAACACCCACCAAAGCAAAAACCAAACCCATTGTCATCGAGTTGATTGTGACTCATAGTGACCCTATAGGATAGAGCAGAACTGCCCCACAGGGTTTCCAAGGAGTGGCTGGTGGATTCGAACTGCCGACCTTTTGGTTAGCAGCCGAGCTCTTAACCACTGCAGCACCAGGGCTTCCAATAACGTTTAGGAGCATCTATAAGGACAATTCTAGTTGTACTTCTTCCAAGACAGATCTGTTCGTTCTTCTGGCAGTCCATGTTATATTCAGTATTCTTCACCAGCACCACAGTTCAAAGGCATCCGTTCTTCTTTGGTTTTCCTTATTCTACGTCCAGAATGCTCCTTAGAAGCAAGGATGGCAAGACTTTGTCTCATGTACTTTGGACATGTTATCAGGAGGGACTGGTCCCTGGAGAAGGACATCATGCTTGGTAAAGTAGAGGGTCAGTGAAAAAGAGGGAGACCCTTAACGAGATGGATTGACACAGTGGCTGCAACAAGGGGTTCAAACAACAAGGATTGTGAGGATGTGCAGTGTTTCGTTCTGTTGTACAGGGCGTCGCTGAGTCAGAACCAACTCAACGGCACCTAACAGCACAAGGAGAATTTAGAGTGAGCCAGGACCACCAACACTGCAAACACATTATGAAAACATACCTGCTCCTCAGATGACAGTCCTTAAGCTGTAGTTAGGGCTTCTTAAGTGTCAAGAAAGATATTCTGTTTTACGTTTATCACCAGGAAAAATCGACAACCACGTGGAAGCATCCTGCATACTTGCTAATTGACCAGTTCCTCCCCAGACTGAGGTCTCAGCCATAAATGCCTCTTTATAGAAACATTAACGGAGGATTCTTGTCTTTTTTTTGATAAACACTAGCCAGTGGTGGTAGAGGCTATTGTCTCTAAATTTACGAAGTAGGTAGAAGCGGAAAGGTTGAAAGCCAGGCAGCTGTGCTTGGCCCAATCCTGTAAAGTGCCAAGATAATCTAGAGAATGATTGGAACTAACATTTTGGGGGTTAAAAAAAATTGTGTAGTACTTGAGAAAAAATATTTAGGGAAAGAATAAAACCAAAAAAAAGAGAGAGAAGCCAAACCCGTTGCCGTTGAGTCGATTCTGACTCATTGCGACTCTGTAGGACAGAGTAGATCTGCTCCATAGGGTTTTCAAGGAGTGGCTGATGGATTCGAACTGGTGACCTTTTGGTTAGCAGCCGAGCTCATAACCACAGCGCCACTAGGGCTCCTGGGAAGCAATAAACAGAGCTTAATTCCAAATTCCAATTGGACTTAAAGATGAGAAAGAAAGCATCAAGCCCTTTCTAAAAGTTATTTATATTTGACTCTTTCAGAATGTAATTTACTCTGTGAGTGACTGTGTAGTGATAGCTATGTATATGTGCTGTGTGCCAGTGAGTTCATCTGACTCACAGCCACCCCAGCTGACAGAGTAAAACTGCCCCATAGGGTTTTCTAGGCTGTAATCTTTATGGGAGTAGATCGCCAGGTCTTTTCTCCTTCAGAGCCACTGAGTGGGTTCGAACCACCAACATTACAGTTAGCAGCTGAGTGGTTAACCGTTGTGCCATCTCACTTAAACAACTTGGCCTATATAGCCAAGGCCTAAGGTAGCATCTCTGATTCTCAAACGTCAGCTCGTCTTTTAGCTGTCTGCCCCCTCTGACTCCTCGCCTGTTCACACCTGGTCTCTACCACCCAAGTCAGTCAGACCACTGACTACAGATGACAGCTTCCTGATGGCTATGTTTTTGTCAGGGATTAAATCTTTGCATACGGCGGCATGTAGACAAATGTAAATATGAAAATGCCTTCCCTCTTTCTTTGCTGTAATTTCCTAGTTTTTATTTTCCTGGTATTAGACTTTGCAGGTAAAACTTGCGTACCTTGCTGTTCGTACCTGAGAGCTCTGCGCCCACGCTGCGTCTTTCTGGCTCAGCAACGATGAAAACAGCAAGCATGACAGAGCATTCAGATTTTTAAATTGAGGAGGGCTCAATTTGAGTATTTAAATTAAGGTGTCTAATTCACTGCTGTCCAATAGAAATACAATTCGAGCCACTATGCAATTTAAAATTTTCTGGTAGCCATATTAAAAAAGTAAGAAAAGAGATAGCTGGTAATTTTAATAATACATTGTATTTAGCCCCAAATGTCCAAAATATTATCATTTCAACATATGATCAATATAAAAAGTTTAATGAGATAGTTTACATTCTTTTATCATACTAAGTCTTTAAAATCCAGTGTGCATTTTGCCCTTCCTGCACACCTCCATTGGGCCTAAAAAAAAAATCCAAATCACTTGCTGTCGAGTCAATTCCAACTCATAGTGACCCTATGGGACAGAATAGAGCTACCCCATAGGGTTTCCAAATAGCCGCTGATAGATTGGAAATGCCAACCTTTGGTTAGCAGCCATAGCTCTTAGCCACTGTGCCGCGAGGGCTCCTCCGTTTGGGCTAACCCATTTCCAGTGGCCAATAGCCAGGCGTGGCCAGTGGCTAGCAGATTGGACAGTGCCCGTCTAGTCACTGAAGTGCTTAGGATTTAGGAGGAAGTGACTGTGTTATGATGGCTGCTACTGAACTCTAAGTTGTTCTCTCCCTCTCGGAGAAGTACAAAAGAAACTCTTGGCAGATCCATTTGATTTGATTCTGTGGGAAGCGATACGTGATCTGGTGCTTGATATTATGAGCTAAGTTCAATCTGGATCTCTCTTAAGAGTCTTTTGAATCTGAAACACAAAATGGGATCCAAATGGAACAGCAGAATGCCTTTATACTCTCGTGCTCAGTCACTTTGAAAAATTTAACTTCAGATCGTGACAGGGAAGGATTGGCACTTTGCTCTTATAACTCTTTGTCAGCTCTGATGACTGTTTTATTTATAGTTGGTGATAATGCATCTTGTAGGATGGGCCCATCCATATGAGTGGGGGTTGATGTGAGAGCGTTACCATTAGAATTTCAGTACATGCTTTTAACAGTGACGTGTTTTGAATTTTGAATAAATGCCTGAAGCCGTATGACATCAGGAATATATAAGGGGGAAAAAAAAGCTCTTCCAAGACAACTAGTGTAATGTGATAGCTTATTCATATAATATTGTTCCTTATCATCTGAATTATTTATTCAAACAGGCAGGCACATGTGTTAGTTACCTATTGCTGCAGTAACAAATTACCACAAATTTAGTGGCTTAAAACAACACAAATTTATTATCTTACAGTTCTGGAGGCCGGAAGTCTGCAATGGGCTTCACTGGGCTCAAACCAAAGAGGGGACAGGGCTGTGTTACTTCGGGAGGCCTGAGAGGAAATCTGTTCCCTTGCCTTTTGTGGCTTCTAAAAGCCACCTACCGTCCTTGTGTCTGACGGTCCTTCCTCCATCTTCAAAGCCAGCAGTGGGGCATCTTCAAATCTCTCTCTGGTCCTCCGACTTCCCTCTTCTAACGACCCTTGTGATTACTTTGGGCCCAACTGGATAATCTCCCCATCTCAAAATCCTTAACTTAATCACATTTGAAGACCCTCTTTTGCCATGTATGGTAACATATTCTCAGGTTCTGGGGAATAGAAAGTGGACATGTTTTGGGCGGATATGTTTTCTGCCTACCACAGTAAGGGAGGGTATGACCACACAATTGATAGCATACATGATAGCATTTATGTCCATTTTCTGTCCATATCTTTAAAGTTGGTCTGTGCTAGTAAAGTTTTCCAGAACCATTCTTGGGGATAATGGCTGAAACCTCAGCTTTGCCACTGACCTGGGCAAGTTTATTCAACCCCTCTGGATCCCCAAATTCTCATCTATAATTAAAGAGTTGAAGTGAGGTTAAATGTCCATGGACGGATCTAGCCCAGTGGTGGGTATGTAGTAGCCTTGGATTTTCTTCTTCTCTAGAAGCCCAGAGGAAGTGGTGCACACTCCTGCTCATCCCTGCTCAAAGGTACCCATTATCAGGGAGGACAGGAGCACTGAGATAAGGGCAGGAGGGCTACCGAGGGCATGCATCTTCATAGTTTTGATAGACCATTGAGCTCAACTGTATTTAAAATCACTGGGCTATTTTCTGTGAACTATCTTAATTGTCTCGATACTATTATAAAAGCATGTAATCTTTTACTTCTGACACATGGGCAGTTAGAACTTTGAGCACCTTCTTGTGCCTTCTAGTTCAAGTTGCTGTTAGGTGTTGTTAGGTGCTGTCGAGTTGGTGCTGACTCATAGCGGTCCTGTGTACAACAGAACGAAACCCTGCCTGGTCCTGCGCCATCTTCATGATGGGTGTTATGCTTGAGCCCATTGTTGGAGCCACTGTGTCAATCGAGGGTCCTTTTCTTTTTCAGTAACCCTCTACTTTACCAAGCATGATGTCCTTCACCAGGGACTGATCCCTCCTGACAACATGTCCAAAGTATGGGAGACGAAGTCTTGCCATCCTTGCTTCTCAGCAGCATCCTGGCTGTACTTCTTCCAAGATAGACTTGTTCATTCTCCTGGAGGTTCATGGTACATTCAATATTCTTCGCTAACACCGTCATTCAAAGGTGTCAATTCTTCTTTGGTCTTCCTTATCCATTGCCCAGCTTTCGCATGCATATGAGGCAGTTGAAACCACCATGGCTTGGATCAGGCGCATCTTAGTTCTTAAAGTGACATCTGTGCTTTTTAACACTTTGAAGAGGTCTTTTGCAGCAGATTTGCCCATTGCAATGCGTCTAGTTCACATGCTTGCATTTATTTCACTACAGATTGGCTATTATCTGTTACTACTTTTCTTCTCCATCCAAGACCATTTTAAATGAGACCAGGGTGGGGACAGGATGGCTTTGATTTTGAATCACTGTGAAAAAAACTTTTATGTTTTGAGCTGCACTGAATTCTTATTTGTGCACTGAACTTTATTTTATGGTTAGAAAAAGTCAAATAACAAGGCAATTATATTTAGCAGATGAAAAGAGACGTATGAAAATGATAAATTTAGCTGGGGCTCTCTCTGACCTAATATAATAACCATTCTAGTTTTGAAAGCCAAATTATTTCTCAGAGCAGCTTTCTACTTTCCCTAGGCAACCCAGTTAAGAATTGAAAGAGCCCCACGGGTGTGCTGAAGAAATAACAACATTACTAATGTTTATTAATTGGGTTTGGGGTTAAGCAATAGCAAAGGGAAATTTCCATTTTTAATAGTTATTAAAACGACATGGATTTTATCACTCACATACTAATTTACTTTTATAAATTATTGGACTTTTTGTACATTTGATAAGTTGTCTGGAGTTTTTAAAACATGAATAAGCAGAAGTTGTTTCTTTTAAATTTATTTTTCCAAGAAACTTTGCTGGCATATGATAAATAAAGTTCATTTACTTGGGAATATGCATAAACACTGAATGAGAAATGTTTGCTTTGGCGAGATAAAAACGGCATTAATGCATCAATTACTGTGCAGCTCAACACTTTTTACACATTGTTAGTTCCTAATGTTGAGATTTTAAAATTTTAATAAAATTATATCACGTCAACATAACTCCCTTATAAAGTATTTTTATATTTTAAAAAACAATATGTAGTAGGTTTATATAGTGTAATATCCTATAGTATAGAGTTGTCCCTTGGTATCTTCGGGGGATTGGTTCCAGGCCTCCCGCGATACCGAAATCCGAGGATGCTCAAATCCCTTATACAAAACGGCGTTCCATTTGCATATAATCTAAGCACAAACCAAAACCAAACCAAACCTGTTGCGGTTAAGTTGATTCTGACTCATCGTGATGCTATAGGATAGAGCAGAACTGCCCCAGAGGGTTTCCAAGGAGCGCCTGGTGGATTCGAACTGCTGACCTTTTGTTAGCAGCCAAGGTCTTAACCACGGCGCCACCAGGGCTTTAGCCTATGCCCATCCTCCGTATACTTGAAGTCATCTCTAGATGGCGTATAATACCTAATACAGTGCAAATACTGTGTAAAGAGGTGTGACACTGTATTGTTCAGGGAATAACGGCACGACGGGAGGTGAACGATTCTCCGACAGCGAGTGCCGGCGAGAGACTGAGGACCCGGGAGGTGGCGGAGGCTCCAGCAGGGTGTGCCTACATCAGTTCCTGGCGTGGATTTAGCATAGTGCTTGGTGTGTGGCAAATTCGAGTTTTGCTTTTGGGAATTTTCTTCTTTATGTTGAATATTTTGGATTCGCGCTTGGTTGATGTAGAACCCACAGATACGGAGGGGAGAGTGTAATATAGAGCATAGATTATAAAGCATAATATATATAGTAATATAATATAGTATGATATATGTAGTATATATTACATAGTTATATATATACACACACAAAGACTACTCTATGGGGCCTGATTTGTCCAGGCAAATGCTATTTTTTGTTGAAATTTTGTGTAAACTCTACTTTTTGACTAATATGTACCTTTAAGACGTGATACCGCCATTTGGTGAATTTAGACAAATTTTTCCCTTTAGTTTTCAATTGAGCTAATTTAGTCGAATGACGATTGTTAGGATATGAAAGCAGTCAGTTTTCTAAACCAACGTAAGTATTTTAGAATGAATTTTGTTTTGATTTAGACCAAGCTGGGGGTTTTGGTTAGTTCTTTACTTTGGAAGAGGGAATTCAGTCTCAAGAATGACCTCGTCTAGTTGGAAAAGTTGTCAGAAGCCACTGTGTCAGCAAGAATCAAAAACAGAGAATTGTGCTTGGGGAGGACACTCAATACGCGGTGCCATTACACTCTGGAGAACAGCTGACTAGTGTAACTGCGGCAGAGAGCAGAGCCAGGGTCGCATCAAGTAATACCTGACGGGGAGTTAAGAAGTCCAGCTGAGTGGGCACATGAGAGTTATGCAGAATATCTGCTACACCTCCCTCCAGGACGCTGTCTGGAACGTGCTAACATGTCAGTTCACTTACAGGTAAGTATCACGAACAGGACCTTGTCCCTGCCTCCTCCACTCCTGCCTTGACGGAGCGGCCCTGCTGGCTCTCATCGTGCGGGAATCTCTAGAGCTGCCCTGGAAGCGAGGCCCTGTCTCTGGTCCCATCCCAGAATACCCTCCCGCTTGCCTGCATGCTCCAGCGTTTCCTGTTCCACTCTCCTTGGTCCTTCCATCACCTGGATTAGTATTAGCGAAGTGTTGCTAATACTCCCACTTGGGTAAGTCGCTTAGACTCTCTGTGCTTCAGCTCCCTTGTCTCTGAAACAGGCTGTTTTATTATAGTAACTCATTAAAACAGGGAGCCTTGAAAGGATGGTTTACAGAACATGGGTCTTTTCATTTGCAAGGGATAAGGAAGGAGGAAAAAGCAGAGAGAATTTGAAAGTAATAGGATAAAGTTACAGAACTTCTTTAGATGACAATTATGTAGTTTGCTTTGAAATGATGTAATTTATTCATTTATTCAAGGAATGTTTATTATTTAGAACCAGGAAGACAGAAGAAGAATTGGCGCATTTAAACTGTGGTGTTGGTAAAGAATATTGAATATACTGTGGACTGCCAGAAGAAAGAACAAATCAGTCTTAGGGAAAAATGAAACAAAACAAAAAATCCAGAATGTTCCTTAGAAGCAAGGATGGTAAGACTTCAGCTCTCTTACTTCGGACATGTTGGGAAAGACCATTTGCTAGATAAGTCCATCAGGTTAAAGGCAGGGCAAGCGAAAACAAGGAAACCCTCAGTGAGATGAATTGACACAATAGCCAAAACAATGGACTCAAACATACCAATTATCATAAAGATGGCACAGGATCGGGCAACATTTCCTTCTGTTATAACAAGGTCGTCATGAGTCACAGCTGACTCGGCAACTACCACCACCACCAACATTTACCAGGGACTGAGCAGGGCTCTGCGCATACAAAGATATGGTGACCCTAGCCCCAGGGGCTCCTACAGAATGGGGAGGAGATAGACGTATAAACAAATAAGTATAGCAAGGTTATAAACACTTTTAAATTTTATGTTAGACATGAGGAAGACACTGAGCATAGCACAGAATCCTATCTGAGACGTAGAACGTTGCCAGAGGAGAGGCGAGGAGACATTTGCCCTATATTTTGAATGCTGAGTAAGGTTTCACCAGGCGGGTTGGGGAAAGGACTTCTAAGCAGAGTAAACAGCATGTGTGGACAAGAAGAGGCTAGAGAGCATCTGGCCTGTTTGGACTGCATGGCTGGAATGCAAGAAGTGAGTGGGGGACCTTTGAGATTCAAAGTAGACATGTAGACCAGGGGCTAGGGAGCCAGGCAAAAGTGTCAGACTTTATCCTGCAAGTACAAATGATGACGGCAAGGCTGCGATGCAGTCACAGAAACCAGCAGAGAACACAGCAATGACAAGAAGGTTGTCTTTGCAGAGCTGCTGCAAAACGAAGAGGAAAAGGGAGAACGAACATACCCACCAAATTTTTGTGTACGAGAGAATTGTTTGTGATCCTTCAAGAGCAGTCCATGTGAATGGTGCAGAAAAGGCGGATGGCAAATTGTTGTGGGTTCAGGAGTGAGTTGGAGGGGAGGATGTAGACAGTGTTAAATAGAAAACATTTATAAGAAGTTTGGCATGAAGTTTAGAGTGATATCTAGAGCAAGATTTCTCATCCTTGGGACTTTAGACATTTGGGGCTGGATGATTCTTTGTTGTGGGTGGCTGTCCTGTGCGTTGGGAGCCAGGTAGTGCACTGGTTAAGATCTCGGCTGCTAACCAAAAGGTCAGCAGTTTGAATTACAGGAAGCCTTACGAGGCAGTTCTACTCTGTCCTATAGTGTTGCTATGAGTCAAAATCTACTCAATGGCAATGGCAGCAGGTCCTGTGCATTGTAGGATGTTTAAGACCATTCCTGACCTCTACCACTAGATGCCCGCAGCAGCCCTCTACCCAGCTGTGACCATCAAAATGCCTCCTGTCATTGCACAGTGTGCCCTGGTGGGCAAAATTGCCTTTGTGTGAGAATAACTGGTAAAGAGGGAGACATAGGGTCAAGAAAAAAATTTTCTTTTTCTGTTTTAGTTTGGAGAGGCATACTTTTTCTTAAGAACTAAGAAGAAGAAGAAGGAATGGTGGCATGGAATGAACATAGAGGAAAGAGGTGGAAATTAATAAAGAAAGAACTCAGAGGTGAAATTGATGGGTGAAGAAGGATCTGAGATGACATGATGTGCGTGTGTGTGTGGGGCAAGTGTGGAGGGGTGATGACAGCATCTGTTGAATAAGTAACAGGTCATGCCTACATTTTGGTGGCACTGCTTAGCACTAGCCCTCTATGCACAAGGTATAAGTAGGTTCTAACATGCTGTCTTAGTTACCTCATGCTGCTATAACAGAAATACCTCAAGTGGATGGCTTTAACAGACAGAAATTTATTCTCTCACAGTCGAGGAGGCTAGAAGTCCAAATTTATGGTGCCAGCTCCAGGAAAATGCCTTCTTTCTCTGTTGGCTCCAGGGGAAGGTCCTTGTCATCAATTTTCCCCTGGTGTAGGAGCTTCTTAACACAGGGACCCTGGGTCCAAAGGACGTGCTCTGCTCCTGGTTCTTCTTGCTTGGTGGTAATGAGGTCCCTCTCCTCTCTACTTGCTTCTGTCTTTTATATCTCAAAAGAGATTGACTCAAGATACAACCAATCCTGTACATTTTATCCTGCCTCATTAACGTAAGTGCCTCTCATCCTGCCTCATTAACATCACAGAGGTTAGGATTTACAACACATAGGATAATCACAGGATAATTAACAACCTGCGTTATACAGATGACACAACCTTGCTTGCTGAAAGTGAAGACGACTTGAAGCACTTATTGATGAAGATCAAAGACCACAGCCTTCAGTACGGATTACCCTTCAATATAAAGAAAAAAATTCTTACAACTGGACCAATAAGCAACATCATGATAAATGGAGAAAAGATTGACGTTGTCAAGGTTTCATTTTACTTTGATCCACAATCAACACCCATGGAAGCAACAGTCAAGAAATCAAAAGACAGATTGCACTGGGCAAATCTGCTGCAAAAGACCTCTTTAAAGTGTTGAAAAGCAAAGATGTCACCTTGAAGACTAAGGTGTGCCTGACCCAAGCCATGGTG
>NW_004444035.1:4351683-4369901 GCF_000243295.1 Trichechus manatus latirostris | reverse complement strand
GTTGAAAAGCAAAGATGTCACCTTGAAGACTAAGGTGTGCCTGACCCAAGCCATGGTGTTTTCAATCGCCTCATATGCCTTTGAAAGCTGGACAATGAATAAGAAAGACTGAAGAAGAATTGATGCCTTTGAATTGTGGTGTTGATGAAGAATATTGAATATACCCTGGACTGCCAAAAGAATGAACAAATCTGTCTTGGAAGAAGTGCTACCAGAATGCTCCTTAGAAGCAAGGATGGCAAGAGTATGTCTCGTGTATTTTGGACATGTTGTCAGGAGGGATCATTCCCTGGAGAAGGACATCATGCTTGGTAAAGTACAGGGTCAGTGAAAAAGAGGAAGACCCTCAACGAGATGGATTAACACAGTGGCTGCAACAATGGGCTCAAGCATAACAATGATTGTGAGGATGGCGCAGGACTGGGCAGTGCTTCGTTCTGTCGTAAATAGGGTCGTTAAGAGTCAGAACCGACTTGATGACACCTAACAACCACAGGATAATCACGTCAGATCACAAAATGGAGGACAACCACGCAATGCTGGAAATCATGGTCTAGCCAAGTCGACACACATTTTTGGGGGACACAATTCAATCCATGACACATGCTAACACTTATGTTCTCCAAATTTTCTGCCTGTGTGGACGGTCTCATTTCAGTGTTTAAACTCTAGCCCTTGCTGGGTCACCTTTGGCTACCTGCACCTGATCATGTTTCCTCCTGCCTTCACCTGCTTCCTCTGCTCTGACCCCTGGCACGCTGGCTGGCAATCATGGCTGCTGGCCTGGGCAAAGCAGGTGTGAGGAATAGGGCTCCTAGCAGCAGAACCCAGGGAAGGAGATGGAGAGATGGAATGGGAAATAAGATTGTGCAACACAAGGAAGTTGCTAAAAGGGGACTGGCCTCTGGCAGCATTTTGTTTGCACTAGTTTGGGCTACACTTCCTGGTCCAACAAGTATCCATCCATTGTCTCCTAATAAGGGGCTGTGCTAGGTGCTGGTAGGAGCACTGTGATAATCAGAGCTAAATGTGCAGTGGCAAAAGACGGGAGGTGCCTTTTTTCTTCAACCAGGAGAGTGGTTTTTAGAATCAAAGTTTGAGATTTGCTCTTATCCTTAAGAGCAAAATATGTGTTTTGATTTGTGCTTGAAAGGAACAGAAACTATGATGAAGGATTCAAATGAGCCCTTGAGAGAAGATGACACAGGGAGACCGATCTTTCCCACCTGACATTATCTTCTCTCTCTCTATAAAATGTACGTGTTGCTGGCTGCCGTCGAGCCAGCCCCGGACTCACGGCGACCCCATGTACAATGGAACAAAACTGCTGCCTGTTCCTGTGCCATCACCATGGTTGGTTGGGATTGGGTCATTGTGATCCGTAGGATTTTCACTGGATGACTTTTGGAAGTAGATCGCCAGGCCTTTCTTCCTACTCCAGTTTAGACTGGAAGCTCCACTGAAACCTGTTCAGTATCATAGCAACACTTGTGAATTGCCCAGGAATTGAACCTGCGTTTCCTGCATTGTTGTTGGTGTTTAGTTGCTGTCGAGTATGCTCCAACTCATAGCGACCCTATGTAGAACAGAACGACACACTGCCCGGTCCTGTGCCATCCTCACGTTCATTGCTATGCTCGAGCCCCTTGTTGCAGCCACTGTGTCAGTCCATCTCGTGGAGCGTCCTCCTCTTTTTGCTGACCCTCTGCTAAACATGGTGTCCTTCTCCAGGGACTGATCCTTCCTGATAACATGTCCAAAGTATGTGAGACGTAGTCTCGCCATTCTTGCTACTAAGGAGCATTCTGGTTGTACTTCTTCGTGGAAGGTGATAATTCTACCACCAGACCAGCAATGCCTTCCCCTAAGGCTGAGGTTTTTCTTTGGATACTAATATAATTCCTATAGCATTTCATTTTGGTTAAGCTGGCTAGATTTTCTTCTAAGCCTTCCTTTTAAGCACTAGATTTTAAAGTAACTTATTTTATTCCATTAGTGACCTAAAAATAAATAGTTTTAGATTTAAATTTTATGACATATTAGAAATGTTGAAAGAGGGCTTGTTAAAATGTTTATTCAGCCAGAGAGAAAGATTAATTTTTTTCGGTTTGGTTTTTATCCCTTAAATGATGATTCGTACATGCAGTAGCTACATTTCCCACTAAGTATTCATTTGGTGTGCAGGCTGGATACAATTGCCATTCGAAGGGTTAATAAAAGCATTACATAACTTGCATCTGGTAAATATCGATTTTACCAATAATTGCTTATCCACGTTTCTGCTTGGTAGTGGTTGGACATGTTAAGTTTCTACACCACAAAATAAAAACAGATGAGCCAATAAGGGGCCCTGGGTTGCATAACTGATGCCTGTTAAAAGTGGCATCAATAAAATCTGGAGGTTACAAAGTATAGAGATGGAAATCGTCTAGTAATCAGGGATTGGTAACAAGGGGATAGAGGGCATCTGCAATGGAAATCTCAGTCAGCAAATAGCAAGATGAGAGGGAAAAGTCATTTTAAGTAATGGAAATCTAACCAGCCAAATAACCAAAGAGCAAGTAAAATGTCTACAGAGAGATTTCCACAGTAGGAGATCAGGGCTTTGAACTGGTTCGAAACCCTGCTGAGAATTTGCATTTCCACCCCAGGTATACTGATCAGAATCTACATTTAAAAAGATCCCTGTGTAATTCTTCATCTTTTTTTTTTTAAATTTTTTTATTGTACTTTAGATGAAGGTTTACAGAGCAAACAAGTTTCTCTTTAAACAATTAATACACATATTGTTTTGTGACATTGGTTGCCAACCCCAGCACATGTCAACATCCGCTATTTCTCAACCTTGGGTTCTGCATTACCAGCTTTCCTGTCCCCTCCTGCCTTCTAGTCTTTGCCCTTGGGCTGGTGTGCCCCTTTAGTCTTGTTTTGTTTTATGGGCATGTCTAATCTTTGGCTGAAGGATGAACCTCAGCAGTGACTTCATTACTGAGCTATAAGGGTGTCCGGGGGCCATACTCTCAGGGTTTCTCCAGTCTCTGTCAGACCAGTTAAGTCTGGTCTTTTTTTGTGAGTTAGAATTTTGTTCTACGTTTTTCTCCAGCTCTGTCCGGGACCTTCTGTTGTGATCCCTGTCAGAGCAGTCAGTGGTGATAGCCGGGCATCATCTAACTGTGCTGGACTCAGTCTTGTGGAGGCTGTGGTAGTTGTGGTCCATTAGTCCTTTGGAATAATCTTTCCCTTGTGTCTTTGGTTTTCTTCTTTCTCCCTTCCTCCAGACAGAGTGGGACCAGTGGAGTGTCTTAGACCCCAGACACTACTCCCCAAAGTAGAATATAGCACATTTTCTTTACGAACTATGTTATGCCAGTTGAGCTAGATGTTCCCTGAGACCATGGTCCCCACAGCCCTCAGCCCAGTAATTTGGTTCCTCAGGGAGTTTGGATGTGTCTGTGGAGCTTCCATGACCTTGCCTTGGACCTGGGTGATTCTTATGTACAATAAATTTTGAGAACCACTGCTCTACTAATGGTTCTCAGAATTTGTCCATAACCAGCAGCATTAGCATCGCCTGGGAACTTGTTAGAAATGCAAATTCTCAGCAGGAGTTCAAACCGGAACAAACCAGAACAAACAAAAAGTTTTTTTTCTTTTTTTTTTTTTTTTTTGGTTTTAGGCACAATTTTATTTAAGCAGAGAGATCATCCGTAATTTTTCTGTTCTTCCCTACCTCTTTTAAGCAATCAAAGTTGTACAAATAGAAAAGAATTCTGTAGATTTCCACCCCTACTAATGTTCTTCCACTAAATTTAAAATAATTGAAATTCTTTCATTCTTTTATTCGGGTCTACTTTCTAAGTCACACCCCCCAATTCCTTTGTCTAATCTTTCACGTCATTAATATTTACCAACTTTCTGAATTTATGTGTATAGTGTTATATTTTCATATTTCTCCAAATTTCCTTCAGATCTTAATTTTCCTCGACTCTCACAAGATGTTTGTAGGTTGTAATCTGTATTGAAGAATACATTGATATCCATTTTCATGGTTTTAAAGGTACAATTTCACACTCTTTTACTCCATCATCCACAACCCTACCACCTGCGGTCTTTCCCACCATGCTCTTTTTCAGCCCGTATATTATCGGAAGGAGTGTCAGGTCTGCTGTAGTGGAGACAGATCGGGGAAGCTCCTTGTGGACTCACTAAAATCAAACGGCAAGATCTCTTCATCTGTTCACCTGAAACATCATGGTCCCTTTCCTTCGTTCAGGCTAGTATGTATTTCACTTTTTAATACATTAGTTTTAACTTTTAAAAAATTAAGATCAGAATTTCTACAGTTTGTAATATTGAAACATGGTATCTATTTTGAACTGAATACAGTGCCTAAGAGTTTACAAGAGTTATGTAGAATTCTGAGCATGTGTTTGCTTAAATAGTTTTAAGTGTTTTTTATAAACCAGCTTCGAGACATAATTTACATACATTAAAATACACCCAGGTTAAGGGTACAGTTAAATGAGTTTTGACAAATACGCATATACCTGGATAACCACCACCAAGGTAGAGAACATTTTCTTTCCTCAGTAAAGGTCCTTCATGTTCCTTTGGAGTCAATCCCCCTCATGCCCTCCACCAGGCAACCAAGCACCTGCTTTATGTCAGTATCAATTATTTTTTCCTATTCAATCAATTAATTTTGCATATACTAGAATTTTATATGATTGGACTCACATAGTAGGACTCTTTTGTGTTTGGCTTCTTTTGCTCAACACAAGGTTTTTAAGACTCATCCACTCAAGTGGGTTTTTGATGCCCCAGAATCGTGTTATTTCTCTGATCGAAAAGTGTGCATCTTTTGTGGCATGGATTAATAGTTTTCCCTATTATTGCTGAGCACTATTTCATTGTACAGATGTTTCATAATTTACCTGTTGATGGACATTTGGGTTGTTTCCAGATATTAGCTGTTATGCATTCTTATAGAAGTCTTTGTGTGGAAGAAAATATTTTCGTTTTCTTGGGTAAAATACCAAGGAGTGGAGTTTCTGGGTCGTATGGTATGTTTATAAGAAACTACCAAACTGTTTTCAAAGTGGTTCTACCATTTTGCACTGCCACCTGCCAAGTGTGGGTGTTCCAGTGGCTCCACATGCTCCCCAGCCCTTGGTATTTTAAATCTTTTTATTAAAGTGCAGTATGCATACGTAAAAGTAGCCAAATCAAAAGTATACAGCCTCACGAATTATCACAAAGTGGACATGCCCATGTAACCACATTCCAGATCAAGACATAAAAATTTACCTGCACTCTCGAAGTTCCCTCAACCCTCCCTCCCCTCCTGCACTGTCTCTACTCATACTACCTCAGGGAGACTACTCTCCTGATTTCACATATCATAGATTAGTTTGGCCAGATTTTAAACTTCGCATAACTGAAATTTTACTGTGTATACTATTTTGTGACCGGGATTTTTTTTGCCCTACATTGTATTTGTGAGATTTAATACATGTTACTGCATATAGCAATAGTTTTTTCATATTTATTGCTGTTGTACAAATATACCAATTTATTTATTATTGTATTGTTGATGGACATTTCAGTGGCTTCCATTTTTTACTTATTTCAAATAATACTGTTATTAATATTCATGTATGTGACTTTTGGTCTATATATGTATTAAGTATATGCTGAAGATTGAAATTGATGTATCATAAGGTATGAATAGGTTCAATTTTAGTATCAACAAACAATATTCTAGAATGACTATACCAATTTACGTTTCTATACAAGTGTTCCGATTTTTCCACATACTTGGTGGCACTTGGGAGTTTCAGTTTTTAGCTTTTTGGTTGCCCTGCAGATGGGTAGTTATTTCAGTGTTTTCAATTTGTATTTATCTCAAGACTAATGAGATTGAGATAAACACAAATTGTACACATTTTTCTTGATTTTGAACACTTAGCCTCTGTTGAAGGAGCCTTGGTGGCACAATGGTTAAGCACTTGGCTGCTAACTGAAAGGTCTGTGGCTGAAACCCAGCACAGACTCTGTGGGAGCAAAGACCTGATGATCTGCTCCCGTAAAGATTACAGCCTAGAAAACACTATAGGGCAGCTCTACTGTGTCCTATAGGATCGCTATGAGTTGGAATTGACTTGACAGCAAACAACAACCATCTCCCTACACCATATCTGGTTCCATTTCTTAGCCGTGGATCACTCTGGTGATATTTTTAAAAGTGTAAGCCAGATATTAGATTCTCAGTCACTGTTCACAGTTCCAATCTCTCTCTTCAAGCGTCCTTTCCATTTCTTGCAGGCTGTCTCTAAACTCCTGGATGGCTGCACGTTCTTTCCGGACCAGGAAGAGAAGGCATCAAAGAATGAGGGTAGCCTACTAACACGGATGACGGCATGCTGACAGAAAAACAAAGTTGGGCAGCTGCCATGCCACAGGTGGCTCTTGTCCTCACCTAGGCTGGTCTCTCTCCGGAAATGCGCTTAGGCAGCTGAGACGTCATCTTTTGGGGGCAATGAGTGGACATGGACATTGATGGACATCCAGGCACGACTTTCATAGCCTTATGAAGGTTATAGCTACATTCCTGTCACCCATGGCAGGCAGTTCAATCTCTACCCTCCATAAAAGCTCCATTTGTTCTACTTGGAACCTTTGATGAGGGAGGTTAGTGAGTCACCTGTGCCCAGGATGTCTCCTGTACCTTTTCTGGGTCTGCAAATAACCTGAGAAACTCTGATACACCAACTTTCCTCTTTGAGATCCTGGTGGGATTCAAATTTCAGAGGCATTTCAGTGTACTGGGCCCACATCCCTGACTCCTCAGGAAATTACACACATTGGAAGGAAGGATAAGAGGGAAATCCTCTGGCTTTCTAAATACTCTCCCTCAAAACTCTCTTTGTCCCTTAATATATTTTTTGGGGGGACCTGGAGGGGAGTAAATTTCTCTAAACCACTTCTGCCTGGCCCTGATGTAGTTCAGGGAAATCTGGCACTAGGAATATAGCTCCCTTTGAACTTGGCAGTTAAAAATGTTGTCTCTTTGATCTGAGCTGTAAACTGTCTCCACAGCTGAGTCCCCGGACTGGGGCTTGGGGTGGGACCAGCAGCAGCTCTGAATTTCCTTGTTAACCGGGGCTCACTGTTGGCCCCTCCAAGCCCCTCTCGATCTCACGGTTTTCCACACCTGCTTCCATTGCCAAGTGCCTGATTTCTATACATTCCCAATTTAAATTACGGGGGAAGAAAATCTCACCAGCTCCTTTTGCTCCTGTTTGTGTAGAACTTTAATGTCAGGCCATCTCTCTGGCTGCTGGTGAGTCTACAAGTTGGCCAACTGTTCCATTCTTTTGTGTCTGAAGTGGGTCAGGGGTCAACTGGCAGCCCACCATGAAGGTGGAACATGTGACCTAAGTGGGTTTTTGATGCCTCAGAATCACGTTATTGCTCTGACCAAAAAGTGTCTGTCTTTGGTGCAGTATTTCCAGTCATAGTGATGGATTTATGTTGCCTTTTAGGTCTGGTGAGCAACAGCATGAGAAGGCAAACTCCTGAGGTTAGGAGGACGGTCCTTGGCAACGTGACTAGGTTTTTCCTCTGCGTGAATCTGAGAAAAGTGCAGCCAAGGAAACTGTATGTGAGTGGTTTCACTTTGTTTCACTGTAGGTCTGCCTGGATGGTCAAAACAGATGAGAAAGAGCCCTGGTGGGGTAATGGTCCTGCTCCCTTGCCTCCTGGAGATGCAAGCCTTATATTGAGAGCACTAACTCCTCCTTTTTTCTCACGGGGAGGTCCGATGGAGTCTACTACAGATGTTCATGTATCTATCACCTGGATTCTTGAACAGGCTTCTATCTCTGTTGTAGGCAACATTAGAACTTTAAAGTCAGCAGCTGGTGAAGAACTTTGCTTTTTATTAACTCAATGATGCTAACCTTGATGTCTTTTTCACAGCGCTGTCAGACATTACTGGTATTGCTTCTCAGTTTTTCATTATTTACGGGCATCCTAGATATTTAGTACCCTGTTATGTGGGTTTTCACCAATAGTTTGATACACCTATTAAGGCTGACATTATTATGATCACAAGTATAAACAGGTATATAAAGAAATTACAATGAGTTGCATACAAATAGGTAGATTATTCATGATGCTAAGCCCAAGGAAGATGTAATTAATACTTGTACAAAGAATTTGAATAATTTCAGCCCAGAAACTAGGAATTTGAAGAAGGTGTTTGGATATTTGAGAGCAGCGAATGTCCATGATTTGAATGGTTAATCATTTTGGTGAGTCTTGGGGGAAAATCAGGCTAATTTTTAGCACGATCTACTTCTTAGCATTATCCTCATAAGTTATTCAGAGATAACATAGCAGTGACAGTTGCGAATAGACTTTGTATCTATTAAGTTGTTAGCACTTTATCTTGATACAATGATAGACTAAGCTGCAGGATTATGTATTTAGATTACATCTAAAGCAGCACGAGTGTTTAGAAATATTGCTTGCAGTGCAGCATATAAACATTATCAAAATTGAAATTAGGGATCCTGATGGAGTTTATAAAGAGTCAAAGAGTGTCATTATTTTTTGCACCTTAGAGATGATCAAGCTTACTCTGTTTATTTTGTAAAAAAAAAACTAAGACTCAAGGACGGGGAATGACTTATCTAAGGTTATACAGCAAATCCGAGGCAGAAGCATGAAATAATTGCAGCTGTCTTGCTTCTCAGACCCAAGATTTTCCCACAATACCAGGCTCCTTTTGTTTACAATTTTTAAATTTTGTCCTCTTTGCCACTGCAACTTTATCAAGATCTTGTCCTTTATCCCAAATGTTTGAATTTGCCATTATTTCTTTATAAATAAAAATACTAGTGTAATTATAAATTATTCTATCATTTTGTATTTTTAGTGTAAAGTTAGTAACAAATAAATGTTATGGTCTTGGGAACCAAAGAGAAGCTCAAGTACTTCAGGGTGCTAAAGTAGGAAGCTAAATGACAGCTTTGCCAAGAATGGACAGAATATATCTCTTGGATGGACTACTGCTTATCTGGAAGTATTGAACAGTTTCATTATTCCTCATTTTTTCCTTCTTGAAAGTTCTGGGCTCTAGATCTTAATATACTTATTTTTTTAAACTTTATTTTAAAATAATTACAGATTCACAAGAAGTTGAAAAAAATGTATTGGGAGGTCTTGGGTACTCTCTACTCGTTTTTTCCCAATGCTGACATCTTGAATAACTAGAGTACAATATTAAAACCCAGAAATTGACATAGGTACGATCTGCAGAACTTACTAAGATCTTATGCACTCATTTACATATACTCGTGTGTGTGTTATAGTTCTATGCAATTTTGTCACATGTATATATTTGTGCAACCACCACCATCATAATGAAGACACAGATATGCACCATCAACATAAGGCTCCTTCCTGCCATCCTTTTGTGGCTCCATCCACTCCCTTCCTCTCTTTCCCTAACCCCTGACAACAACTAATCTGTTCGCCATTTCCATAATTTTATTTCAAGAATTTACATACACAGAATAAAGCCATAGCTTATTTTTCAATGGAAGAAATATGCCAGAGATTTTGTTAGCTCTGCAAAGTAATTTTTAATAATTATTTATTTCAAGCCCTATCTGTCTTGAAAAGTGTGCTTTGTTGTTTTCAATATTTTCCAGCATCTAGTAAATTAGCTGTTGTTAGGTGCTGTCCGGTCAGTTCCAACTCATGGCGACCCCGTGTAGAGTGAAACACTGCCTAGCCCTGCACCATCCTCACAATCATTGTTATGCTTGAGCCCATGGTTGCAGCCACTGTGTCAATCCATCTTGTTGAGGATCTTCCTCTTTTTAGCTAACCCTGTACTTTACCAAGCATGATGTCCTTCTCCAGGGACTGGTTCCTCCTGAAAACATGTCCAAAATATGTGAGATGAAGTCTCACCATCCTTGTTTTTAATGAGCATTCTGGCTATACTTCTTCCAAGACAGATTTGTTCACTCTTCTAGCAGTCCATGGTATATTCAATATTCTTTGCCAACACCATAATTCAAAGGCATCGATTCTTCTTCAGTCTTATTCATTGTCCAGGTTTTGCATGCATATGAGGCGATCGAAAATACCATGGCTTGGGTCAGGTGCAGCTTAGTCCTTAAAGTGACATCTTTGCTTTTTAACACATTAGAGAGGTCTTTTGAAGCAGATTTCCCCAATGCAATATGTCATTTGATTTCTTGACTGCTGCTTCCATGGATGTTGATTGTGGATTCAAGTAAAACAAAATCCTTGACCACTTCAATCTCTTCTCTGTTTGTCATGATGTCACTTATTGGTCCAGTTGTGAGAATTTTTGTTTTCTTTATGCTGAGGTGTAATCCATCCTGAAGGCTGTAGTCTTTGATCTTCACCAGTAAGTGCTTCAAGTCCTCTTCACTTTCAGCAAGCGAGGTTGTGTCATCTGCCTATTGCGGGTTGTTAATGAGTCTTCCTCCAATCCTGATGCCACGTTCTTCTTCATATGGTGGTTTTTTGTTTGTTTGTTTCTTTTTGTTCCTACTGATTTTCTATTGAAAACCTTATGAATAGAAAATTAGTAGGAACAAACAAATTCCCGTTGTTTTTTCTATTTAAAACATTTATTGCTCTATTTTCCATTTTTCTCTCTCTTTTTTTGGTCATAGTAAGCTAACTTCATGGTTTTTACTTCTTCTAAGAAAGCTTAGTAATTAGTCTTTAATATAAAACACAGACTGGTGTAAATTTCTATCTTCTTTGATTTCATGTCATAGATGTACAACCATACAACTTTTGCACGGTTGTTAACATGAATAATCCTTTTTAACCCGGGCCTTTACACTGGTTTATTGAAATGGAAATAGATACTTGAAAACAAAACACAACCATCTCCACTTCATGGTTGTGCAACATGGTGAACATAATGTTACTGAATTGTGAATATAAAAATGTTGAAATTGCAACTATTTTGTTATATATATACTTTCACAATAAAAAAATACATAAAATGAAAAAAAGCAAAAACCAACCAAACAAACACAAAATGAGCTTGCTTTAGGAATACACCATTTCTGAGAAAGTATCACCTCTTCTAAAGAGGCAGTACCAATGCTTCCAAAGCATATTGCCCTACACTCCCTTTTATTCAAACTCATGATTTTTTAGAAGTTTCTGTAACTAGGGTAATGAAATGTGAAACCAAGTGATTGTCTACCCACTACAATTGATATTAATGATGGTTACTGGGAAGCTATCTATACGGCTACTGTGCCTTATCTAGGGTCTTGCTGGCTTTGCTGAGTTACATGGGATTGCCTAAGTACCAAATGCAAACTTATTGATGCATATAGGAAGTCATTTGTATTAATATAATTAAAAGACCTTACCTAACCCTGATGAAAAATTACGTGAAAGTAACAGAGGACAGAGTCTTTATTTTAAAGTAAATGAACTATTGGGAGTAATTGCGATTAGTCCAACCATAATTGGATTTAATGAGACTGAATAGAAACAAATTAGACCTAATTGGAAGCTAAGCAAA
Organism: Trichechus manatus latirostris; assembly: GCF_000243295.1. Classification (NCBI taxonomy): domain Eukaryota; kingdom Metazoa; phylum Chordata; class Mammalia; order Sirenia; family Trichechidae; genus Trichechus; species Trichechus manatus. Next base: position 4,358,305 of record NW_004444035.1, on the reverse strand, counting down.
AGTCAATTAAATCCTTATAATTTTAACTTTATAAGAGTTATTGAATTAAATGACCAGGATCAATTAGCAAAGGGGAATAAAGCCATGAAGTGCACTTTTGGGAAATTAGTACTTTTTTAAGGGAAAAGATATTGTTTCACTTAATGGTTAAAGTTCAATGAAAATCACTTTAATGAATTTTGCAGGCTTAGCAGTTTAATAGCTTCAAATGAAGTAATTATGTGAATTTATGGTTTTACCTACACTGTGCTGCAGAAGTTGTTTTAAGGAGTAGAATTTATTTGATGGAATAAAATAGTATATTTATGAAACTAACTGAATTCAGGTGGTTTGGAGTAAGAACATGGGCTCTTATGCAATATTCACTTGAGGACCTGGTCAGCTCTTTTGAGAATTACAGTTGAACTGCTATGGAAATCGTGGGATTGGAAATCCATCCTCCACATCGCTCTTGATAGACTTACTCTGTGGATCAGTCCATATCCTTACAGCACCGCTATCAACCCCAACTTCTATCAGCCTGAAGACCCCAAGTCCGTTTTTATTTTGGGGGTGGGTGTGAAGTTCTGTTCAACTGGTCACCTAAGAACTCAATGCTAATAAACTGTGGTTACCAAAACAGTGTCCCCAGAATACAGCCAGGGTCCCTCCGAGTGTTGTAGTGATTTCAGCTCCCTGGTGTTAAAGGAAATGCGTATCATGACTCACTGTCTGATGCTTTATGACCTTCAAAAGGGGCTAGCAGCATGTACTGACTTAGAAATGTGACGGAAGAAGATTGCAGTTTTGATCCAATGCTGAGCTATAATTCTCTAATGATGAGAAACGACAGCCACCCAGGAAGAACAGTAGCCAGTCTGGCTCAGGAAAGAAACCTGGATGAGACGTGCCGACGCAACACAGCTTTACAGACGCTATCCGTCAGCTCCGTTACCTCTGAAACCAAACCAGCTCCTCACGCACTGCGGGTGTGGTAAATTCTCGGCCGAAGCCCTTAGCCAGCGTTCTCCGGTTTTGTTGAAAAGACAAGTGCATGTTGAATCTAGTTAAGTGGATGGAATCCGACATTGTCACTGCAGCGCGTAACTCCGTGAAGAATGCGGTCAGGTTTTGTGCAAAGATACGAACTGAGAGCAGTGAAGCCAGGCTCTGGAGGATAGAGAACGTGCATTTGTAAATAAGAAATAGATCCCACTTTCATCTCTTACAAGCTATGAAGCAACCCAGCCCTGTTCTCGAGTAACACAATATCACCCCTGATGAAACAGGCGTGGCCATCGTTTGGGGCCCAGAAAAAAGGAGAGGATTCCCGAGATTCATGGCAAGGGCTGCGGCGGCTGCTTTGCGGGTGTGTGTGTGAATTTCTCAGCGTGTACATGTGGAGGGGGATGGATTTTTTTAAGATTTGGCTTAAAGTCAGTTACTTAAATGTTTACCACTGACCTCCGGGCCTCTCAGTACTTCAGTCATTCCTTTTTGTTAGGCGATATTAGTGCGCTCTGGTGACGCAGTGGTTAAGCGCTTGGCTGCTAACCAAAAGGTTGGCAGCTTGAATCCACCAGCCACTCCTTGGAAATCCTATGGGGCAGTTCCACGGAGCCCTGGTGGCACAGTGGTGAAGAGATCGGCTGCTAACGAAAAGAACATCAGTTAAAATCCACCAGATGCTCCTTGGAAACCCTATGGGGCAGTTCTACTCTGTCCTGTAGGGTCGCTATGTCGGAATCAACAGCAATAGGATTAAGGTGTTTAAAAGTCAGAGCAGAAGAAGCTTAGACAGGAGCATGAGGGAAGACAAAGGAGGAGCCAAGGAAGGCTCAGCACAGAAAATCAGCCCCTTAAAATCAAGTCTGACCGGAAGCTAAATTAGTCGAAAGGTTTTCTTGGACCCCATTCTCCAGATTTTACCAGTCATCTGTGATTTCTACCCCTTCCCGTCCTATCTTACCACTTTGAGTCTGAATGGAAGAGAGAAAAGCAGTAACTAGATCAGAGAAATAAGGAGAAGTGAAAAGCAGGAAGGTAGAAATGGGTGATGGAAGATAGAAACTTTGTAGTATAGTCTCTGACTCTCAAACTGTTCGTCTGTAAACTACACGGAATGTCGAGCTTACAGGCTTGAGGAAGGGTATAATGGAGTCTGAACTTTAGCTATTATTGCTGTCGTTGGTAGGTGCGGTTGAGTCACAGTGACCCCATGTGACAGAGTAGAACTGCCCCATAGGGTTTTCTTGGCTGTAATCTTTACAGAAGCAGATCTCCAGGTCTTTCTCCCGTGGAGACTTTGGGTGGGTTTGAACCTCCAACCTTTTTGTGTCACTAGGGCTCCTCTGTAGTTTTTCTAAAACCTATTCTATTTTTAATAAAAATGTAGATTGAAGGCTTCCTTTATAATGTACATGCTATTAAGTTAAGAGTCAACCAACTTTTGAAGATGTGAGTCATCAGAAGGGAGGAATGAGGCTGGGGATTTTAATGGTCTGGCTTGTTTACCAGTAGAGAAATATGCCACAGAGCCTGTGCTCTATGCTGAGGTTAAGAACACCTGCTAGTCAATCCAATGCATTTAAATCAAAACATCAAATTCCCGATGAGTGATACCCTGCAAATTGCTTAACCTCTGTGACACTCGGATTGTGCAACTGTAAAATACAGGTGGTACCTGGATTATGAAGAGAGCCGTTCCTGAGTGCGTCTTTCAGAATTTGTAAGTAAGTTGGAACAGGAGCATACAGTTCTTATTTAAAACCAAACCAAACCAAATCCATTGCTGTTGAGTTGATCCCAACACATAGTGACCCCACAGGACAGAGCAGAACTGCCCCATAGGGTTTCCAAGGAGCGGTTGGTGGATTCGAACTGCCGACTTTTTGGTTAGTAGCCGAGCTCTTAACCACTGTGCCACCAGGGCTTCTTTCCATAAAGATTACAGCGTTGGAAACCCTATGGGGCAGTTCTACTCTGTCCTACAGGGTCGCTATCAGTCAGAATCAACTTGACGGCAGTGAGTTTGGTTTTATTTGACATTTCCAAGACTTTTTCCATCCCAAAGTTTTGATATGTAGTATTTTCATTATTGTTTTAAGTATATTCTATTCCCACTATTTTTCTACTTTAGTCCATTAGTTTGTTTTATGTGTGTCTTAAAATTTCCAAATGTATTACATCATAAACGACATTTTCATTATTGACTTTTAATGTAATCGTATTTTGTCACAGGACTTTAGATGATGCCAGTTATTTGAAATTTGTTGAGACTTGCTTGACGGCCTCTTTTGTAACTGTGTGCAGAAGAATGTGTACTTACTAACCATTGGTAGAGTGTCACATATGTTCAGTCTTGCTAATTATATTGTCCAAATCTTCTGCATTCCAGTCAAATTTTTCTGTACTTGATTTACCAATTACTGAGGGAGAAGCATTAGAATTTATTGTTACGATGGTTGGATGTGTACATTTCTCTGTTTAATTCTCTCAGTTTTGTTTTTATGTTTGGGAACTGTAATGTTATATGCACATAAGTCCATAATTGCTGTATCTTTTTGGTGAATTGGAACTTTTTTAAAAAACAATATTTTATTGCATTTTCAGTGAAAGTTTACACAGCAAATTAGGTTCCCATTTAACAATTACCACACAAATTGCTCAGTGACATTGGTTACATTTTCCACAATGTGTCAACGTTCTCGTTAATTCCGTTCAGGATGTCTCATTTCCAGTAATCTAGTTTTCTTGTCTCCTTGCCCTTCCATCTTTGCAGTAGAGTTATTGTTGACCCTTTGGTGTCATATGGATCATTTTTTAAAGGTGTGCAGTACTCACAGGTGATATTCTTTATTTTATGAGCCAATTATTTAGCTAAAAGGTGATTTCAGGGGATAGTTTTGGTTCAAGGTTTAAAGAATATCTCAGGACAATAGTCTCCAGGAGTCCTCAAACTGCCAGTAAGTCTGGAATTTTTAAGAATTTGAGTTCTATTCCATGTTTTTCTCCCATTCTATGGTGGCATTGATCAGAACGGTCATTAGTGGTAGCTGGGCACCATCTAGTTCTTCTGGTCTCAGGGTAGATGAGAGTGTGGTCTGTGTAGACCGTTACTCCTGTAGACTAGTTTCTTCTCTGAGCCTTTGGTTTTCTTCTTTCTCTTTTTCTCTGGACAAGTAGAGACCAAGAGTTGTATGCTTAGATGGCTGCTTGCAAATTTTTAAGATCCTAGATACTACTCACCAAACTAGGATGTCGAGTATAAACTTTATGAACTACAGTATTCCAAATGACTGAGTTGTCCCATGAGACTATGGTCCTAAGCCTTGTACTATCTTATCACAGTGTTTTCTTTTACTTGAATGTTCTATGCTTCTCCCTGTTGCCCTCTTTCCTGATTTCTACTGGATTGGTAGAGTTTTTAAAATTCTTGACTACCTTCTACTTCTACATAAGGAAATAAGCTAACAGGTGCCAGAATCAGCAGAAACAACAAATAATTTATGTGTTTTGCAATTTTGAATTGTGGGCACTTGTTCAGCTATTCTTCAATGGTGGGAAGTTAGTGAGGCCCCGATTGTGAGCATGTCATTCATGAGAAATTTTGCATTTGTTTCAGCCTGCTCTTCCAAACACTTCCTGCCTGGGATTTCCTTATGTTTCTTTCTTGGCTTAGATTTTCTTAGACTCTGCTTGAGTGCACATTCAAAACCCCAACTTGTGCAAAGGTACAAAGGTAGGTCTGTGGTTTTGCATTCTCAAGAGGAAAGTTTTTCTTTCCTCAGGCCCAGACTGAGATGGACGAGTTCCCCATTGGTCTCTTTGCTTCAGTTAGAAGACTATTGCTGATTCATGGCTTCTGAATTTATGCAGCAGTCTCACTTCCAACTCTTCACCTTGTAGGAGCCCAAAGCCTCGTCTTCTGTTACCCGCACAGCCTTGAAATCCAAATCTCTAAATTCTTGGTATGAGCAAATGTCCCCAGGGCTGTCATAGTTTCTGTATGCAATGACCATTTGAGTTTTCTTCTTTGTCTTATTGATGTTTTCCCATGAGTATTTCTCTTACTCTCTGTCAAACACAACTATGCCTTCAGATTGGTGTTTGTTGTATTTTATCTACTATTGCTGTATGTTTTACAGGAAAGAATTTTCAGAATGTCAAGTTCAACATATTGCTAGAAGAAGCTTATTTCAAAGTAGCTTAGAAATACCCAATTTCATAAAAATAATGTTATCTAAAAACAATTCTTGCCTACTTATAAATAAATGCCGCTCTTAAGTATTCATGCTGAGCAATATAGTAATTTATTCTAGGTACAGCTTTTTTTTTTTTTTTTTAACACAACTGCACTTCTCTTAATGTGTTCTATAATTTTGATTTTTCATTATATAATATTGTCTTCTATTGCCATCAGTACACATTAGCGAGACTCTTGCTGTCTCTTAATGTAATTCTGAAATCGGCCTTAAATCCATACTAGTCTAATGCAGCTTATAAATAAATATTGCTGACACTTTAATGACCTTAATGAGATCCCGTATCTAGTGTTCTGAAGCTATTCTTCATCCTGTAGGCAATTTTTGCATTGGCCTGAAATCACCAAAATGCTCGTAGAGCAAAAGAAGGCAGATATCCCATGGGTGGATAGCACTGGTGGGTTTGTGGACCAGTGAGTGCCTGGACATACTCTTGTTGCAAGTGCCATGTTTTCTGAGAGGCAGACTTAAAAACCAAATGGGCTGCTCACAGTAATCTGGGAAGCAATAGTCAGGTGTCTTTTCTGGAGGTCAGATGCGCCGTCCTTCTGTTTGGACCACATAATTCGCTTTGTGTCTCTCAGCTGGAGCAGTCAGAATAGAGTGCTTGGGCAAGGTGGAATTAGCTCAAGATGAGTCATCTGCTTTCTCTAGGCATGTCCATAGTAATGACTCTCTAAGTGAAATCTGTGGAGGCAGTGGACTTTTCACTTATAATGAAGTATTGCTGTGTTTAACATGTCCTTTCTTTTTAGTTCCTGCCATGAATTTATCTTCATTTGTGAAATGCCTCTAGAGGGCTTTAGCTATGGCTTGTGAATTTTTTTTTATGATTAATTTTTTTTGGTTTATAGTTGTACTTTAAGTGAAAGTTTACATTTCAAGTTACTCTCATACAAAAATTTATAGATAATGTTGTTATGTGACCTAATTGCTATCCCTATGCTATGACAGCACACTCCTCCTTTCCACCCCTGATTTCCCATGTCCATTCAACCAGCTTCTGACCCTCTCTGCCTTCTCATCTCACCTCCGGACAGAAGCTGCCCATTTAGTCTCATGTATCTACTTGAGCTAAGAGGAACACTCCTCATGAGTATCATTTTATGTCCCACAGTCCTGTCTAGTCTTTGTCTGAACAGTTGGCCTTGGAAATTGTTTTAGTTCTGGGCTGATAGAGAGTGTGGGGGCCATGCTTTCTGGGGTTTCTACAGTCTCAATCAGACCATTAAGTCTGGTCTTTTTACTAGAATTTGAGTTCTGCATCCCACCCTTCTCCTCCTCCATCCAGGAGTCTCTGTTGTGTTCCCTGTCAGGGCGGTCATTGGTGGTAGCTGGGCACCATCTAGTTCTTCTGGTCTCAGGCTGATGAAGTCTCT
>NW_004444035.1:4299102-4351583 GCF_000243295.1 Trichechus manatus latirostris | reverse complement strand
AAGTCTCTGGTTTATGTGGCCCTTTCTGTCTCTTGGGCTAATACTTTCCTTGTGTCTTTGGTGTTCTTCATTCTCCTTTACTCCAGGTGGTTGGGACCAAATGACACATCTTAGATAGCCGCTTGCAAGCTTTTAAGACCCCAGACACCACTCACCAAAGTAGGATGTAGAACATTTTCTTAATAATCTTTGTTATGGCTTATGAATTCTGAAGATGATTATTTTAAAATTAACTGTGTGAGCAGGTATAACAAGCAATGGGTACACAGGAACTTTTCCGCTGTGTAAGAATCAGGAAGATGGAAAGAAAGGTGCTAGCTTCACACAAGGACATGGTAGATACATCTACTTTCCATATTACACTGGCCATTGACATACATGGACCAAGCCTTCAGTTCCTCCAGGGAATCTACGGATTTTAAAAGCATCTGAAGGTGCCTTTTACAATAAACCCACCCTCTAATGTGTATATCAGACCTCCCTGAGGACTTAGGAATAACCACCACACTGAGTATGATGTGACTTTTTAATTTAACAAAGAGATCAGTATCTTAAATATCAAAAAGCATGTTTCTCCTTTAACATAATCGTAATGAGTGGCTGCTTTCTTATTCTAACTGTGCTCCCACTGTACAAAACAATTACAAAAAAATTCTAGAAACCTTATGGAATTTATTCCAGATTCTGAGCCATATTTTCTAAAGATGTCTTAATGGTGGAGAATTTTTGTCATTTGAAGAAATTTATGATTTTGGGGAACAACTAAAAGTCAACTGTATCCAATTGTGGAGCATATGCGGATTCCTTGTTGACACATGATGATGAATTCGTAAGACTTTTACTTCGAGCGGTTTGAACGGTTTCCTCCAAAAATAGAAATGTTTTCAGCATCACTCAAAGAAGTCTCTGAAGATAATGATGTTTGAAAAAACAAAGCTCATTTAGATGTATAACATTTGATATGCATATTTTTAAAATTACCTGCATTGTTTGGCCATCCCATCTTACTCTCTCCTTCCTACACAACAGAAAATGTTCTCATACAGTGTTGTGTTTAATTATAAAGGTAGTGATTCATTTAGTTCATTACTTGCCTCTACTTCTGTATTTCAGGGTACTCTCCTTTCTTTTGCAGCAGCTGTTTCTCTGCCCCTCACTCCAAGGGTAGGCACGTGACCTAACCTGGACCAATGATAGAAGGCCACACCCCTGACTACGAGATTGGTTCAAGAGTAGATAGGTGATCCAGTTGGCCCAGTCACAGAACTTCTGCAGAATTTCCCAAGCTGGAAGTCGAGGAAGAGAGCCTTTCCCTCCCAGTTGAGAAAAGCACTAGCAGTGAGCTGCTGGCGTTATGTTTCTTGCAATGGGAAGAAGTGGATATCAAGTTGGAGAGGATGAAGCCAAAACACCAAGAGGATGGGAATGCAAGACCTAGAGACAGGAGTCCTGCCGTTTGTTTTTCAGGCCCTGTTCTAGCTTGCAGTCCCGCTCTGCCTATTCTCCTCCTGTAGTTTGCTTAGGGAAGCAGTCAGTTCGTGTTTGGAGACTAGATAGTTTGAGTTGGGTATCTTTCTCTTGCAAACAAGAGCCATGATTACTATCACCGTCATCATAAAACTATTTTGTAAGTACTTCATTACTCATTGACATGGTTTTTGTGCTGAGCAAAGTGATTTAGATACCCAAAGCCGTTGCCGTCAAGTCTATTCCAACTCATAGTGACTCTGTAGGACAGCCTAGAACTGCCACGTAGGGTTTCCAAGGAGTGACTGTTGGGATAGAACTGCCAACTTTCTGGTTAGCAGCTGAGCTCTTAACCACTGTGTGACCAGGGGTCCTAGACAGATACAGTCTCTGCATTTTAGTGATTTACTTTCTAAGAGCTATAAGCCTGGCACTCTTTGTCTAGAACTTTAAACGCTCAGCTCAATAAATCTTCAATATCCACTTTTGGGTGTGTTGTAAAAAATTTAAAAGTTTAATAGTTGAACGGTATCCATCTTTCCAGGAGATTCGGACCTACTCCAATTGAGGGCTGAGTTACTTTTAGGCATTTGGGTCTGTAGAGCTCTTGGGGTCAAGGTTAAACTGTTCCCTTCTCTAACATACAGGAAAATTGATGCATAAAAACTCCCAATGTAATAGCTATCCTACCAGGCCCCTGGGCATTGGAGATTTGGGTATCTGTTCCCTTAACTGACAATTGATCCATTGTTTGCACTGGATAATCTGGCTTTGTTTAAAGCGCACCACTGCTTGTGTTTTTAATTCCAAATCTTACCTCATTATGAATAATTTTCTACCCTCTCCTCTGGGGAAATGGTAATGTTGCTTGTTTATATGGAAAGTAAATTTAAGGAGTCAGTGACATTTTGGCTTGCTTTCACAAGCTGAAAAGAGTTGTACTGTATTCCTTTATCCTAGGTTGAATGTTCTTTCATTTTTTTCCCCTCTTTATGCTGGATGCCTTCAGCAATAAGCTGGTACTTCATCCAGCTCGCTGAGTGCATTATCCGCTAACTGCTGACAGCTATGCCTTTAATGAACGGATTGTTTCTTTTGATGAATTTGTCTTTATTTCCCTTGTTTAAAGCTTAGAGTGAGCAGCCATATTCTAGGTAGATACTTGGAAGAACAATGAGGTTTCCCACTGTGTTTTCTATTGGCTTAAATCAAGACTTATCCAGTGCTGAAGAGCTGTGATGGAGTGGTGTGGCCGAGGAGGGCCTGTCAGGCGCCTTTCAGTGACTCCACACGCTAAGTAGACTGGCACCCTGGACTGAGAGGTGACCTAGTGCGTGTACTCATCACTGTCCCAGATGCTGTCACCGAGCCACCAGGAGCAGCTGCAGATAATCAGCTGTTTGTTGTGATTTTGGAATAAATCATTTTATGCATTTTCATTGAGCTGGAACCTTCTCTTTTTTCCTGTTGAGCTGTGCCATTCATTGACTTTTGCTGTACGATAATATACAAAAAACAGTTCAGCAAAACTCATCTTTATGTTTCCTGTGAAGTAGTCATTGAGGATGTTATTTTCGCACTTCACAGTGACTTCTTGGTGAGGAACTACGGAAACATTGCTGTCTGGACTCACTGTCCGGACAGCTCGTGCTTTCGCGAGGCAGTTGTTTTGTTTATACTAAGTAGAAAAAATGAACTTGGTTTCTTTCTTTGGGTTGACTACAAAACATAAAACCAGATTTGTTACTCATCTCTGGCAAAGAAAGAGGATTGTTTGGCAGGTATTTTGTGACGAGTCTCACACCTGGCTCTGTCTTGTCTTTTCTTACCCTACCCTTCATCTCATTTTTTTCTTTACTTATTTTTTTATTGAAAAATATTTTATCTTGTGACTTTATCTATTTTTTGTAAAATTCCTCTTTATAAAAAGCAAAGCATAAATAAAGTAGGGTAAGCATTTCTTATAAAGTGATGCCTGATCTAGCCCAAACTCATTAGTAAACTTCTGTACTGAGTATAGCCCAAAGCAGTAAGCAAAGAATCTCTGTACACAGCTAAAGTAGATGTCTCTTAGTACCTGCATTAAAATCTTGTGCACGTGGTTTGCAAGTGAATTCCTTAAACTGTCTTTAAACCTTAAGCCACAAATATCCCCTGATGTCTTCATTAAACCAAACAACAGTTTAACTTAATTAGTAAAGAATGTCTGCCTTGAGCAATGTTCTCTTTTAAAGAACTATCTACACTTAAACCTCACTTATCGACTGTCTTATCTGACATTTGCATTTGCAACAATAGTAAAAAATCTACCATCTGATTATTTTGCCCATTAACGACATAGATCTGGCAGTAACAAACTCCAAGACGCAGGGCAAGAGTAACACTGGCTGTGATGGTTAAGGTTATGAGTCAGCTTGTCTGGGCCATGATTCTTAGTGGCTTGGTAGTTATGTAATGATGTAATTTGGCAGTTATGTAATGATGTAGTCATCCTCTATTTTGCGATCTGATGTGGTCATCCTCCATTTTCGCAAAACGCCATTTTTCTAATAACGCCCATTTTCACATAAGAACCTGGTCTTTGGAATCTAACCATGTCGATAAGTGAAGAATGGGTGTATACAAGGTCAAATTGACAACAGCAACTAGAAAGGTTAGATAGGAAGCCTAGGTGGTAATGAGTTCATGTTAATGAGGAAGGAACAATTTGAAAAAGAGGGTGAGAATGGTTGTACAACTCAGAGTGTAATAAATGTCACTGAATTCTACATGTAGAAATTATTGAACTATTGAACTGGTGTATGTTTTGCTGTGTATATTTTCAACAACAATAAAATAAGTTAAAACCAAAAAATTACATGAGAAAATCTTTAACAAGAAATATGTAGACCACACAAAAAAGTGATTCCTTAGGCCTTATTTCAAAGTTTATCTTATTATTATTAGTTTTGATTAAAAAAAAAAAGTTAGGGGCATTGGTGTTTCAGGGGTAGACTTGTCACCTTGTAGGCGGGAGACCTAGGTCTGAGTCCTGACCAATGCACCCCATGCACAGCCAGCACCTGTCTGTTGGTAGAGGCTTGCGGGTTGTTAGGATGCTGAACAGGTTGAAACCAGACTAAGACAGAGTAGGTGGAAACGCCTGGCTATCCACTTTTGAAAATCTGCCAGTGAAAGCCTATGGATCACAGTGGTCTGACCCGTATCTGGTCATGAGGCTGGTGAAGGACTGGGCAGCACTTTGTTCGGTTATAAATGGGGTCACCATGAGTCGGGCTGGCTAGATGACAGCTAACAACAATAACAAGTCTTAGGTTTGTCGTTGTGGTGGGCAGGTGCTGCCCAGTCCGTTCCGGCTCATAGCCACCCTACGTACAACAGAGGGGAACACTCCCCGGTCCTGTGCCATCCTGCCCATGGTTGCAGCCACTGTGTCAATCCATCTCTTTGAGGGTGTTCCTTTCCTTCGCTGACCCTCCCCTTTACCAAGCATGATGTCCTTCTCCGGGGACTGATCCCTCCTGATAACAAGTCCAAAGTAGGTTACATACTATTTAAAGGAGTTTTAATATGCACTTTCCAAGCTTATAGTCAATGTAAAAGGAGGAAATTATAAACAGAGAGAAAAGCTGCGACATAGCGGCTTTGGCAGCAATGGGGAGAGTGAAAAACATACAAAATAGTGAGAAAGCTAACCAATGCAAACAACCCCGGATACTTTAATAGGCCTTATTGTGTCTATTATATAGATAATCTATTGTTCATAAGGAGCCCTGGAGGGGTACTGGTTAAGAGCTTGGTTGCTCACCAAAACGTCGGCAGTTCAAATCAACCAGCTGCTCCTTGGAAACCCTATGGGGAAGTTCTCCTCTGTCCTACAGGGTCGCTGTGAGTCAGAACCAACTTGAAGGCAGTTAACAACGACGACGTTCATGATGACAACCTGGAAAATATAAGCTATGTTTTAGGACAGTGTGCAGTATGGTCTTTAGGCTTTGGAAATTCTTCAAAAAGATTTTCATCCCAAAATTTAAATTATTAAAGAAATTCATTCTTGATTATAGGAGCAATCCTCAGTTACCTAGAATTTTTGGCTGTCCAGAATTTTCATAGACTAATGAGGGTCATGGTGTCCTGGTGGTACAGTGGTTAAGAGCTCAACTGCTAGCCAAAATGATGGCAGTTCGAATCCACCAGCTGCTCCTTGGAAACCCTACAGGACAGTTCTGCTCTGTCCTATAGGGTTGCTATGAGTTGGAATTGACTCGACCTCAATGGGTTTGGTTTTCTGGTAATGAGGGTTATAGATAATTGATTATTATGTAAATTATTGCCTACATTTAAACTTTTAACTCATGTGAATTGTAAACAAAATTGAAGAGCCACACAGAGAAATATTCAGTCTCTGAATCTCTTATGGAAACATGAATCAAAGAGATTAGAAAACACACAGATACAGGTTCAACGCCTCCCAGTTTCCCTAGAAAAGTGCCAGTTAATAGTTATTGCAGTGAATAATGCCAATGATTGAATGGACACGTGTCTAGAGCCTCACAGCAGACAGCTTCTGTGTCTATCCTAGCCTGAAAAAATGCTCCATTTGAAGTTTAGGCTATAACTGTGTGTGTATTGTGTTATCTATAATTACGTTTCTACTTGGTTTAGTACTAGATTTTTTTCAAGTCACATGAAATATATGCACATTTTATATTCAATTCAGGTTGATTAGATATGTGTAAATATTTACTGACAGGAAACTTTAACCCCACATCTTACCTAACTGATAAACTCCTGAGCTAATTCTTGGAAAATGTCCAGTTCGCTCTCTGCGGAGCACAGAGCTCTCTCTCCAGTTCCCCTGGTCCCTTCCTTGCTTTTGTTCTCTGCGAGAGCTGAGTGTTGATCCAGGGCAATAAGGTCTATCCCTCCTCTCCCCGAATCGAATAGTATTCAGTTTCATGATACTCCCATTTTTCAGAGGTGGGATTTTGAAGGAGGAAGATTCAGTGTGCGTGTGGTCTCTCTTCTCATTCTAACCGGCTGGGGGGTGGGGGAGGAAAGAGTACCCAGCAGACACTGGCCTCCCGTCAGATCTTTCTGGGAGATGGCAGAAGGAGGGTTTCAGGGACCAGTGCCTGCTCCCCCTCTGGCTGCGTGTCTTGTGACTTGAGAAAGCCTGGGCTAACCCTGGGCTTTGGGGAAGATGTTGTGCCTGTTCTCTCCCTGATCTCTTGATCTCTACCCTGGTTGGCATGTAACTCTGAGACTCAGATTTTCTTTCAAGAAGGAGTCCATTCAATTCTGCACCCAAGGCTGAAAGAGTTTTCCAAGCGGCTCAGCCTGTGGGCTTGGGGCCAAATTCCCAGCCAGTAATGTATGTTGCTTTGCTTTCTTTGCAGTTGTTCCTGGGGGTACATTTCTCTAGAGGTTTTCAGAGGAAGGAGTGGTGACTGGAGTTGGGAGAACGGACTATTTGACCAATATCACCTTAGCTTTTTTCTGTTGTACTTTTTATTTTAAAATTTAATTTATTTTTAGTAGGAGATTAGTATACATGGTTAAATATTTTTAAAAAATATTTAAAAGTATACATTGAGAAGTCTCTTTCCACTCTCTCACTTGCCCCTTATCCATCCAGTCCCATGGCCCACATCACTAGGGTACTACTGTTATTAGTTTCTTATATTTCTTATACCTCCTTCTAGAGTTTCTATCTGCATATGAGTGCAAAAACAATTTATACGCTCATGGCCCCACTTTTACCTAAAAGGTAGCATACTAAACATACTGTTCTAAACCTTGCTTTTCTCTAAACAATATTCCATATCGGTCAATACATAGAATTGATGCATTCTATTTTTTTCAATAACTGCACAACGTCCCTTTGAATGGATATGCTGTAATTTGCTTAACCAGTCATTTACAGAGAAACAGTAAGATTGTTTCCAATCCTTTGTTAACAATGCTTCAATGAATACAGTTATGCATACATTATTTTGCACACTTTCAAGTACTTGTATCTGTTGGACAAACCCAGAAGTGGAATTGCTCAGTCAAAGATTACATGTATTTGTAACTTTGATAGATACAAATTGCCCTCAGTAGGAGTAGTAAAAGTTTACACTCCACAGCTTCACTCATGGCGTATGTTATCAAACTTCCGCTTTTTTGCCAGTCTAAAAGGTAAAAAGTGATATCTCAGGGTAATTTAATTTGCATTTCTCATTTTTTCACAGGGTTGACATCTGTCGAAGAGTCATTTGAATTTTTCTGAGAACCGTTTGTGTCTTCGGACATTTTTCTATTGTTAATCTTTCTCTTATTGATCTCCAAGAACTTCCTATATATCATTTACACCACCCAGGGACGCCTATATTTTTTGAGAGATTCACCCTTTACCTGTGAGTTGGCTGCAAATATTTCTCCCCAATTTGTCATGTGTCTTTTGATTTTGCACCATCTAGATATTTAATTTTTATGTAGTAAAATGTTAATATTTTATGGATTTGGGGTTTTTAGAAAAAGTTAGAAAAGCTTTACTCATTCCCAGGTTTTAAAGGAATTCTTCGATGTTATGTTCCTTTTATGGTTTCATTTTTATTTATACTTGAATATTTGTTTTATTTAGAATCTATTCTGGTATGTGATATGAAAAATGCATCCAACTTTATTTTTTCATACGTCTACCTAGTTGTCCTCATACCATTTATTGACAATTCCATCTTGTCCACACAATTTGAGATGCCATCTTCGTCTTTTCTTGGAGATGGAATGGTGTAGTGATTAAGAACACTGGCTCAACTTACTCATTTGGGTCCGTTCTTTATTCTCTCTGTACATCATTTTCCTCACTGCAAAGCAAGGATAGCAATCATAACAATTTCATAGAGTCAATGTGCAGATTATATGGGTTAATACATGACTAGTTCTAGGACAGTGCCTGGCATGCGGAAAGCATTTAATGCCAGTAAACCAGTCGCTGTCCAGTCAACTTGGACTCACGGTGGCCTCATGTGTGCCAGAGCAGAACTGTGCTCCATAGGGTTTTCATGGCTGATTTTTTGGAAATGGATCTCCAGGCCTTTCTTTTGAGGCACCTCTGTGTGGACTCAAACCTCCAACCTCTCGGTTAGCAGCCAAGCCCGTTAACTGCACCACCCAGGGACTCCACACATTTAATAAATGTTGAGTATTATTATCATCATAAACTTGACATGCATTTGGGCCTATTTCTAGACGTTTTATACTGTTTCATTTGTCTGGCTATTCCTGTGCTAATACTATGCTGTTTAAATATAGAAACTAGAAATCTTAAAATGTTTTGGTTTGATGTATAGTTAGAGTCTCCTCATGCTCTTCTTTTTCAGGCTATTTGATTTATTATTATTTTGTTCATTTGAACTTGAGAACCTTTCTTTCCTAGCTAAAAAAAAAAAAAACTTTATAAATTCGGAAGAATTAATCTTTATGATTTTGATTCTTTTGATTCAAGAACATAGTACATTTGTACACTTTATCAAATCCTTTTTTCTTTAAGCACTTGAATATGTCATTCCACTGGTTTCTGATCTCTATTGCTTCTGATGAAAAATCAACTGATTATCCTACTAGAGTTTCCTTGTATATGATGAATCGTTTTTACCTTGCTGCTTTCAAAAGCTTTCTCTTTGTGTTTCGCTTTCACCATTTTAACTATGCTATGTCCAGGTATGAATTTCATTCTGTTTATCCTGTCTGGAGTTTGTTGAGCTTCTTGATGCATAGATTAATATTTTCTATCATTTGGAAAGTTTTCACCCATTATTTCTTTGAATATTTTTTTCTGCCCTCTTCTAGTACTGACATTATGGGTATGTTGGTGTGGTTAATGGTGTTCCACACGTCTTTGAGTTTCTGTTCATTTTTCTTTCTGTTTTTCAGATTACAAAACCTCTAATGATCTGTCTAAATTTGCTGATTCTTCTTCTTCCAGTTTAATGCTACTGTTGAACTGCACTAGTGGATTTTTAATTTCAGTTATTGTATATTTCAATTCCAGAATTTCCACTTGGTTTTTTTAAAAAATTTTTTATAATTTCTTTTTTTTAAAAAAAAATTATTGTGTTTTAGGTGAAAGTTTACAGCTCAAATTAGTTTCTCATTAAAAAATTTATACACAAATTATTTTGCAACCCCTGTGATGTGTCAGCACTCTCCCCCTTTCCACCCTGGGTTCCCCGTGTCCATTCATCCAGGTTTCCTATCTTTTCCTGTTATCTTGTCTTTACTTTTGGGCAGATGTTGCCCATTTGGTCTCGTATGAGCATAGTATTCCATTGTGGGTATGTACTATAATTGGTTTATCCATTCTTCTGTTGATGGGCACTTAGATTTTTTCCATCTTTTTGCTATTAAGAGTAATGCTGCAATGAACATGGGTGTGCATATGTCTATTTGTGTGATGGCTCTTATTCCTCTGGGCTATATTCCTAGGAGTTGGATTTTTAATTTCCATTTGGTTATTTTTTCAAAAATAATTCCTGTCCTTTTCTTGATATTCTCTATTTGATGAGTCATTGGTATCATTCTTTCCTTTAATCATTTAAACATGGCTTTCTTTAGTTCTTTGAACATATTTATAATTGCTGTTTTGAAGTCTTTGCTAAGTCCAACATCTGGGCCCCTTCAAAGACAGTTTCTATTGTCTGTTATTTTCGTTCGTTTGTTTGTTTTTCTGTCCAAGAGTCACACTCTCCTGTTTTTTTGGGTGTCTCATAAACTTTTATGGAAAGCTGGACATTTTAGATAAAATATTGTAGCAATTCTAGATTCTGATAAGCACCCCCTTCCCAGCCCCCAGGGCTTGTGGATGTTGCTGTTTTTTGTTAGTTTATTTATTTAGTAGCTTGCCTGGATGAATTATATGAAATGTATTTACCCTGAGGTATACAGCCTCTGATATTACTGCTCAGTGTTCCCCCTTGTTTTTATTTTCAAGCCTGCTTCCTAGAAGTCATCCCTGGGTCAGCATAGCTTGATGTTTAGCCAGTCATTAGTCAGAGGATGTGATTTCAGGGCTTACCCACACTCAGGTAGGACTAGTAGCTCTCAAAAGCTTGTTCTCTTTGCTCCTGAAAGACCCTGTTCTGTTGCAGCCTAGCACATAGGTACAGCTTTCTAGACCCCCAGGGGTGAATGTGATCTGATCAGGGACCCGTAGCTGCTTGCTTTCCTAATTCTTTCTGTTAAACTTCCAGTTGGCTCTCCCTCCTCCCCCTCTTATTTTTGGTTCCTTCTAGTTTCATGGAGCTACTAGCCTCTCTTAATTGCTTACCTCTAAGATCTCTATTGTTTTCAATAATGCTTTAAGGTCCAAGTACTTTTACATTCTGTCCCATATAAAGTCAGTTCACTCAGCATAGCCTCTCACCCTGGGCAGAACCTCTGTGCTACTGCACAGGAGCCGGGTTATGGAGGTGGCAGCCTGCTTCTTCCTGAGTGACACCTTCACCCTACAAGTGGGCTCTGGGGAAAGGATGGTAGTACCTATCTTCTTGGCTTTCCCTTCCCAGTGTGGAACCTCCACCCTATGAGTAGAAGCTGGGAAAGGACTAATCAGACTCAGTATCCTTGGTCTGACCTCCTGGAACAGAGCTTCTGTACACAGGGCTGGGGGTTAAGGGTGGGAGATGCTGGCAACTCACCCCTCCTGGAGGTGAAATTGTACTTTTTGATTGGGGGTCAGGTGAAAAGCAGATTCCATCTTCTTGGTCACACCACATGGTATAGATTTTCTTTAACATGCAGCCAGGGAAGGGAATGGGAGCAGGTTCTGGCTGAAATATCACAGACTCCCACTGTTCTTACTGGCATTTAGGAGATCTTCTTGAATAAATGCTTCTCGACTGCTGTATGCCCATAGGTCAATTTCCAGAGACTTCAAATGGCTGTGCTTTATACTTTTCGCCAGTGAAATGATTATTTCAATGGGGAGAGAAAAGTATGCTGAGCCATTTTGGAAGCCTAATCAAGTTATTTTTTGTGTTCATTAATGTTTTGATGATTAGTTTATAATATATTTATATATTTTTAGGGATCTACTAGTTGTACGTGGCTTCTCAACTGTCTTACGTTAGATTTTACGTGTTGATAAATTTTTAGAATTTCATTTTTCATAGAATTTCACTATGCGGTCTGAGTTTTTTGTTTGTGGGGCATTTTTCTGGTACCTAGGTTTGAGTACTTGTTCCATGGTTGCCTTTTTAATTATAACTTTATGTAATATTTTAATAATCCATTCTTTTTCTCAGTATTTGTTACTTCTCTACTTTGTGCAATGCTAAAATTACCTGTTTTCTCTTTCTACTGTCCTGCCTTCCCTCTCCCTTACCACTGGAATTTAGTCAGCAACATTATTAGTCTTAGTATTTGCCATTTTATTGTTAAATATGCTTATATTTCTAAAACTTGATTTGTCACTTCAAATGATCTGCTTTGACTCCTGGCTATTACAGATAAAGTGAACGAGGTAAATCTCCTCAGGGCTGCCACAACCTTCACAACTCAAAAACCAAAAAAAACAAACTCATTGCAGTCTAGTGGATTCCGACTCATAAAGACCTTTTGGATAATGTAGAACTGCCCCTTAGGGTTTCCAAGGAACGGCTGGTGGATTTGAACTGCCAACCTCTGGGTTAGCAGCCGAGCTCTTACCCACCACACCACCAGGGCGCCATAAAAGAGAATACATAGGCACAAATAACTATTGCAAAGGTGTAAATAGTAAATGACATAAGAAGGAAAAAAATTACTTCACTTGGGAGGGTATCAGGGAATGACTTCCAGAAGAGGTGTATTTTGAAGGTTACATAGGGTGTGTTAATGTCAAGGGAGTACGTGAATTTTTCTTTTTAAGGAAATACTGTTTAAAGAATTTTTAAACAGTATGCGTAACGGGGGTCCTTTAATAATATGCAGAACAGATAAATGCAATCGATTATGAAAAAATCACCTTCGCATGGCGTAAGAAAGCATCAAATAACATCCTAGGTTTTGCTTTACTGTTTAATAGAGTATTCTTAGTTTAGTATTTCTATGCATTATCAGCGTCTGAAGGGAAATGTTTACGTGTGCTGCACCTCTTTTAAAACGGGTATCACATAATGCTCCAAATCGTTACATCAAATTTTTACTTAATGATCACTTTCAAGTGGGATGTCGGGAAAAAGCTGAAAATGAACAACAGTTTATACTTCCAGGAAAAGGCTGCCAGGTAGCACCGGGTCAGAACTTTGAGTGACAGACAGACACACAGACAGGAGGAGACATTTAAATAAAAGAGACTTGTTGACGCTCCTTTATTTAGAGTAACCAGAATGAGTCTGGATGAATGCTTTGCATGGCAATCACTCCGCTTGTGTTGGGAGCCAATTAGGAAGATTCTGTTGGCATTTTCCTTGTACTGACCAGCTTTGCACAATACAGGAGACACAAGGGACTGAAAAGGTCACGTCTATATGTTTTGAAAGCTTGAGTGGTTACCAAGTGCAGAGGTCCCATGCAGAAAGATCATTACCTGCTTTTCTCTTGTTTGCAAAATTCTTAATCAAGTCACTGGCAATAGAGTGCTGTTCCCTTTGGTTACCAAACAATGAGGCTTTTAGAACATCAGCTTATGCAAGAGCAGCACCAGCCAACATTAATAAGTTCAAAGAACCACTGGACAAGAAAAGAGTTAGCAGGTCTGCCGGACAGCTCATCTTGTTTATCCTGTTCCGGGAATGTATTTATTTATTTATTGACCTCTTCTGGGTTTATTTCTAGGCAGTCTCTTTTTGTTGCTTGTAGTGTGCTCATCTGTACGGATTTAAAATGCCTTAGTGGTGGTGGGGCAATTAGCATACAGAGCCTGGGAGCTCAACTTTTTCATTTTATTAATGAACTGAGTTTAGTTACCCTTTATCTTTTAACTGACCCCAAGAGCATTAATGGAAAGTATCTAAATATGAACACAGGTGTAATAATGAAGGCGAATTATCAGTCACCCTTAACTTAATTGGTGTCACCTTAGCTTTTAGGAGGGTAATAGGCTGGTCTTGCCACCTGCAATCATTCAAGACCACTTTGCTCACTAATTAACTCACTTAAAAACATTTAAATGACCCTTCAAAAGCATATAAAATAGAATCTGGGAAGAACCATTAAAATATATATTTGTGAATATAGCGTTGGTAGAATATTTAATCCCGGAGTTTCAGAGTTGCAAGGGACCTTAGTGGTCATTTTGCACAATCTCTGCCTGTGAAAGAATTTCTCAGAATGTTCTCTTGTGCATTGATTTACTAAGACTTTAGTACCTGGAGGTTATTTCAATGTGTCTGATACCCCAAGTTCTTTTTAGCTTCTAATGTTTGTTCTTAATCCCAAGAGTCTCTATATGAAAATATCCCATAAGGATAGTGTTATGACTAGAAACGGTGTTTGACTCTTTTGGATAATAAAACCCAAACCAATTGCTGTTGAGTCGATTCTGACTCGCGGTGCCCCCAGGTGTGGCAGAGTCCCGCTGCGCTCCTTAGTTTCCTTGCCGTTGTTGTTTGTTATCCTACTTCCCCCTCCCCTTTTCAGGAAATGTGGTAAATGTATACGTAACAAATCATTTGCCATAGTGATATTCTTCACACGTACACTGCAGTGACATTAGTTGTGTTTATCATCTTCCGCCATCTCTATTGTCCATTTCCAAATTTCCCATCACCCTTAATAGAAGCTCAGTGCTGCCCAACTCCATAGGGTTTTCAGTGGCTGATTTTTTGGAAGTAGATCACCAGGCCTTTCTTTTGAGGTGCCTCTGGGTGGATTTGAACCTCCAACCTTTTGGTTAGCAGCTGAATGTATTAACCGTTTGCCCCACCCATGGACCCCTTTGGATAACAGGCGTTGTCTATTGAACCAATATCTGTTGTGTGTGCACTGAACTCTGTTATGCCTACTTTTGGCATGAAGAGAAATAAGAAACATTGTGGGGCCGCCTCTGAAGAGCTTCGATTCTGGGCTCTAGGATGAGAAATACAAAGAACGACTCCATAAAAATGTTAACTATAACTTCATGCAAATTAAACACATGCCAGACCAAAAAACCAAACCCATGGCCGTTGAGTTGCTTACAACTCATGGTGACCCTACAGGACAGAGTAGACCTTCCCCATTGGGCTTCTAAGGCTGTAAATCTTTATGGAAGCAGACGGCCACATCTTTCTCCCTCAGAGTGGCTGATGGGTACTAACCACGGACCTTTAGGTTAGCAGCCGGGCGCTTTAACCCCGGTGCCATCCGGGCTCCTAGTAACCATGCACAACCACAAAATAGATGTAATTGCAGATCAAGCTAGTAGGGTTCCCTCGTTCCTCTGGAAACATTTTCCACATTAAAGAAGTCCTCAGAATTAGTGGGGTCATGAGGGTTGGTGTCACCGCCCCCATACTAATTACCACAATGCTGTAGCTAACGCACCAGAAGAATCGGACCAAATCTGCAGCTGTGAAAACACCAGCAGCAATGCAAACTACAGCGAGTGCTTGTGGCTGTGCAGGCAAAACCACGTGATTCGACAGGTCATTGTAATTGGGTAGTAATGAGGGCTCTGATCAGAGTGCAGGGAAGGTTCAAAAAGTAAGTTAGCATACAGTTTTAGCCTTGTAGGTATATTGATACTTGTGAGCTGGGATTATGAAAATTTTTTTTTTTGTTATAACTACAGAGCTATTTTTATAAAAAAACAATAAATTTCTGCTGAAACACTGCACAAAAATTTTATAGACAGTCATTTTGGTGTCACCCCCTCTGACAGTGTCACCCATGCTGTCCACACCCCCTGCATCCCCCTAGCGAAGCAATTGCTGAGAAAATCATTTTTATTTAGGAGACATTCAGAGCGGTTCACTGCCTCCGTTGCATATGTTCACTGAAGTGCTTTAACAATGCATGTGATTTTGGCAGTTATCTGCCAGCTCAGGAATGGATCCAAGCTAGCATTGTTGGCCTTTCACTTGAATGAGCAGGGACCAAAATTCATTAGTATTCAATGCCTCCCCTCAAGCTCTGATCCAAAGCATGTTTTCCCATTATGAAAGTGGCTCCTTTTGCTCTCACAGATAGTATATCTCCAAATGAGGAGAGAGCCTGTTAAGGGTCCATGATGATGAGCTAGCGATGGGTGCACTTGATTTTTCTTGGAAGAGCTTGACTTCTGAGCATTTTTCTAACACGTACTTGAGATTTCAGTAGATTGTATACTGTACCTTATAACTAATAGTTCCACAATTGAATCCAATCTACTTTCTAGCTGAAATTCTTTGATTCCTCAACATAAACTCATACTGCAGCAAATAATAACTATTATAATTGCTAACATTTGTTACCTCATTGTTTGCCAGGCACTGTGCTAAGAACCTTATGTTTATCTCTGGTACTTTACCACAATATTGTAAGTTGTATTCTTATTCCTATTTCACAAAACAGAAACTGAGGCAGAGAGAGGTACATGCCCTGTTAGGAGGCAGAGAGATGGTTCAGATCAGACCTTCTTACTCTAGAACCAAAAGTGCCAATGGTTCCTGGAACGTACCCCATAACTTTCCAGTTCTGTACGTTTGCTTATGCTGGCTTCTCTTTCCTGAGTGCCTTTACTGCCCATCTAACCTTCTGTCTTACGTTGGCCCATTAACCAAAACCAAACCCATTGCCGTCAAGTCGATTCCAACCCATAGTGACCCTACAGGACAGAGCAGAACTGCCCCATAGGGTTTCCAAGGAGCGACTGGTAGATTTGAACCACTGACCTTTTGGTTAGCAGTTGAGCTCTTAAACACTGTACCACCAAGGCTCCGCTTACATGGTCAGCGGGAGCTATTCCAGAATCACAAAAATGGAACTGCGCTGTGAAGTGTTAATACATGTCAAGGTCTAGCCCCTTCTTTTTTATGTTTTACATTGAAAGAGTAAAGGATTATGCCAAGAATGTAGAGTAAAAGCTGCAAGAGCCAAAATCTGTGTGAGGCGGAAATCAGTCGGAAAAGGAAAACTCAGGTATGTTCCAATAACAGAGAGCGATAGAAAAGTGGGAAGACGGCACCCTGTCAAAGGTGGAAAACTTGGGAGACCTGGAAAAACAAGGCGGTCTTGTCGAGTTCCGGCTCTCACAGGTTGCGTTATAGGTATATATTTAACGAATCTCGGAACTTGGCCACAATGTTTAAGGTCAGCTGTAGCAGAATCTTCAGCTCTCTGTTGTTCTTTCCCTTCTGCTTTACAAGCTGTGTGCCATCTGAGACTTTATGTTTTTCTTCTTTGTTTTTATTTTGATGAGTAGGTTTGTTAACTTTCTTTGTGGTTACCTTGAAATTTACCCCTATCTTCCTAAGTTTGAACCAGTTTTTTACTAATTGATATCACCTTGACTTCCTCTCCATTTGAAAGTTCTATACCTACGCCTCTTTTATTGTTCTGATGTTGTCATTTACCGATTGATCTCTCTGGTTCCCTGTTGTAAATCTTTTTGTTTTATCCTTGAGAGTTCATTACCTAGGTTGGTGTCCAGCTGATGCTGTCTTGCGTCCTAGATTTGGGCTGCTGTCTGATGTTGTTGATTCTCTAACAGACTCCATTGCTGTCAAGTCGATTCTGACTCATAGAGACCCAAAGGACAGAGTAGAACTGCCCCATAGAGTTTCCAAGGAACCCCTGGTGGATTTGAACTGCTGACCTTTTGGTTAACAGCTGTAGCTCTTAACCACTATACCACCAGGGTTTCCTCTCTAACAGAAGGACTCCCTTTATTCCTTTGGGTGCTTGATTGAGGTCTTTATTCCTTCATTTGGTGCTTAGGGTTCCAGGATTGACGTTTGTCTCTTTTCTACTTAGTTTTTTGGGTCTTTGCTGCAGAGGAATGGCATGCTCCTTCTGTCTCTAGCGCCATGTTGGCTCCGCTTCGCACTTTGTGCTATCTGGATAGCGCTTTGAGACTCCTCAAACGAAAGGAACGACAGTATTAAAAGATACATGTATTGGGATTTTGAGTCTATAGCTTCAAGTTGCTATTGAAAATAATCTGTGGACATTGGTTAGAGAATGGGAACTTTTTTTCCTCCTACATTGAATAGTTTTTCAGTTTTAGTTCGCTTCTGTAGGATTAATGAAAAAGGAACACTGAGATCTGTTTTTTTTCCTTTAATCTAGAATTTGTTTTATCTGCAACTTATTGACTCTGTATATTAGATTATACCTGCCATAAGAGCAATCTTTCATATACTACTTAGCATCAGAGGTACAGGTGCTTTTTTAAATCGTGCTTTAGATGAAAGTTTACAGCTCAAGTTAATTTCTCATACAAAAGTTTATACCCAGATAGTGTTGTGAAATTGGTTGTAATTCCCACAATCTGACAGCACACTCCCCCTTTCCACCCTGGGTTCCCTGCGTCCATTCGACCAGTTCCTGTCCCTTCCTGCCTTCTCGTCTTGCCTCCGGACAGGAGCCGCCCATTTGGTCTTGTGTATCTAATTGAACTAAGAAGCACACTCCTCACGTGTGTTGTTTTTAAGAAAGAAAGTACTGCAGCTATTCTATTTTTATTGATGTAGACTGTCTTAAGGATTGAGACCACGTCTTCTGTGTGACATTGAGGGGACATCAGCCGGCAGATCTGTGATTTGTCAGCTGACTTTATGGAAGTATGGCATTGCACTGGAAGTCAGGAGCCCTGCCTTAAGCTCTTTCTCTGTCACCCATTCACTAAAGACCTTGGGAAGCCACAGCAGCCTGTGAAAGCTGTAAGCTGCACAGCATAGTCTTAAAGCCTTCTTCCAGCATTTAAATTGTAGAATTTCATGGGCTTTCTTGTTCTTCTATCTGCCAGCTTGCTTCTCTTTAAAAGAAAAGTTTCCTGAGGGCATTTCCCATTTAATATTAGATGCTGAGGATGAAAATATTTCTCTTTGGTTTGCAATAATAATGCGTCTGGTTCTTTTCTTTCTCCCTCCTCCATTCCTACAATGGAGGGCTCGGTGGTTTAAGAGCTGGTAAGCTTGTAAGCACCTTTACACAGCTGGTCTTGGAACACAGCCAGAACTTTAGAATTCGCAAATGTACAGGCAACTCATCGTCATAAAGTAGGTGAGGTGAGAATTATATTATCTCCTGGTGTGAGGATGTATAGCAAGACGTGGCTCGTTGCCACCTTCACATCACACCTGTCTTCTGGCTTAATACTTTATACACAGGGCCACACAGTCAATTGTAGACATGTTAAAAGCCAGTTTATTTCTATATTACTAAATGATTCATGAGGAGCCAGATTCTTCTAAGTCACTCCGGGAAAATACATGAAGTTGTTACTCTTATAGTGGGAAAGCGTTTGGCTAGGAACCAGAAGACCTACGTTTTCACTATGCTCTGGCACTAATTTGTGATGTGACCTTAGGCAGGTCATTTAATGTCTCTGAGCCACAATGTCTGAGCCCTGAAGCCACAGTGTTGAACTAGATGCTTCTTGGGTCTCTCCTGAGTATCAAGTTTGCTCTATGCTCCAAGGCCATGATTTCGTTTATTACCTTGGTCATAACGTACTTTCAGGCAGTAACTAGGAATAAAGTTCAATTTTTATAAACTCCCCAGATGACTGGAGAAGGAGAGAACTTTGTTTTTCAGCAATGTTGTCTCACAGATTGGAGTACGGCTCGGGTCACCTTACAATTCCTGAAACATTATAAAATATAATAAAAGCCTGAAGTCATATGATTAGCCTAGAAGCAAGGATGGCGAGACTTTGTCTCCCATACTTTGGGCATGTAGGCAGGAGGGACCAGTCCCTGGAGAAGGACATCATGCTTGGTAAAGCAGAGGTTCAGCGAAAAAGAGGAAGACCCTCTGGGAGATGGATTGACACAGTGGCTGCAACAATGCGCTCGAACATAGAAATGATTGTGAGGATGGCCCAGGACCGGGCGGTGTTTTGTTCTGTCACACACAGGGCTGCTGGGAGTCGGAATCGACTTGACTGATGGCAGCTAACAATAACGACAACCTAGCGAAGCCGGTGGCCCTGTCCCAGAACGCTGGAGATGGATTTCATGAACCAGGTAGAGATTTGTCAGCACCTGTGAAGGTAGAAACTCAGTTTATGTAAAAACCCTACACTTGCCTCTGCCTACGATGTAGAAACATCTGAACTGTCGATTTGAGTCCATTCTTCAGTAGAATGCTCTGGGCGTCCTTGTCCCTCCCTGTTGATTTGGAGAGAAGAGTCACTTTAGTCACTGTGAAGGGGCTTCAGGGAAGCCACATCTCATCTATCAGATGCCTGAGAACTTTGTAATACAAACCATAGCGGCTCCTTTCTTCTTAGCAGCAACTTAATTTGGGACAGGACTGATTTACTAGAATGTTTGCTAATCAGTTTGAAACAAGACTAGGCTGCAGGCCAAGGGAAGTCTGCCAGAACCTTCTTTCCAAGACAAGGTCGACAGCTGGTCTCATTTTGGAAATGCTTTTTCCCATTATCTTATCATTTGGTCCGTTTTGTATGGTCCATGTTTCAAATTACAATTTTTATTTGAGGGCACTTCAGAGAAAAGAAAAAAAGAAATACCACAGACAACTTAGAGATACTGATTTTACAATAAGTTGAAAATTAGGTTACGTTGATGTAATTCTAACCCCCCTCTTCTTCTTCTTTTTTTTTTTCAGGAGCTGCTGGGTAGATTGACAGTTATGAAGTACTGCTGAGCTCTAGCCGTTGGATGTAGCTAATGTGACAAAATTCGCTGGTGAAGTAGGGAAGACAACTTTGATTTGACCATCAGAACATGTTGGTTCTTGGCCTATTAAAAACGCTAACTCTTCTTTGTGCCATTCTTTAAAGTTTCAAAATAAAACTAGATAATTTTGCCCAAATCCTAACTTGTCCAACAAGTTGTCATGAGTTCTTGAGGTGGCTGAAACACAGGACGCATTTCAGAGGCTGAAAATTCAAACCTTGTAAGGAGTAGGAGGGTAACAGGAAAGCCTGAATCAGGCAAGATGGAGGACAATAGGGAGTGGTGGGGTCTGTGGAAAACTAGAAAGTGTGCACTTCTCCTAAAGGTTTTCAAATTTATATTTAAAGACCAAAATCATGCTTCCAAAATAACAATAACAAGAGCCCTGATATTAATGATCAGCTTTGAATCAATTAGGGTTTGAAGAACTTTATTGATTCTAGTTTCAAAGATGTCCATGCAATTCACAGTCTTTCACAAGATAGTCAATAAGAGCTTAGGGGGAGAGGAAAAAAAAAGGAAACTAAACATTTTTGCGAGTTTAATAAACATCAGTCATTGTACTGGGCACATGAATATAGGTGATTGTATAAATCCTCACAGTGACCACTTGGGGTCGGCAGTATGATCCCTATCTCATAGGCGAGGAATTCAAATCTCAGAGAGTTCACCTAACTTACTCTCTGAGTGGTGAGTGGAAAAGCAAGGTTCCTAATTACAGAGCTCACGTCCCTTCCTTTATACTAGTTGTATGGACTTGACCAAGTGATTTAACCTCCCTGTGCCTCCTCTTTAAAATGGGCATAATTATACTTTCTTAACAGGAATATTTTCAAGATTAAAAAATTTAATACTTGTGAAAATCTTTCAGAGAGTCATGAGATTATTATATATTTGTTGAATATGAAAGTATGACAATGACTCGGTTGAGCAACCATCAGCAGAACAGGTGTTTGGACTGTTTGTGCAGTGGGAATCTGGGCCAAGGCATCTATCTATGTTCCTTTCCCTGGATTGTACGGAGTTACATCCACTTAGCCTGGTTAGGGTTTGAGGTACAGCCTGTAGCTATGAAATGACTGAGAGATGCTAACACATTATGGTTACTGCAATAAGAATTGTACTAACTATGAACTCGACTGCTAACCAAAAGGTCGGCAGTTCGAATCCACCAGCTGCTCCTTGGAAACCCTATGGGGCAGTTCTACCCTATCCTATAGGGTCGCTATGAGTCGGAATCAACTCGAAGGCAATGGGTTTGGTTTGGTTTTTGGGTTATAAAGTAAAAAATAACATAACTGAGAGATTATTACAGGAATCCTGAGTGGAGCCCTGGTGGTGTAGTGACTAAGAGCTTGGCTGCTCACCAAAAGGTCGGCAGTTCGAATCCACCAGCTGCTCCTTGGAAATCCTATGGGGCAGTAATACTCTGTCCTACAGTGTTGCTAGACTCCACTCGATGGCAAGGGGTTATATGGTAGGTCTGGTCATGTCAGTTCTCTGTACAAAACCCCCAATGACTTCCAATATCCCTCAGGACAAGCCAAGCTCCCTCAGGGGTGTCCGAGGCCCACACCATCAGGTTGCCCCTCGGAAAGTGGGACCAAGTGTTTCATATGTAACTAGATGCTGTTTGTGGTAAAGAAAGCAAACGTGCTACATGCAGGGCTTGGAAAAACACCAAGAGTTTTAGGGCGGGACACCGTCCTACTTCTTTTCAGCCGCGCATGAAATCACCCTGTTACCCTTTACCAGGCTTACTTACATATAGGGATTGTCCCTATTAATAAAACATTCCCATTGCTGTTCCGACTCATAGCGACCCTATAGGACAGAGTAGAACTGCCCCGTAGGGTTTCCCAGGCTGTAATCTTTACGGAAGCAGACTGCCACACAGGGGCCTATCTACGGAAAACAGCACCTATGGCAATTAGCGTTAGATTGCTGAATGGTCTCTCACAGCTGGCAATGGGAACGGCCGTGGCCAATAACAACTGCTCACGGGCGCCCCTCCTCCAGCGGCGCGCAGGGCACGCGCCCTGCCTGCCACACCGCAGTTACAGCTCTGCTACCACAGCCTTCTCCTGCCGAGCAGCTGGGGGGTTTGAACCGCTGACCTTTCGGTTAGCAGCCAAGCTCTTAACCACTGCACCACCGGGGCTCCTTAATCCAGACTGGAGGTAATGCTCATACTGTTTTATGTATATAGCTCCGATTAGTCATATGTTCATTTTGGTGAGCGAAATATCCGGCTTTCTTTACTTGCCTGGGGTAAAATTTATTTGACTGGATGCTTCATTTTTCTGTCAGGTGGGGCTCTGCTCCTTGTTCTGTCACGCCCGCGCAGAGAGTTTATGCTGAGTCCCCGCCCCTGTGCTCAGTAGGGGAAAGCCTTCCCACACCCACTCTATCATCAGACAATTCGAATGTCCATTTAGTATCTGAGACTCAATTTTTAAAGTGAGATTTGTGTTCAGTAATTCTGCAAAGCTGCTCGTGTACACATTAATTACAATAAAAAGTAACAGCCTATTAGGGAGGTGGTGTTGACATAATAATCCAAAATGCCCGAATGGATATATTAAACAATGCTGCAAGTATCACGGGTGTTTAGGGAACACCATCCAGCAAAAGATAGTGTCATCCAAACGTTTGGCCCCAAAGCCGTATTGCTGATGTTTCTGGGCAGTGTAATAAAGACAATCCCAAAACATTTAAAGTATCCCACTAATATATATTTTAGAAATTCAAATTTTAGTTAAAATGTACTTTAGTTGCTAACTGGGTACATACATTTTGAAAACCAAACTCTTAATTGAAGAGCTTATGAAAAAAGAAAATAAAAAAAAAATCTGCTTATATTTCTTTTCGAGGGAAAAATTATGTTTATATCAAGTGCTTTATAGTTATTCATATTCCTTTACCCACTTTTAGAATTTGTAAAAGTAAACCAAACCAAACCTGTTGCCGTTGAGCTGATTCCCACTCATAGTGACCCTATAGAACAAAGTGGAACTGCCCCCACAGGGTTTCCAAGGAGCTCTTAACCACTGTGCCATCAGGGCTCCTTAGAATTTATACTAAGGATAAATAGCTATGTTCATAAAGATGTTCATCACCAGTATTTATAACAGGGAAAGATAAACCTAACTATTTAACAATAGAAATAGTAAAGTATGGCACATTCGTGCAATAGATTGTTATATGGCATTTAACACCACGTTTAAGAGGGCCTTTCATGATGTGGCAAATGCTTATGCTAAAATAGTAAGTGAAAAGAACAGGTATGATGACAACTATGTAACAGTATACATAGAAAACATGCCGGCACGAAGCACACCAAAATGTTGAGGGCTGCTGCCGTGTGGTGAGATGGGGTAACTTTTTTGCCGTTCAGTTTACCTGTTTGTTGACTCATAGAAAACCTTTATCATGGGCCTGAAGAGATTTAAAGATTAAATATTCTACATCTTACTTTGGTGAGTAGCATCTGGGGTCTTAAAAGCTTGTGAGCAGCCATCTAAGATACATCTACTCGTTCCAGCCCGTTTGGAGCAAGGAGAATGAAGAAAACCAAAGCTACAAGGGAAAGATTAGTTCAAAGGACTAATGGACCACAACTACCACAGCCTCCACCAGACTGAGTCCAGCACAACTAGATGGTGCCTGCCTACCACCACCAGCTGCTCTGACAGGGATCACAGCAGAACGTCCTGGACAGAGCTGGAGAAAAATGTAGAATGAAATTATAACTCGCAAAAAAAGACCAGACTTACTGGTCCGATAGAGACTGGAGAAACCCCAAGAGTATGGCCCCCAGACATCCTTTTAACTCAGTACTGAAGTCACTCCTGAAGTTTACCCTTCAGTCAAAGATTAGACAGGCCTACAAAACAATAACACACGTAGTTCAACCATGTATACTAGACTAAATGGGCACACCAGCCCAAAAGCAAAGACAAGAAGGCACGAGAGGACAGATAAGTTGGGCAAATGGAAATGGGG
Organism: Trichechus manatus latirostris; assembly: GCF_000243295.1. Lineage (NCBI taxonomy): Eukaryota > Metazoa > Chordata > Mammalia > Sirenia > Trichechidae > Trichechus > Trichechus manatus. The sequence continues at coordinate 4,327,317 of NW_004444035.1, read as the reverse complement.
AGCCCGAGGTCGAGAAGGGAAGAGTGTTGACACGTCACAGGTTTGGCAACCAATGTCACAAAACAATTTGTGTATTAATTGTTTAATAAGAAATTAATTTACTCTGTAAACTTTCACCTGAAGCACAATAAGAAAAAGATTCTCTGTAAGACAGGGGTCAATGTCTCAGAGGTACGCCGGGGGAGGTAGGTAATAGCGATGATCGCAGCAGGAGTGATGTAAGCCTGTGGGAGCAGAGGCCTGTGGGACTGAGTGAGAAGGCCAGTGGCTTCTCAGCTCCAGCCAGTTGTCACATTATGGGGTTATGTGGTAGGCCCTGCATGTCCCCTCATTCTCTTCCTGGTCTTGATAAATATGGGATACAGTTTTGTTGAATGTTGTGCGATCAAAGATGACCCAGAAGGATTAAACATAAACTGCAGATCATTGTCAAGGCCAGAGCAAGTAAGTCCAATTGAGTAGTCCTCAAATTTTTTGGTCTCAGAAACTCTTTACGTGCTTTAAAAATTATTGGGGGCCCCAAAGAACTTTTGTTTATATGGGATATATAAACAAACAAAAAAATTATTTATTGCATTAGAATTTAAAGTGGAGTAATTTAAAATAACAATAATAATGGATACATGTTAAATAAATAACACATTTTTATTATAAATAACTATTTTCCAAAGCCAAAAATTTTTTTTTGAGAAACGTGAAATTGTTTTACATTTTTGCAAATCTCCTTATTGTTGTTAGGTGCCCTTGAGTTGATTCTGACTCATAGCCACCCCGCGTACAACAGAACAAAATGATGCTCGGTCTTGTGCCACCCTCAAAATCATTGCTGTGTTTGAGCCCATTGTTGCAACCACTGTGTCAATCCATCTTGTTGAGGGTTGTCATGGATTGAATTGTGTCCCCCAAAAATATCTGTCAACTTGGCTGGGTCATGATTCCCAGTATTGTATAATTGAGTACCATTTTGTAATCTGATGTGATTTCCTTATGTGTTGTAAATTCAATCACTATGATCTAATAAGATGGATTAGCAGCAGTTATACTGATGAGGTATACAAGATAGTGTCTTAAGCCAATCTCTTTGGAGATATAAAAGAGAGAAGTGAACAGAGACACGTGGGAACCTCACACCACCAAGAAAGCAGTGCCGGGAGCAGAGTGTGTCCTTTGGACCTGAGGTTCCTGTGCTGAGATGCTCCCAGACCAAGGGAAGACTGATGCATCACAAGGACCTTCCTCCAGAGCCAACAGAGAGAGAAAGTCTTCTCCTGGAGGTGATGCCCTGAATTTGGACTTGTAGCCTACTGGACTGTGAGAGAATAAATTTCTCTTTGTTAAAGCCATCCACTTGTGGGATTTCTGTTATCCCAGCACTAGATGACTACGACAAGGGTCTTCCTCATTTTCACTGGCCCTCTACCTTACCAAGCACGATGTCCTTCTCCAGGGACCAGTCCCTCCTGATAACATGTCCGAAGTACTTGAGACAAAGTCTCACCATCCACGTTTCTAAGGAGCATTCTGGCTGTTCTTCCATGACATATTTGTTTGTTCTTCTGGAAAATCTCCTAAATGTGTGGCTTAATAGAAGACATCTGTATTCCCTTGTTTCTGTATTCAATCTGTTCTGATATCACCCATCAGGAAGCTGCTGGAAAATTCCACTGTATTTTTGTGAGAGAACGAGAATAAAATAGGTAGATAATATTTGAGCATAATTATTATGAAAGTAGTTTTGACCTTTATGTGACTTCCTTTATGTGATGATTTGCATGTTTTCCACTTACTAGGCTGAGAGCAGGACCTTCTGTCTGTGTGCTCACCGTTCCATCCCAGTGCCGGCCACAGTGTCTGACACATAGTGAGTGTTCAATAAACCTGAATGATCCGAAGAACAAGCAGACTTTGACTGAGTACCTAGTACATTCCAGGCACTAAGCCATGAGAATGCGCCAATAAGATGCTCCCTGCCTTCAAGGGGCTCAGCCTCACAGGAGAGACATCACCTAAGAAGATAAACTGTCACGCAACATGATAAGGACTGCTGTGTAAAAACCAAAACCAAAAAAGACCACCAAGTGAGCCAACAAGAAGGAGTCTGGGAACATCAGGGGGGAGTAGCGGCTAACTCCGCCAGTGGGTGTCCAGGGAAGGAGTATGGAGAGAGGGTAGAAACAGCCACACTTGGAGTCAGGCAGATGGAGTGTGAATTCTAGTTTGTCACTTACTGAGCCTCGCTGCATCTCAGTTTCCTCTTTCTTAAAACAGAGGTAATAATACTTGTTGATACTGGAAAGGCAATTGTGAGATTTACCTAAAATGTGCCTAACCCTGGGGACAGGTGGGCTCACTCCTCTCCCTGAGATCTGGCTAAGATTTGTGTCTGTCTCTCTGCCAGCGCAAAGCCCAAGGTCCTTCTCCAAATGTCTGCGTATTTGCAGGGATTTGTGTTCTGGTTATCTCCAACTCCTGTTAAACCTCTTCCGCTGGATTCTTGTTCTCTGCTTTTTCTATGTCTTTTCTCTTAGGACTTGTCTTTGCTCTGTGCTCTGGCAGCAACTCAGATGCGAAGCTCCCACCTTAAATTCCACACAAAACCCTCGTGCAAGGCCTTTGGATGGGCACAGACTTTACCAGAGTTTTAAGGAGAGAGAGTTATACAGGGGAGCAACTCAAATAAATTAAGATGGCATATTAGTTATCCTTGACCTTGAAGTTCTTAGGGTATCCTGTGGCGTGGAGCCAACTCCTCTCACTTTCCTTTGCTCCTGCCTTTTAGAAGCCAAAAACAAACGAATAAACAACAACAAAACTGCTTCCTTGTTTTCGTATATGCAAAAATTCAGAATTCTCATATCTTTGCTTATCCAAGGATTTTGCCAAAGCTTTGAAGTGATTTCCTGCTGGAGTTTGAGTATTATTTTAGAGAAGGCACCACCTAATCCCTTGTATCGTTTAAGGTGGGGCAGGCCATTGCTTTATTATTTGAGTTACATTTACATAAAAACAGCAATAATGACAAAAACCTAGCACAGATAGCATAGGCATTCAGCAGGTCATCGTTGCTGTTAGGTACTTTTGAGTCAGTTCCGACTCACAGTGACCCTATGTGCGACAGAAGGAAACACTGCCTGGTCCCGCGCCATCCTCACGATCGTTGTGATGCTCGAGCCCATTGTTGCAGCCACAGTGTCAATCCATCTCGTTGAGGATCTTCCTCTCTTTCCAGACTCTCTACTAAGCATGATATCCTTCTCCAGGGACTGGTCCCTCCTGATAACATGTCTGATAACATGAAGTCTCACCATCCTCTCTTCTAAGGAACATTCTGGTTGTACTTCTTCCAAGACAGACTTGTTTGTTCCTCTAAAAGTCCATGATGTATTCAATATTCTTGGCCAACACCATAATTTAAAGACATTATTTTTTTCTTCAATCTTCCTTATTCATTGTCCAGCTTTCGCGTGCATATGAGGCGACTGAAAATACCATGGCTTGGGTCAGGTGCACCTTAGTCTTCAAAGTGATGTCCTTGCTTTTCTATACTTTAAAGAGATCTTTTGCAGCAGATTCGCCAAACACAAAAAGTTGTGTGATTTCTTGACTGCTGCTTCCATGGGAGTTGATTGTGGATCCAAGTAAAATGGTGGTAGCTCTCATTATTATCATATTAGTTGTGGTGGTTAAACAACAAAAACAAAGAAAAGACTACAAATTCTTTGATACCTCTCATTAGGAGGTGGAATCTACGGCACCTCTCCTTGAACCTGAGTGAGCTTGTGACTTATAACTAATAGAATGCAGAAAAAGTGATGTGCTGAGTGACTTTGGAGGCTAGATCAGAAAAAGTGATGAATCTTCTGCTTTATTGCTGAGGCGCTCACATTTGGAGCCCTGAGCTGCCATGGAAGAGCCTGACGACTCTGAGGGCCTCCATGCTGTGAGGAAGCCCAGACCTGATGAAGAGGCCACATAAGTTTCTTCAGTCAACAACCCCCGCTGAGGCCCAGCCAATAGCCAGATCAACACCAGAAATGTAGGTTATGGGTTTCCTAGATGATTCCACTGTTTGTTGATCTGGCTATTGGCTGGACCTCAGCAGGGGTTGTTGACTGAAGAACCTCCAGCCTTCAAGTCCTTCCATCTGAGACACGGATGTTGGACAAGAGACAAGCCATTCCTATGTGCCCCAATTGCTGACCAGCAGAATCTCTTATTTTAAGCTGCTAAATTTGGGGGCTAGCTGTTACACAGCCCTAATTATTCCACAGCCTAACAATTCCTAATTGTTACACAGTCCTAATAATTTCTCATTATTCCTATTGTTCTGGTAATACTTGAGTTTGACCTTGAAAGATGATTGGGTGTTTGCCAGACGAACATGTATGGAAAAGACTAGACACTTCAGGAGAAAAATGAGAAATTCAGTGTGGGTAAACAAACAAGGCTGTGGGAGGGAATTAGGAGGTGAGGTGAGAAATGATGAGAAAAGAAAAAAGTGCCGTAGGGTTTAGTGAAAACCACAGTACTTGCTAGTTAATACGCCCAATTTCCTTCCAGACCCCTAGCTTTGCAAGCGTATTTTTCTAAACTGAGAATTTCTGGAGGCTTTCTGAAATTTCAATTGGACGTAAAGTAGGACTTCAGAATGTTTTAAATTTCTTGCAATTCTTCACAGTTAGCGTGACTCTCCAAACTCCTATTAACTTGTCTTAAATTATGACCTATGGTTTGGCTGAGGAGTAATTTTGATTTGATTGCTACTTGAAACACACTGAAATTCCTCACGGATACTCACATCTAGTTTTAGCATGAATTTTTTGGGGGGTGGGTGGGGTCTGAGTTGAGAATGAGAAGCATTCTTATCTGCGAGTCTTGGATACTAATACATTTTGTATGTAATTTTCCACAGAGGTATTGATTTTAATCAGCTTTCAAGACGTAGCACTACATTTGTCAAGGTGGAAGACCCAAATGTGCAATTTTTTTTCTTGATGGAGAACTGGCTATAATGAATGTGCTTACATATATTAGTTACCTGTTAACCTCAACATGCAAGAAAGCACTAGATCATTAGTTTGCCTCGTGGAAAAACAGCAGCTGCAGCCTGACCAACACCAGTGGAGAGCTGAATCAGCAGAACCAGTGGTCTGTGAAGATGCCAGTTTGTGAGAAATGCCTGGCTGGGTGTGAAGCAGGGATATTATTAGGTGCTGCATATGATGCATAGCATAAGTATACCATTTATGGCAGAAGAGCATCACCATTTCATCAGATAGGGTGCTATGTACATCAACATTCACTCGATCATCCATCTTGGGATACTGTATGAGCTTTGCAGTTCTGGAACGGTTTCAAGTTAAGTTTTAATTAATTTTTGGTGATTTTATTTGGTTATTGCAGTGTAGCTTGATTGGGTGTGGTTTTCCCCCTTTTTCTTTTAAGCACTGACAATCCCGATTAAATTTCCCCTTGGGGAGTGAAAGAAAATAGCAAAGGAACTGTCATAACGTCTTTGAGATGAATGACTTTAAGAACTTAGAACATATCCTAGAGTAACTTCTCTGGAAGGTTAGTGGAGGTAGCAAAGCTGTGCAGATCGTGGTACATTGTAGCTATTGTTTTGCTTGCATGGATTGTACCGTTTCCTCATATGACTCAGATGCAAGGTTTATTTCTATTTTGTACATGGTGCGTCTTATCCTACGATCAAACAGCTGCCATACCATTGACACAGCTGCTTTCAGCGTGTAGTATTTAAATTGCATGGGTGAGGGGCTCAGCTTTTTTTTATTATTTTTAATTGTGCTTTAGATAAAGGTTTACAGAGCAAATCAGTTTCTCATTAAACAATTAATACATATAGTGTTTTGTGACATTGGTTGCCAACCCTGGGAAGTGTCAACACTCTCCCGTTCTCGACCTTGGGTTCCCCATTTCCATTCTTCCGGCTTTCCTGTCCCCTCCTACCTTCTTGTCCCTGCCCCTGGGCTGGTGTGCCTGTTTAGTCTCGTATACATGGTTGAGCTATGTGTATTATCATTTGTTTTATGGGCCTGTCTAATCTTTGGTTAAAGGGTGAACCTCAGGATGACCTCAGTCCGGGGCCGTATGAGGGGCTCAGTTTTGTGACGCTGTGTTTTTATCGTAAGAGACACAAGCCGAGGTCTGGAGCAGAGAAGGCTTTGTGCTAAGCCAGCATGGAAAAGTGAGCTCCTTGGGGCATGTACCCATGTTTTGGACTGTGATTAATAGAACTTCACTTACAATTGCCAGAGAAAACTCTTCGAGTGTGCAAATTACCTGCAAATCTTTTGCCAATTACTTACAATCCTATGTATTTACATTTATGATCTTCCAAACTATATAGTACAGTCTGAATTTAGCCCTTAGGGGATGTTTTAATGGACAAGCACTTAATTTATTTTAAGTTAGTGAAGATTTATTTAAGAAGCAATTGTTGAACACCAATTGTGTCCCAGGGCCAATGCTGCAGCCTGGAGATTCAAGGAACCGTAAGATTTGCTGCCAAAGATCTCACAGTCTCACGCTGAAGAAAGACATTAAAATATGGGACCCATAGTGGGAGGAGCCAATACGGTGCAGGTCTCGGGGATGACTGATTGCATGAGGGACTGATTTCTTAGAGCACGTTTCCTTGCCTTTGTATATGAAAATTCTTCATGGAAGAATAAAAACTTTAGGATTGAAAGAGAGTTTTATTTTAGCAAATTGCCTATTTCTTTTCTTGGAGCCTGTAAACATGCATTACTGTGGAATGCAGTGGGACAAAAAAAAAAAAAATTACAGAAGAGAAACTCTGCTTTTTCCTGTCAAAAGTGATCAACTGACCCATGGAAGAGATGCATGTTAAAGCGGAATTTTTAGGTTGTATTAAGAGACTTGAATGGAGTAAGTTATCACACAAAACCAAAAGCTAGAAGAATGCTTTCCAGAAGAATTTTTTTTTTTAATTTTTAGGTCAGTGTGCAAAATGTGAAGCAGTAAATTTAAATCACACTCCAGTGCACTAATGTGTGTGTGGCAGATGTATGTGTGTGTATATGCACGCACACACACACATGGATGTATGTATGTGTATGTCTCAGGGGTCCGGAGACCACCCTCAGGCTCAATGATTTGCTAGAAACACTCACAGGACTCAGAAAGCTGATCTATTCGTAGTTATTTATTATAGCAAAGGGACAGAGACGAAACTCAGCGAAGGAAAAGGCATAGGAGGTAAAGTCAGGGAGAAGCCAGGCGCGGCTTCCAGGCGCCCCCTCCCACTGGAGTCACACGGAGATGAGCTTAATCCTCCCAGCAATGATGATGACATGTGACCAGAAACGCGTGAAGTGCTGCCAGCCCAGGAAACTCCCCCAGGCCTTGGTGTTCAGGACTGTTACTGGGGGCCAGTCACTTAGGCAATGCAGCTCCTGGGACTCCATCCCCCTTCTCCCACCAATAGCAAAAACAGGCATCCACCACAAATCAGGTAAGTTATTAAGATGAACTTATCTGGCTAAACTATTTCAGCATAGCTAAGACCTCAAAAACAGGTGTTCACCATAATTAGGGTGCGGCCCAAAGCCTCAGGCATACAAAAATACTCTTATCATGCAGATTATTCCAAGGGCTCAGAGGTTATCTCCCAGGAGGCAGCCAAGGACCAGTCTTAATGATAGGCCTTTCTGTGGAATGTGAACCCAGGCCTGCTGAGGAAACCTTTTCCTACCCAGTATGTGTGTTTATGCATATATGGAGCCCTGGTGGATCCTTGTTAAGAGCTCAGCTGCTAACCAAAAGGTTGGCAGTTCCAATCCACCAGCCGCTCCTTAGAAACCATATGGGGCAGTTCTACCCTGTCATATAGGGTCGCTATGAGTCAGAATGGGTATATATATATATGCATGTGTGTGGACAAATAAACAGATAGCTATCTAGACAGATAAATATCTAGAGAGACAGATATCTAGATAGATGGGTATCTAGATAGATATACATGTAAAGAGATAGATAGATGTTGATCTTAATGTAGAAAAGTTGGCCAGGTAGAAGACTACTAGTTCACCAAAAAAGAAATGCTAAATGGTTATCAAAACTTGAAAACTAGGTTCAAATGAATAAACAATGAAAGAAATGCAAATATAACAACATGATACAAATATTTTTGACAGAGATTTAAAAAACAGCATTGTTGAGAGTTCTGTGAGACGAGCATTTTCAGACACTGAAGGTGAGCATGCCTCCTGGATCAGCCTCTATAGAAATAGCGTGTCAGAATGTAACAAAATTTTTAGGTGTCCGGCCTTTTAAATGGAGCCCTGGTGGCGCGGTGTTTAAGAGCTCAGGCTGCTAACCAAACGGTCAGCAGCTCGAATCCACCAGCCACTCCTTGGAAACCCTATGGGGCTGTTTTACTCTGTCTTATAGGGTCAATATCAGTCGAAATCGACTCAACAGCAATGGGTTTGGTTTTTTGGTTTTAACCTTTTAAATTAAAATCATCTTTCTAAGAATCCAGAAAATCAAACATGTGAATAAAGTTGTAGCATTTAATTAATTTTCTTTATTGTTTACTAAACTTTCCAAATTATTTTTTGTAGAAAGTATCATATTCTTAAAGAAGAAAATAATTATTTGGCTGTTCTATCTGGTGGTGGAAAATGGAAACAGCTTCCTATAACTATTCCATATTTGAGTGTTAACACATCTCTCTTAAGAATATCCTGCTTTTGACATGAATATGAATGAGGTCAGCCTTAAAGTCAGAAGAGTTTAAGTAAAAGAATCATAGATTTTTGCAATTTAGAAGTTCCTCATCCAAGCTGTTCATTTATAAATAAGGAAAATAATCCACAAAAGGTCTGACTTTCTTGACCGTAAAAACACAGCACCTCAGAGTCATCCCTGTTGGGGTTCATGGAAAGCTGACTGTATTAATTATTGTCTTAGGCTGGGTTCTCTGGAAAAGCAAAACCAGTGAAGTGTATGTATGTGTATATATATATATACAGAGAGATTTATCTCAAAGAAATGGCTCAAGTGGCTGTGGAGGCTGGCAAGTCCCAAGTCTGTGGGTCAGGCATCAGGCTGGAGGCTTCTCCTGACTCACGTGGTTGCAGAGACTCACGAATCCAAAATCAGCAGGTCAGATGACAGGCTGCTGGCCCATGGGGCTGCAGGAGCTGGCACATCCCAGAATCGGCAAGTCAGACAGCAGGTTGCTGGTTCAAGTCCCAAGAACTGAAAGTCAGATGATGACGAGCTGGATGCAGGGTCTAGAGCAAGGGAGAGCTTTGTCACAGCATCCACAGATATTAGATGTAGGCTGCATCCTCAAGCTCCCCTTAGATCAGATACTTGAGTAAGGGTGTGACTTGAGCCACATCCTCTAGTAAGGGTGTGACTCAAGATATGCCCCACACAAATTCTGCTTTATTAACATATAGAGGTTAGGGTTTACAACACACAGAATGGAGGATCATTATATGAGATCGCAAAATGGAGGATGATTACATAATACTGGGAATCGTGGCCTAGCCAAGTTGACACATAACATTAACCATCACAGTTATCTATTTCTGCGTGATAAATCACTCCAGACTCAGTGGATTAAAACAACACATTTATTATCTCACAGTTTCTGTGGTCAGATATCCGAGCATGGCTTAGGTAGGTCCTCTGCTTCAGAGTCTCTCATAGGCTGCACTCAAGGTGTTGACAAGGGCTGGGGTCTCATCTGTAGGCTTGATTGAGGAAAGATCTGATTGTTGGCAGGGTCCAGTTCCTTGTGGGTTGCTGGACTGAGGACTTCATTTCCTAGCTGGTTGTCGGCCAGAGGCTGCTCTCAGTTCCTTGCCATGTGGGCCTCTTCAGCACAGCGGTTTGCTTCATCAAAGCCAGTGAAGGAGGAAATCTGCTAGCAAGATGGAAGTCAGAATCCGATGTAGTCTAATCATAGAATTGACATCCTACCACCTTTGAGGTATTGTGTGGGGATAGAAGCAAGTGACTAGGGCAGCCTACACTCAGCAGGAGGGGTTTACACAAGGCATGGGTACCAGAAGGTGAGGATCATTCAGGATCGTCTTTGACGCTGGTCTAGCACACTGGCCCTCTACCAGTATCATAAAATTATGGTTAGATGCCAGGTTTGCAACATTTTGAACATCATTTTATACTATTTTCTCTGAATCTTAAGCATGAGTAATGTATCTCTTATTGCTTATATGCAAAACTTGTCTGTCTGCAAATAGACCTAGCAGGCTTATCCAAAAGGGGAGGAAATCACTTATGACTCTTAAATCAGCTGAAATGAATTAAATACTTTTTGGAAATGGTCTGCTCTGTATAATTGTCTTCCGCTGGGTTCTCTAGAGAAGCACAACCAGTGAAGTGTATAAATATATATATATCTAGAGAGAGAGATTTATATCAAGGAAACAGCTCACACGACTGTAGAGGCTGGAACGTCCCAAGTCTATGGATCAGGACAGAGGCCCCTCCTGATTCATGCAGCTGCAGGAACTGGCGAACCCAAGATCGGCAGGTAAGAGATCAGGGCTCCTGCTCACAGGCTGTGAAGGTCAAAGAATCCCAAGATTGGCAGGCAAGACCACAAGACTCCTGATTCACGTAGCTGCAGGGGCTGGCAAACCCAAGATTGGCAGGTCAGAGAGCAGGACTCTTGCTCACAGGCTGTGAAGATCTATGAATCCCAAGATCAGCAGGTAAGTTGCTAGCTCAAGTCCCAAGAACCAGAGGTCGGATGAACAAGAGGCAGCTGCAGGATCCAGAGCAAGCCAAAAGCCTTGGCAAGGTGAACAGGAAGGAAGTAGGTGGCGGAGGGCAGTGAGATGAAGGCTGAGGGGGCAGTGAGCTGCCACAGGGCCTGCCCCCGCTGGTACCACTCAGCAGATTCCATCATGGGGGTGATCACATATCAAATTTCAACAGGGAAGTGATCACAACATTATACAACTGCAAAACACTGAGAATCATGGCCCAGCCAAGTTGACATACAATTTTAACCATCACAATAAAGTTACTTGTATCTATTGTAAGCACAGCAAGGGATATGAAGAAATAGATATTTATGAGGCATTAGGCAAAACTGGTACAGGGATAATATTTTTACTTACTTGGGGCCACAACTAATAATTTTGATGGTTTTGCAGGACATTTGAGCAGGGTCAATCAGTTGATTCAGTTATAGTCAGATGTACAGCCTTGAATGTCTGCATATGGGTATGAACATCTATTCATGGAATGAGGGAGTGGAGGCAGGAATCCTGTACTTCATATCTCTGTATAAACAGTGCTTAGTCCATAGTAGATGCTCAGTACATACTTGTTCCATTTCTCATTCATTCATTCATTTAGAAATCTTTATCTTGTGCTAACTAAGTCTGAGATACCTTTCTAGGTGCCAGAATGTATCAGTTAACGAAACATAGTCCTCGCCCTCCTGGAGCTTACAGTCTAGTGGAGGGAAATAACATACTACACAAACAAGTAAAAATAGACCTGTCCCATAGAGTTTCCAAGGCTTTAAATCTCTAGCAAAGCAGACGGCCACAGCTTTCTCCCACGGAGAGGCTGTTGGGTTGGAACCACTGACCTTTTGGTTAGCAGTTTATTGAAGGGATACCATTAACCACCGCACCACCAGAGCTCCTAAGGAATCAAAATTGTTAAACAAAGACGTGTGTGTCAATTATGAAACATTAGGCAAGGGCAATATAAAGCCAGTACCTGGCAATCTTCTCATCAGCAGCACTCAGCACCTGACTGGGTAGTAAATGTAAGTGGCCGCCCATTAACGAGACTCCTAGGCCTCGGTTCCAAGGGTTGCTGCCGTGGTGTCTGAGAGAGTGTCAGTAGCAGAGTATATTTTATGCAAACATAATAGATTTGTAATGAATGATCCTGCTTAAATAAGCTGGTCAGACCATTTGAGCATTTACTTGAGAGTGACCAGAAATGTCTTTTTCTAAAACTATTTTTTACAATGTTAATTATTTAACTCTACCAGCGCTTAACACCATGCCAAACACACAGTGAGCACCAACTCCATTTTGTTATCGGAGGTGAGGATAAAAGTGATAGTTCTCGAAAGATGTCAGTGGGCCACTCAAAACAACCATCAGAAGCTGCTGAATGATCCAGGTGAAAAGACACTACAAACTTACTGTTCGGAGCTTTGTGGCCTGGATCCCTGATTTACCACAGACCATAAACTTGACACAGCTTGGACTTGACAGCACTTTCCACAGGGTACTTAACTACTTTCATTTCCTCCCTTTCACCTCCCTAACCTGTGACAGGCTCCCCGCTTAGCTTCTGATAAGCCAAAGATTAGAAAATCCTTTTAAACTTCAGGAACAGAGCAAAGCTCAGTCAAGCGATGAAAGCACCGGAAATGAGTCTTGAATATTATTACTGGGTATCAATTGAAGTTAGATGAAGAGCTCTCTACATTCATCCAAAGTTCTTTTCCATACTAATTAGATACTCTTCAAAGGTATAATTACCATTAAAAATTACTTTGGAGTACAGGATAGACAATAGATTTTTAACATCTCTTAATTTCTTTCTGTGTTTCTCATACGTTACTGGCATCTTGTTATTTTTCCAAAGAATCAGGACTTTCAAGGACTATTATCCCCCTTCATGTTAAAATTCTAGACAGAAACTCATCTCACATGAAAAACTTGATTCGATTACCAGAGAAAGACTGTGGTAATTAAAAAATTGATTGCATAGATTATCAATGTGCCCGATTCTCCTCCCTCTGCCCCCACCTTGAGCGAGAACTCTTTCCAGCCCAGGAGGTGAGCTGCCTTGTTGTGTAGAAAAATAACCCCATAGCCACTGAGTGGACTCTAGCTCATCGTGACCCCATGGGTGTCAGAGTACAACTGAGCTCCATGGCTGATTTTTTGGAAGTAGATTGCTAGCCTTTCTTCCAAGGTGCCTCTAGGTACACTCGAACTTCCAACCTTTCAGTTAGCAGCCTAGTGCATTAAGTATTCGCACCTCTCAGAGACTCCTGTAGAGTATAAGGGCCGGTAAAATAAGAAGCTTAGCAATGCGCTCATTGTCACCATTTGTGGCACAGCTGAGATTCAGGCCTCTTTGCCTTCCTCCACGAGGTGGTTCCTGACATCTCGTACAATATTAGAATTTCATAAGGATAAGAAAGGCATGGAGAAGATTTCAAATTTGTGAGCATAGCCAATCCAATCCCACTGCTGTCAAGTCAATTCCAACTCATAGTGATCCTACAGGGCAGAGCAGAACTGCCTCACAGGGTTTCCAAGGCTGTAAATCTTTACAGAAGCAGACTGCCACATCTTTCTCCTGATGAGGGGCTGGTGGGTTTGAATTGAAGACATTTCAATTAGCAGTGGAGTGCTTAACCACTGCACCACCAGGGCTCCATAGTGGGGGCTTTTTAGTGAAGTGTGGTACATTTTACAGCCAAAGTGAAAAGACCCATCTGCTCTTCCACAGCTGGAGTGAGCTGCCCAGAAGGCAGCAAACTTTCTGGATGGGCATTTGGCTCAGGTCTAATAATACAAAAGAGACCCCAGGGCTTACACACTGCCAATGACTTGCCATTCCTAAAAATGGCCTCCGGGTGCTGTACGGTCTGCCCCTGCTCGCTCTTCACAAAGCTCCTCTGCCCTTGTGACGCTGACCTTTTTCAGTTGCTTATGTTCGCCTTGCTTCTTCCCAGCAGGACGGTGCAGCAGTCCCAGGCCCTCTGCCTGGAACACCAGCCCTTCCTGTCTCCGTTAGTACCTCCACCTTCTTTAGATCTCACGTCCAGCAGCTCCTCAGGAGAGGGCTCCCTGCCCTCTGCTGGGCCAGGCCTTCTCTCGCAGGCGCTCACAGTACCAGGTGCCTCTCCTTCACTGCCTGCCTCAACGTTGGGTGCTTGCATGGGTTCCTGTGAATGTTTCCCTACAGTCCACTCCCCCGTACACCCCACTGCAGCATACAGTCCTCAGGGTGGAGTCTGGCTGTGGTTTTGCTCACCAGTCCGTCTCCAGAATGGTGCCCAGCACACAGACAGGGCACGTGAAGCGTTTGCTGAGCCAGTGGATAAACAAATGTCAGAAGGACTGCTATGCCCCTCACTGCACAAGAGACCAATCTTGGGAGCACGCTGGTGTTCTCCAGGGTTCTGACTGTCCACCTCTAAATGATACACTGAGCAGCCACCTGGTGCCACTGAAGGCATCCTTCTGCCCAAAGAGTCAGGAGCCTCGCGACCTGTCTTCGTGCTGCTATTAATGAGCTTTCAGACTTTGAGCAAGTCATTTAATGTCTCTGTGTTTGCTCGTGTGTCAAATGGGATTGTTAATACCTGCTTTACTTAATTCAGAGCCCTGGTGGTGCAGTGGTTAAAAGCTCGGCTGCTAACCAAAAGGTAGGAGGTTAGAATCCACCAGCCGGTCCTTGGAAACCCTATGGGGCAGTTCTACTTTGTCCTATAGGGGCGCTGTGATTCAGAATCGACTCGACGGCAATAAGTTTTTTGGTTTTTTTTTGTTTCTTAATTTACCAAGGAATCCTTCTGTACTAAGAACACTGAAGGTCTACCTTGTATTAGTGTGACCCAGGCACTATTGGGCAACTTGTTGCACGGACAACCTGTTTTCACAGTGGTGCAGAATGCAATCTTATTATATAGCCGGAGAGGAATGGAATCCTTATGGATGGTCCTAATGGCCAACACAGATGGTTACCACTGTATTCTGGGCAGGGAGCCCTGGTGGCTCAGTGGTTAAGAGCTCGGCTGTTAACCAAAACGGTCAGCAGTTCTAATCCATCAGCAGCTGCTTAGAAACCTTATGGGGCAGTTCTACTCTGTCCTATAGGGTCACTATGAGTTGGAATCGACTCAACAGCAACAGGTTTTGTTTGTTTTTTTTTTGGTCTTCTAGGCACACTAACTTGCAACCTTTGTGTGACAGCTCTGACCTTTGTGTGCCAAACAGTGAAATCAAGCTCCTGAGTATGTTGGGAGAGCTGACTGTCCTGCCTTTTCCTTGTGAACTGAAAACACTATGATAGTTATTTGCTTTTGATGTTTTGTGAAGCAAGGAGGGTGTGATATTACTTTTTATCATTTGAAACGGGAGACCTGCGACACAGAGACCTTCTTCTGGTATTGCACAGTCATCCATTGCTAGGTCAATCTCAAGTCCCAGATCTCATACTGGCATCTTCACAAAACTGTGTGCCGGGAAGTTTACATTGAATTGTAATTCAAATGGCAGAAATATTGACTATTAATGGTTAATGACCTAAAGTCCAAGGTTGAAGATTTACTCTAAATTGGTTCAGACAGGGCTGGTAACTATTTTATATATCTATACACATACATCTCTACACTCAGATACGTATGAACACATACACACACATATGTTAAAAAAACAGTTGCCATCAGGTTGGCTCTGACTCATGGCAACCAACCCCATGTGTGTCAGAGTAGATCTTTACTCCACAGGATTTTTACTGACTGGTTTTTGGAAGTAGATTGCCAGGCCTTTCTTCATAGGCACTGGGTGGATTTGAACCAACAAACTTTCAGTTAGCAGCTGGGAGCGTTAACCATTTGTATCACCTAGAGACACACACACACATGAAGGACATCATGCTTGGTAAAGTACAGGGTCAGAAAAAAGAGGAAGACCCTCAGCAAGACGGGTTTGTTACTGCAAATCGCGGATTTGAGCCGCCTGCCACAGAAGCCAATACTCAGACAGGGGTGTGGTGAGCAGCAAGAGGGTTTTATTGTCTATCGACATACAGGAGACAGAGGGGAATGAGCTCCTCCAAAAGACCTGTCTCCCCGACTTGAGACTGGCTGAAGGTTTTATATGGACAGTGTCACAGCGGCGACAGTTGTCGGGGCGGCGGAGACAATAACCAATGCCACAACTCTTACAGAGAAGTGGGGCCAGGAGGGTCACTCTGAGGAGTCGGGCCCAGCGTCAGTCCCAGGAGTTTATTTTATAGTCAATACAGCAAACGGTGAAGCAAATAACAGAACAATGGGCTTTGGGTGAATAACAATAAGTTTCGGGCAAGGGAGGAGGGATTCAGGTAAACAAGCTAATCAGTAACGGGTTTGGAAAAACAAGTCGTGACAAGTCTCAACATGCTGTGCAGCATAGAGGCCTTTATACATCCATATTTTAATGGCACATACCCCCACAGGACAGGATTATAGTTTGTCTTCCAGTGGTCACGTTCTGCACACCCCAGATGATCTAACTTCTTTCTGGCAATCCTTGAAGGTCATCTGGTGCCGTTAGTCACGATTGTCACATTGCAGATGGGTTAATCCTAGTCCTTGAGGGTTATCAGTTTGTTCTGCCACCCTCCAAGGAGAAACTTTAGTTAATCTTACTGGAATAGGAGGAGGGAGAAAGAATAACAAAAAAGAAAATATCATGAGGAGAAGCAGGGGCTAGTAATGGAGGGAAGCAATGGTGGGAACTGAGTTTATGCAGCCTGTTCCAGATTGACACAGTGGCTGCAACAACAGGCTCAAGCATAACAACAATTGTGAGCATGGCACAGGACCGGGCAGCGCTTCATTCTGTGGTGCATAGGGTCGCTATGAGTCGGAACTGACTCGACGGCACCTAACAATGGCAACGTGTATAAAATATATATTTAAAAATCTATATTAAAATATATGCATATATATTTAAATCCATGATGCAAAAATATGACATTTCCCTATGCTTTGAGCCAGACCGAGAAATCTGTGCAGCTGATTTTGAGTCTAGGGGGAACTGGACAAAACTTCACAGCTTGTTCCAGGACCCCCATCTCAGCAGAGACTTCAGAACCCTTCGGGACGCCACATTCCACAGGCGGTGTGGTGCCAACAGCAGAAAGGGCAGAGCACCTGAGCAGACCAGCTGTCTGTCGGCAAAAGAGAGTGCCCCCCGACATTTGGCAAGGCTCCCCGTCTATGCAGCTTGCTCTTTCAGCCTGGCTGGTTTTCCACTTCGCGTAGTATGTATCCTTCTTGACATTAAAGGCATCACTTGGTGTGGGTTGGACCATGTGAAGCTCCCTCCTCCTAACTCCTGCGGCCTGGCTTATGTTGCAGAGAATCCCCCACAGCCCTGGCATCTGCTTTCCTTCTGGGAGGCTTCTGCCTGCTGGAAGAACAGCAGGCCGGGGAAAGAACAGATAGAATAGGATCCACAGGCCTCTGATTCTCAGGGGAAAAGCAATAGACCTTGGCCTGGTGGTTTTGTTCACAAGAGGCTTAAGGAGAGACCCCGTTGCTTCATACAAGGAGTTTGGAGGAAATGTGATGATGCCATTGAAAGAAAACCTCCCGAACGCTGCGCAAATCCATATCATAAGCAAAAGTAGCCTTTTCTTTTCTTTGTACTCCCCCCACAAAGTGCACTCAATAAATAACTACATGCTGGTCCACCTTCTGAAAAATGAAATGGCTGGAACTTTTAACACTGTTTTTGAGCTTCTCTACGAGAGTCGATGTGCACTTTCTACTAATTTCAAAGCACCATTTCCCCCCCTAATTGTTTTCAATATTTCTTCATATTGTTAGCATCTTTTGGAAAGCATTGACAGATTTCTTTCCCCAAAGGGAATAGAAGAGAATAAAATTCCATGATTTAATCTTTAAAGAGAAGAGAAGAATACAGTAAAAAATATCCAAATCCAACGGTGGTTTTTTCTAGTTCATACATGCTAGTTAATATGAAAATTATGTCCAGAAGTCTGCTGTCTTATGTTTACGAAACTAGATCACAAATCTTTCTTTGGTTTCTGTTGTTATCAATGTTCTCAGAAACACTCGACATGAAATTTCTAGTTTCAGATGCCTCAATTCTTAGATGTCTTTCTTCCATGTTATCACTTGGGATGTTTTTCACAAGCTGTATTCAGGGTTTCAAAATATTGGAGAAACTAAAAACCATACTCATTGCTGTCAAGTGGATTCTGACTCCTAGTGACCCTATAAGCAAGCCCGTTGCTGCCAAGCCAATTCCAACTCGTAACAACCCTATAGGACAGAGTAGAACTGCTCCATATGGTTTCTGAAGAGTGGCTGGTGGATTCGAACTACTGACATTTTGGTCAGCTGCCGACCTCTTAACCACTGCACCACCAGTGACCCTATAGGACAGAGTAGAACTGCCCTATAGGGTTTCCTAGGCTGTAATTTTTACAGAAGCAGATTGCCAGGTCTTTCTCCTGCAGAGCCACTGGGTGGGTTCAAACTGCCAACATTTCGTTAACAGCTAAGCACTTAACTGTTGCAGGGCTCCTTCAGTGAAGACTGAAAAAAAAAAAAAACAAAAAACAACCAAACCTGTTACCTTTGAGTTGATTCTGATTCATAACCACCCTATAGGACAGAACAGAACTGCCCCATAGGGTTTCCAAGGAGAAGTTTGTGGATCCAAACTGCCAACCTTTGGGTTAGCAGCCAACCTCTTAACCATTGTTCCACCAGAGTTTCCCAGTAAAGACTAGCACGTGCCAAATCCTGTGGTTTGTTTCTACCCCTGAGCAGCAGCCAGAGTCCTGCTTCCTTGTCTCGTCCTCACTCACAGCTTTCCCCGTTTGCAGCTTCCTTCTCAGCTGCCTGCTCACCTCCGCTGGCTTCTCTCTCTCCAGCTGTTTCTTAAGAGTTAGCTGCTGCCAGATCTCTTCTGTTTCAACAGGGGATTACGGCAGCTTCTTAATGCATTCTGAGTCAAGATGCCGACCTTGGTTTCCTGCAAAGCTCTTCGGCTGATTTTGCCCGACGGCCTTGCTTCTCTTTCTTCTTTAAGTCTTCAAACCATACCCTGTATTTAGGTTCCTTTGTTTAAAGACAGCTTGTTGTATTGGAACACACCCTGGTGGAGGAGACAGGAAAACTGGTTTCTAGTCTCAGCTTGGAAAATTCCAGGATGTACGGCTTTGAGAAATGGTCTTAACCTCTTTGGGTTACTGGCTGTTTCTCAGAGTTGTGATTAAGGGATTTCAGATTAGTCAAAAAAAGCGATTGTTCTAAGCATGATCACTAAGTGGGAGTTAGAATCTTAGATCTTCTAATTTATCTCTTCCCGGGGGCCTTCAATGTCCCCTGGCGAGGAAGCACTAGAGCAGCATGTGGTCTGCTCTGGCTGTTGGTGGCAATAGCTTCGGTGATGGTTGCCGAATGAGTTCTCTGTATGTAATCCAGATATCACCTGGGATTCCCTGCCCCTGTGATCTAGATAAGAGAGGCCTCACAAGACGCTGCTTCCTGTAGGTGTTTGGTTTATGGTTTGTATCAGTTTCTTATGTGTGCTGACCCTGCTCCTCCTGGCACCGAGCCAGACAGAAAACGTCACGTCTTCCTTGATTTCCACATTGAACCTCCTCACCCGAGGCAAAGAGGCGTGGAGCAGATTTGCAAGAGACATAAGGACTGATTACCTTGCAGAAATGCAAACAACTTCTAAGTGAATATTAGATGCCTCTATTCTTAAATGTCTTTCTTCCATTTTACCACTTGGGATTTTTTTCTGCAGGCTGTGTGTTCTACGTCCCTGAGAAGGAACTTGATTAAAGGGATTATTTCTTTTTTAATAATGGAGTTCATAAAAAGGACTTTGAAATCCTTTAAAATACCATCTAAGAACCATTTACTTTAGAAAACTCATTTGTGTATTCCTTCATCTATCCATTCATTCGTATACTGTAGGTGTTTTTGGCTTGGTCTCCATAGAAGAGAAATTATGAAAACAATGTAGTATCACACCCTCCTCACCCCAAACACATAAACAAAAGAAGGAACTCCTCAAATAACTGAAGCCACAGATTTTTGCATGTGAATCTTCTAGTCTTTTAAGTCATCCATTTGGCCATCTGTGGCCATTGGAGATCCGTTCTTTGTGCGTTGGGTACTGCTGTTACTACTGTGATTCTTCTAGGGAGGGAGAGTAGCTGTTCAACTAACTAGAAAAGCCAAACAGCACAAAACAAACCCTATAGTTTATAAGGCTATCCCCAGGATTTGCAAAACTTGCTTCGATTTTTCTAATAAACATTATTGAAACTTATAAACAGAAAAGGAGGACAAGGAGGAGCCTTGTTTCATAGGCATGATGTTGTTGTCACCTGGAACACTGCTTGCAAATATGTGGCTTAGGTAATTTTTGCAACAGTCAAGACCAGTTGAAGTGACTAAGATATAAACTCCAGGAGGTAGATGTAGATGATATGGATACAGATATAGATATAGATTATCAGGAGGGACTAGTCCCTGGAGAAGAACATCATGCTTAGTAAGGCAGAAGGTCAGCGAAAAAGGGGAAGACCCTCAATGAGATGGATTGACACAGCGGCTGCAACAATGGGCCAAACATAGCAATGATAGTGAGGATGGCGCAGACCCGGGCAGTGTTTCATTCTGCTGTACATAGGTCACTATGAGTCGGAACCGGCGCGACACCACTTAACAACAACACAACAACTAGACGTTCCTGTAAGCCTCTGCTCATAACATTTTTGTAAACCAGTCAATACATAAACTTGTGTTATACGTGTTTCTCTTCAAAGACAACTTATTTAATGTATATTGTTGATTCATTAACACTGAACTCACAGTTAACAACACTATAACTCATGCTTGAAGAAAGCTTATCTAACACACAGTTTCTCTGCAAACACATCACAGTCTTCTCTCACTTAAGAACACGAGACAGCACTTCAGCACTGTGCTCTGGGACCATATTAACCACCAAAATCACCAACAAAAAGCACAGAAGTGCAAAAACCCTGACACTAATTAATACACTAAAAGGGGCGTATTTGACCTCAGCTGGGAATGTGAGCAGAAACACATATAACACAAGTTTATAGATTGATTGGTTTCCAGAAATCCTATGAGCAGAGGCTCACAGGAACCTGTTGTTAGGTGCCGTTGAATCCATTCCGACTCATAGTGACCCTAAGTACAACAGAACGAATGGTTGCTATGTTTGAGCCCTTTGTTACAGTCACTGTGTCAATCCATCTCATTGAGGATCTTCCTCTTTTTTGCTGACCCCCTACCAAGCATGATGTCCTTCTCCAGAGACTGGTCCCTCCTGATAACACGTCCAAAGTATGTGAGATGAAATCTTGCCATCCTTCCTTCTAAGGAGCATTCTGGCTTTTTTTCTTCCAAGACTGATTTGCTCATTCTTCTGGCAGTCCGTGGTATGCTTGATATTCTTTGCCAATACCACAAATCAAATGTATCAATTTTTCTTAGGTCTTTCTTATTCATTGTCCAGCTTTTGTATACATATGAGGTGATTGAAAAGACCATGGTTTGGGTCATGCGTACCTTAGTCCTCAAATTGACATCTTTGCTTTTTAACACTTTAAAGAGGTCTTGTGCAGCAAATGTGCCCCTTGTAGTACGTCGTTTGATTTCTTGGCTGCTGCTTCCATGGGCTTTGGTTGTGGATCCAAGTAAAATGAAATCCTTGACAACTTCAGTCTTTTCTCCATTTATCATGATGTTGCTTATTGGTCCTGTTGTGAGGATTTTTGTTTTCTTTATGTTGAGGTGTAATCCATACTAGAGGCTATAGTCTTTGATCTTCATCAAAAACTGCTTCAAGTTCTCTGCACTTTCAGCAAGCAAGGTTGTGTCATCTGCATAACGCAGGCTGTTAATGAGTCTTCCTCCAATCCTGGTACCCTGTTCTTCATACAGTCCAGCTTCTCAGATTATTTGCTTAGCATACAGATTGAATAAGTATGGTGAAAGGATACAACCCTGACACACACCTTTCCTGATTTTAAACCACACGGTATCCACTTATTCTGTTTGAACAACTACCTCTTCTTCTATGTACAGGTTCCTCATGAGCACAATGGAGTGTTCTGGAATTTCAGAACCCCGGAACCTAGCCCCGTATTTTCCCTAGGAGCAGTGGTTCAGTACTCACTAATTCAGTGTTCTTGGAAACTTTGTAAACCATAACTACCGTTAATAATGAGTATCAAGTGTATATAGGCATACACACACAAATACACGTGCACACCCACCAACTTTTTCTACCCATTTGTTTGTTGATTTATTTATTTAACACACCCGTAGTAACACTAAGCTCTATATAGTAACTCTTAATAACATCCTACAAAATTTGTTGAGCATTTGCTGTATGCCAGGCATTGAGTTAGATGCTAAACACAAAACGTTGAATTTGTCACAATTTACGAAAAGTCTTATATGATTTGCCTTGAGCTTGATTCCTCCTGCTGAAGCCCAGATGCTATATTGATGACTATTTCTCTCTATTCATTCACTGTGTAGAAGTTCTCTAGGGAGACTGGAATGCAGGGATTGTGAAGGCTCTCCTTGCAGCTGATTTGGAATGTGAGGAATGTGCTCTCCTTGAACCAGTCCTGGTAGGATCAACTTGAATGGGAAATCTCTCTTGAATTCTATTTTTTGGTGGGATCTGATATTGTTGAGTGGAGAAAAAGTGACCAGTGTTGTCAGATATCACTGTATCACCTACCTTACCACCATCTTTGAGCCAAATTCCTTTCTGTTAGGACTTTATTTTGTACTTGCCTTCCCATCGTTCACTGGTCTTCCAGATCTGTGAAGAGTCTAAACTCTTTTCCATTTCAGGGCTGTCATTCATGCTGGTTCCTCTGTCTGGGAATTTCTATGAAGAACTCATCACTCCTTAGACCTGAGCTTCTAAGAGGCCTTTCCTGCTCTCCCCCTCCCATTCTTTGCCTGTCCCTAGTTTGTTTCCATATAGCCTAGAAATCTTAAAATATTTACAATCTGGTCCTTTATAGAAAAAGTTTGCTGACCCCTGGTCCAAATGACTCAAGTGACCTTGAGTCATGACATTCTGTGAGTTTAGATTTTCCTAGAAACAAAGCGTGTTATAGAGATTGTCCATTTGATGAGCCTCTTACAAACATTTTATTGAAAGAGCCCATAATGTCCTTGATTAGATGGGTTTGGAGGGAAGCCCTTGAAGTCCATGGGCAGTAACAGGACGCTAGATTCTCAGAGGTAAAGTGATAGTGGAGTGAGCATCTGAAACCTAAATGCAAAGAGAAACACCAAAAATTAGTGTAACAGGATATATTTACTGTGAGTAGATACGATTTGGATAGAACAACGTCAACACGGAAAGTATCAGGAAGGCTCTCAGAAGAGAGAACAGTGAAAACGGGTGATATAGATCATTGTTGTGTTAATTTCTCAGAAGATAACATCAGAACACGTGCAGGGTTCCAGAGTCTGTAGGTTGTAGGAACAGAGTCACTAAGGACATGCCGTGCATTGTCCAGTCGGACCCTGGGGCTCCTGCCCCTGGAAGCTGGCTGCTCATAGATAGTTCTCGTAAAGAGCCCAATGCCTGAGGCAAGGCGATCTCCTCTCAGCTGCTTACTAGGCTGTTGTTTGACTTGAAGGTGACTTTAGGAAAACACTTCCTTATAGGCTCAAGGCTCAAAAGGACGCCTAAAATCAGACGGCCTGAGTGGGTCACCCCAACTCCATGGACGCAGAAATCTGGATTCTAGGAGAATTCTAAGGATTTCTCAGAGGAAAGCCTGTCTGTGGAGCTGCAGACGTACTTTCCCCATATGTCTACTTGATCCTACAGCTTTGTGCCCTCTGAAGAATGAGGCAAGCCAAGGGAATTCCAGTGTTATTCTCAGCAATCGCTCAGGATCCCCATGACTTTGCTTCCAACTTGTCCATGTTATGCTCCAGTTTGTGCCGTCTGATACGGAGCCTTGGGTTCATCTGCTCTTTGCAGCAACATTCCTGCCTTTGAATGAGTACTGGCCTTTGATTTATTTCTTTGGCTTTCACTCAGCCTTACCTAACATGGCATGACTTGGACTCAGCCACTCTCCTCTTGTCTACTCCAGACCACCTTGATAAGCCTCCTTGCCCTAGTTTTAGCTCTGGGGTGGACCTGTTTTGCATACCCCATGGTTCAGCCAAGGACAGCTCCTCTGGGTATATGCCAGGGTATATGCATCTACCAAACACCTTACCCAGAGGAAGCTGAAAGGAAGTTTGGGTGAACCTCTTATTTGAATATATGCTTCTCTGTGGAGCCCTGGTGGTGCAGTGGTTGAGAGCTACGGCTGCTAACCAAAAGGTCAGCAGCTCAAATCCACCAGCTAGTCCTTGGAAACCTTACAAAAAACCATTGCTGTTGAGTCGATTCCAACTTATAGCAACCCTATAGGGCAGAGTAGAACTGCCCATGGAGTTTCCAAGGAGCTCCTGGTGGATTCGAGCTGCCAACCTTTTGGTTAGCAGCCATAGCTCTTAACCATTAAGCAACCAGGGTTTCCTGGAAACCCTATAGGACAGTTCTACTCTGTCCTACAGGGTCGCTATGGGTCAGAATTGACTCGACGACAGCAGGTTAGGGCAAGCTATTTTATTGCATAGCTGGAACTCCATATCTTGTTTGTAAGATAGAGAGGGATGTGTTTTTTATTGTGCCAGATGCCAGACTAAGTGCTTTATACATTTCGGCTCAGTTGCTTTCACTCTTTTAAGCTTAATGGTTGATTTTTATATCCATAAAACTGTTTCACAGTTTGATACTAAGCATCCATACATTCAATATTCAGAGTCAGTGAATAGAGTTTTTGCAAGTGTCTAGGAGATAAATTAGCTACAGTGTGGGAGATCAATTTGCACTGTACTTTACTTTGTCCACTGTAGGCTTTTACTAACTTGATTCCATTACAGTGTTGAATTAGGAAATAAGCCTGAGGCACAAATAGCTGTGAAAAAATTTTGTTTTGTCGAGTGTTTCGGAATTTGGATGCGTAACAAGAGTTTACAAAATCCTGTGAAATATCCTTTTTGCATTTCATTTACCTCTTTTCCCCTTGCCTTATTTTTTTCTTTCGATCTCATTTGGTCTTATTTTCAAACCTGTACTTCAGACCAGACCACCCAGCTCTGCCAGTTGACTGGGATTTTCAAGAGTCAACGACTGTGATTGGAGTTCCTTTTTCCTTCCCTGGGACACTGCTCTGTCCTGGAGACCTCACGGAGCTTAGTGAGGCTGCTCCCTTGCCCCCCAAGCCCTGGAGCATGTTAGACTTGAATAAAGCAGACAGCCAGAGAAAGTGGAGAAACTGCAGATTTGGGACCATCCAAACTGGGAAGCACCCAAGGATGGTGGGTGGCATTGGGAGGTGATGGAAAAAGAGGACTCTGAAAAAATTTCCTGGGATTCTAGAAAGCTACAAAGACTAAAGCATGGACTGAAGGGTGCACATTTGACCTAATTATGTTAACAGAAATGTTTTGCTGGAGGAAAGGCCTGAGGACTGGTTTGGTTTTCTGCTCAAGTAGAGTTGTCCCATAGCTATTCCTTTCCATTGTAAACCATTCTTTTATGTCCATTAAGATGTTTAATCCTTGTATGTATTTAGAATGTATTTTTAATCCTTGTGTATGTTTAGAATATATACAATAGCTCTAGATAATAAAAACATTATCTACAAGTAATTTAAATCTAGATTAAAGTCATCAAACATTCTGAAAGAGATTGCAGTGTTTACTTCACTTGTGGTTTCAGCTCTTTGTAAATGAATCGATCCTGTATTAATCTTAGCTGAGTTACTGCCTGAATGCTGGTTGGGTATATCTTACTCTTTACAGAACTCGTTTTTATTTTTTACTTCAATTCAGATTTATTTGTCTAAAATTGACATCCATACCCTGTCTGTAAAATGGGCTGCCATCCACCTACTTTGTTTCTTTCAGTGGTACCATCATTCTCTCAGTTGCCTAGATTCGAAATCTTCAGCAATTTCTGATTTCTTATTTCCCCCTTGTCTTATCCACCTAGTGCTACAGTAACACAAATACCACAAGTTCTTTAAAGAACATTTCTTTTCTCGTGGTTCTGGAGGCTGGAAGTCAGAATTCAGGCTGTGACTTTTGGGGGAGGTCAGTAGCCTCAGGAGTTCCTAGGAGTTCCTTGGTGTTGTTTGGCATTGTTTGTTGCTGTCTTTTCCCTGTGTATCTCTCTGTATACATTCTAGTCTTTGGATAACTCAGAAGGGATTAGGTTTAGGAACCACCCTACCCTGGTGTGTTCTCATTAACATAACAAAAGAAAACCGTATTTTCAAATAGGATCACATCCATACACACAGTAGGACTTCAGTATATATATTTTTTGGGGGGGGCACAAGTCAATCCCTAAAACCCATGTCTGCTATGTCCTCTCCCTTCCTTCCCTCCTTTTATTTCTTCCTTAGCCCATTTAATCTTAATTAAGAATCTACCACGGAATATTTTCTGGTGATTGCAGAGATTTAAGAAGACCTGATTTGGGCTTTCAAGAATGTAACTTTCAGTAAGAATCTTATAGTCTAGAACCAACCCACTGCCGTCCAGTCAATTCCAACTCATAGTGACTCTGCAGGGTTTCCAAGGCTGTAAATCTCTACGGAAGCAGACTGCCACATCTTTCTCCTGCAGAGCCGCTGGTGGGTTCAAACCATCAACCTCTAGGTTAGCAGTCGATCGCTTTAACCACTGCACTACCAGGGCCCCTTTATAGTGTAGAAGGAGCTCAAAACGCAAGCTTTTTATTCCTCTGTAAAACTTACTTGTCTGGGTAAAACAGATGCTCAGTGGCTAAACCCTGGATGCGTGTTGGGACTTCACAGGTTCTGGAGACTTCACTGGTCTTGAATGATGTTGTAAAAATGGTGAATAGGGGCCCAAATTAACTTTATACTCAAATACCCCAGATGGTCACTGGTTGGGTGACATGGTTGAATTTTTACAGCCCTTCAGGCTGAGCACAGATGATGAGGAATTACAGATGATCCTGATTTAGAGAGTAAACTTGGAAGAGTATTGCATATTATTTGCATAGCAAAGGACCATTCTGGGACTCCCAACTTTGTGCTCTGTGAGCTCCTAATCATCTGGCTATCAGTCCACATCTCGCTGTTTTCATCCATTGCCAGTGGTATTCTTTCAAAGCAGTATGAGATTTTGCATTTGGCCATTGTTTTAGTTTGCATACTTTTTGCTCTGGACTGAATTTTTATCATTATGATGTCAGTCTCCATTTTTATGCTGATGATACAGTTGTATGTGTCTTTGATTTTTGACATCCTTTCTCTTTCCTTGTCTGGCAGGCATTAAATCATTAATGTTTCAAAATCACATGCAGCTGAAACTTTGTAAAACAGAATACCTAGTGACTAGCTCTTTAAAATTACAGAGACAATCCAGTCCTGACTTTTCTTCTTCTTCTTTTTTTTTTTTTTTTGGCCTTTGCTAACCTCCAGTTTCACTTCAAACGGGTATCAAGGGGGTTAGCTTTGATTGATAATTGTTTTTCCCAATCTCATATGTATGAAAACCTACCTTTTATCATGGAAACCTTGCTAGAATGTAGGTGTTTCTCTCCATTAATGAAGCAGTGAGCTTTTCAGCTGTGATTTATATCTTTCTGTTTAAATTACTGGATATATGGCCCTTCCTGAAGGCTGGCTATCTCAACAGCAACATCAGTCCTGACTTTGCTGCTTTGTTTTTGACACTCACGATGCATCATTGCACTGCTTGCTAATTAGCAGTTGTTTGCACAGTCTTGTTTTCCCACTATGGGGATTTTTGTACAGCTTTCTTGTAAGTCAAGCTTCCATCTTACCTTACAAAGCATCCTAACTGCTGAAAATAGTTTGTCTTTCATTTGGGAGACACTGCTGAAAATCCCCAAAACATACCAGAGTGACTCCTTCTTGCACGACTTAAGAGAGTTGATTCGGGGGTGGGAGGTGGGGGCGAGAAAATGGGAAAAAAGAAAATAAGAAGCTAATTATCATGAAACTCAAATGTAGTAGGTGCCAGGCATAATGTCGGCCACTGATGATCTCATTTAATTCTCACTGTAACTTGTGAGGTTCTAAAACCAGAGGAGGAAACTGAAGAGACTAAATAACTTGCTCAAGGCAAGAGTGGTAGAGTTGGATTCAGACGCAGATATGTCTGTTCCGAACCCCTGGCTTTGGTCACTGTTAGAGAATACCAACAGTAATGCTAATACGAACACCAGTAACTCACTGAAATGATGGCGAGAACAGGGAGAGAGACAGAGAGGAGAGAGACAAAGACAGAGAGGAGAGAGACAAAGA